>NC_048224.1:45811462-45831546 GCF_002007445.2 Ailuropoda melanoleuca
TCCTGTTCTCTCGGACAGACAGGCTTCCAAGTTACTACTGAAAATCTACATGAGGGTGTTCAGCAATCTGAAGATGTCTTTCACCTGGCCTTGTCTTCCAGAAGTAGGTGGGTGGAACTCAGCAACAGAATAAGATCCAAAAAAAGGAAAAGAATTATACAGTCGACTGAAATAGAACGGCATAATACATACAGCTAAGCATCTTCTCTCTACCATCCTCCATCCACAAGAGACAGAAGGAGCTCTGCCCTTAGCGATGGTGTATTGGTTGTTTTTTAATGATACCACATCGATCTGCTAATTTTAAGAAAACAATCTTGGAAGAAATACTTTATACGCAAGTAATGAATCATGGAACATTACATCAAAAACTAGGGATGTACTGTATGGTGACTAACATAACATAATAAAAAATTATTATAAAAAAAAAAAGAAATACTTTATTCCCAGGATCCGGGGATGACACTTGATGCAAGTTAATTTTCGCAGAACTTTGAAAGGCCAAGGGACCCATGGAACCATACCATGTAAGAACTGCATATGCCTCTTTGCGCCTTCTTTCAAATACCACCCCTGGCATCCTTCTGCAAGCACAAGGTAAAGTCCTCCATGTTTGCAAAGCTCTTCCATTCTCTCTTAAAAAGTATTGCAATCAGCATGAAGGACACGCCTAAACTGAGTACCAGAGAAAAGAAGGGGCTCCTCAAACAAAAAGGCAACTGTGAGCCAGTCACCATGAGCACTGAAAGATGAGTCAGAAGGCTTGCATGCAAGTCAACGTTCCACCACTTACCAGGCAGATCACACTGCCCAGACATTTCGCTGCCCCAAGCTTGGGCTGCCTCGTCTTCAAAATGGGATGGTGTTACTTCCCTCATATGGGAAAATGTCTTGTGAACTTTAAAGCATTACCTATAGAAGGTATGTTTGAACCGGAAGAAGCAGCGGAGGAAGAAAAGTGCAAAGAGGAAAGGAACAAGGAGGCGGAGAAATGAGAATTATGAAGGATTAAAAAAGAAAGTTTCCCAGGTCATAAGATGATTGTGCAGAACACAAGCTCCTTGGTTCCCAGGGCTGCTCTCCTTTCACGACCCCCACTCCCAACCCGCCAAGGACCCTGCCCAACTATGCAACCTTGGGCAAAACACTTCTGTGAGCCTCCATTGCCTCATCTGTACAATGGGGTTAAAGATAGCAGCTGTCACATAGGATTGCTATGAGGATCAAATGGCTTAATAAGGCTAGGAGGTTATGCAGTTATTAATATAGTCAGTATCACAAACTAGTTTATTAGTTCCAGTCTGTGCGTGCTTTTATTTTTCAGTGTTGTTCTTGGCTCTGGAATGAATTCCAACTGGACTCTGTTAGGGGATTCCCCCATTATCCTATTCATTTCAGCTCAACTTGCAACATCAAAGGCAAGGAGGTTCTGCTGCCAGAATGTTCTCCCGTTGGAAGCCCTACCCCTTCTTGTTGATGGTGATGATGATGATGTAAGCCAGGCTGGGCTGAAGCTGTTAAAGAGCGAGGACTCCGTGTATATGGTCAGTGCAATACGATCTACGTTTCCCTTCTGCTGACAAGCATCCCAGGCCTGGGTGCCCCGGTGCCTTTTCATAAATCAAAAGAATATTGAACTCATTATGTTCAAGCACAAGTTATCCTTCATCGGTCAATTTGTCTGGGTCAACCGTTCTCGCACATTTATTCTGAACATCTAAAAGATAGGACATGCAACGGTCCGTCTCCAATATTACAGCTGCCATTCATTTTGTTATCCTAAAATGATACTCTGAAATCGGGCCACTCACATGCAATTATTAGGTACCAATGCACTATCTTCCATCAGAGCAGTGGAAGGAATCCAAAGTCAGTCCCTGGGTGCCAGTAAACAGGAACAATGGGGCCCGTGTCTACATGAAGGTGCCGGGTATACCAAAGCACATTTACTTTCACTTTCTCTTTTGAGCCTCACTCTACAGCTCTGTGGGGGTTGTAAAGATTTTAGATTCCTCAATAAGGAGAAGAACATTGAGGCTCAGAGAGGATAGATCGTTATTCAAATATCTAATGGAGAAAGAAAAAAGCCGCGAATGCAAATCTTCAGTTGCAGATTGAATGATCTACCCGTCCTCTGCCTTCCTTTCTTCCTTGTTGTGTTCAGTAACGAACTACAAGCTGTTCTCTCCTGTACCGTGAACACTGCAGCACCTGATTTGCACACTGTGTGTTCACCCCAAGTTCTCCCTTCTTTCCGTGTAACTAGTAGCCAATATCCTCAGCGTCTTGGCCCCCTCACCTACTCCATCCCAATGAGCTCTACCCCTCCCTCCTCCAGTCCCTTCTTCCACCCATGGTTACTCCCAGAATGTGTCATTTCCCAAAGCCCCTCTAACTCTGACATATCATGTGAAAACATTCCAGTCTTGGACTCGTCCATCCCAACACCTGCTCTCTACCTCTTCAAGACCTCCGGGCCCGTGAGGATCTCCTTTCCTTTTATCCACCATCTTCTGGCTTCATTTCTTTCTGGATCGACTTAGATCCAATAATCCATCCCTATGTTTACTTTTGGCCACTATTCTTAACTCCTTTACCCAACTGTTCTTCCATCTTGTCCCCTTGGAAAACCCCTACCTTATTTGAACCTACATCCGCCATCTTTGCTCTTACCTCGAATGTTCAGTTCTTATGGAGAACAATAGCGCGGTTGCCCAGACTACAGTCATTATCAGTGGATGGTTAGCAACGTTATCAGAGCCCTCAGAACTTCCTGGTGACACTTTTATATTTTCTTAATCAGATCCTTCTACCACTCTGCAGACTAAGGATTTCAAAACACTACAAACTCTTCTTGGCACTCCCCAAGGCCTTCTTGCTCAGAGATTGGTCTCACATCCTACTTCACAAAGAGAACAGAGGCCATCGGAAGTCCTTTCAAATCCTGAGTGAAATCAATAGATTTGCACCCACACCCTCTCTTTCCTTTCTTTCTTTCTATTTAAGCTGAAAGCTGCCCCTCCTTTTGCCTCAGTCTATGCTTTACCTCCCTCCCTGCCTCTTCAGGAACTGCTCCATCACAAATAACCCCACTCAGACCCTCAGTCTTAGCCTCTCCCTTTCTTAAGGGTCGCCTCCCTTATAATCCAAAGAACAACAACAAAAGCTCTTCTCTTTATTTCACATCTCTGCTCCCTTTCTTGTTATGCTTCTTTAAAAAAAAAAAAAAAAAGTCTGCTTCCTTGCTTCTCACTTACTTCTCAACCCACTGCAATCTGGCTTCTGTCCCCAACATTACATTTAAACATTTCTTGCCAAGGTCAAGATTTTAAACACAAAAGGCTATTTTCAGTTCTTACTTTATGTTCTCCATCAGAACCCATGGCCCCTGATTACCCACACCTTCCTTCTTAAAACATTCATTTATTTAAGCTTGCATGGTACCAGACGTCCCTGGCTTTCCTCCTATAGCACTGGCCAGTCCTCAACTTCTCAATCTTTCCTCTGCGCATGTTAAACAAGCTCCCCTGAGGAAACACATCCCTATGGGGCCACCTACAATGACTATCGGTAACCTGATGGCTCTGAATACCGTCGTTTTTTATCCAAGGGTCAGAACCATTTACACAACTGCTTACCAAGTCTCCGTTTGGATGTTACAGCTAGTTTAAGTTTAACATTTGCAGAGCTGACACATCACCTTCAATCATACACAACCCCAAAGTGTCCTGGCCTCGAAGGCTGCCTATCTTGATGAAAAGCACCACTGCCCACACAATTGACCAAGTCAAAAATATGTCCCTTCTCTTTTTCCTATTTAACCTAGATCCAGTGACTCAACACTTCAGGTATGAGTTTGCCACGTCCCTTGCTTCTGGAGTCTTCCCTGCTTTTCAACCTTAAAATTCCAATATTGAATCTTCCATCTCCTTAAAGTATCGCAATTTATAATTTCATTTATATGACATTCTTGAAATGATGAAATCATAGAGACAGGAAACAAAGTGGCAGCTGTCGGGGGTTAGGGACGGTAGGGGAGAAGGGGAAGGCGTGATGATAAAGGGGCAGCACAAGAGACTTTTGTGATGATGGAACTGCTCTGTGTCTTTGATGGTGGTGGTGGTTACAGGAATCCACACATGTGATAAAATGACTCAGAATGATACACATGCATTGTTCCAATATCCATCTCTAGGTTTTGATATTATGTTAGAGTTATAGGAAATGTAACCATTTGGGGAAACTGGGTGAAAGGTCCATGAGACCTCTCTGTATTATCTTGGCAACTTCTTGTCTCTTTCAACATAAAAATTAAAAAATACATGGATCTCAAATCCTCATTGATGCTATTTTAGTCCAAGACACTCTCCTCTCTTACCTGGGGCACTGCCATAGCCTTCTATTTCCCTGCCATACATTTTGCACCCTCTCTCAACTTTTCTCCATCAATCCATTCTCTCCATTTTAGCAGGAGTCACCTTTCCTTTTTTTTTTTTTAAAAGGATTTTATTTATTTGAGATAAAGAGAGCACAATCGGGGGGGAGGGGCAGAGGGAGAAGGAGAAGCAGACTCCCACTGAGCAGGGAGCTGGACATGGGGCTTGATCCCAGGACCCTGGAGATCTTGCACCTGAGCTGAAGGCAGATGCTTAGGCGACTGAGCCACCCAGGTGTCCCCAAGAGTCACCTTTCTAAGATGACAACGTGATATGCTCTGCATCTGGGCAAAATCCTCCAAAGAGCTCCCCACTGTCCTTAGGACCTGGTTCCTAACTTGTGTGCTGAGAAGCTACAGAGCACCCCGGCAAACTCACGGGGCACCGGGGAGATTACAAACGTTCAAGAGAAATGAGAGATACTTGACATTTATTGGGCATCACAAAAACTACCAACCTGAAGCGGTTTACAGTTTCAACATTAAAACACATCCTTCCCTTTCATATGTTATACTTTCGTTACGGGGGTTTTTTGGTAAAACTACAAAGTACTGCAGAAAAGTGAATGAGGAACAGGAAATGAGGGTGGCAGTATCTGATTTCGAAGTTTAAGAAGCAGACACTGTGGTTATTTAGGAATAAAAAATCAAACTATTGCTTTTTCTTTAGGTTTGCATATGCATCGTTTTTCAAACAGCCACTAAACTTTTGGGGACATAAATATTTCATTAAGCTGTTCAGACCTAACTACTCAATAAGCAGAATTAGGATTTCCCTGGCCTCCAGGAACCATAGCAAAATCACTGAGAGCATCTTGAAATGAGAAAGTGTGGAAGGCATCATCTCAGGATAAATAAAGTGCAAAGTCTTTATAACATACATCGAGCTCCATGACCCAACCCCGGACCCACTTCCCTGGCCTGCATGCTAACATTTTCTCTGCCTGCGCCTCACAGTGAATGACTGCAGACCCCAGGACAAGGCTGTCCCTTTCTGGGCATGACCTCAACACACACACATGCACGCACGCACGCACAACTCTACCTTCCTATACCTAACGCCTACTGTCCAGATCTCAACTTAAAAAAAGAAAGAAAAAATCCTCTTCTTGAAACCCTTCTTTATAGGAGCGCTCCATGTTAATCTTCTTCCCCAGCACTCCTGGGAGGGAGGGATTTGAGGCCATAGCCTCCATCTCCAGCCCGCTGCCTGCCATGCCCCTAAAGGCACTGATGAGTATTGCTTTGTTGGCATCAGGGGCTCATGCAAGATAGAGACTCTACCAATACATGTCAGTTTTGTGCACAGGTGAGCAATTCCTTCCCAAATCAGACAATCCCAAACCATTCAGCCGTACCAGAGACTTCCAGACCACTGGTACTCAGTTCCTTCTTTCTCACACAAACCACACCCTCCATAAATGTGATCTAAAACCGGAGGTCATGTTAGAGTCACAGAGAGGATGTCACGTGTGCTCAGGGATGGAGGCTGCACCTTGCGCCCCTTCTCTGAACCACACGCCTAAAGTTTGAAAAACAGGAGAGTTACTCCCACCACACCCCCTTCTGAAATGCCGCTGGTGCCTGGAAAGTGCTTGGGTGAAAAGCCAAGCCTGGGGGGGACGAACATCTCCTGAGCATTACACATCAAAGACAACCTGGAGGGCACGGAGCAGCGGGAACTGGAAGATGAGATGTCACAGATGGCTCCCAACACCTGGGCTGTTTAATAAATGAGACGCTTGCAAATCACGGGACTACTGTTTACACGAATCCGTGCACGCTGATGTCTTGAGGCCACCTTGCCAGCGTGTAGGCCTCTGGATCCCTGCTATAGGTGCCTCAGGGCATCAGAAATCTTTCTGTTCCTTTTTACCTTCCTCCTAACAAGCGTCCTCTTAGTCTAAACATGGAACCAATGCTACCACCCTAGGGCACCTAACCTACAGGGCACTGAGATCGAGTTTGCCTCTTGTCGTTGGAGGTCTCCTGCAAACCCTCTTGGAGTCTCTGTTGCTGAATTTCCAGGGAACAGTGCTTCAGATATTTATTTTAACTACTAGTCCTCAAGCACTTGCTCTGTGCTAACTACGATCATGTGTTATCTTCTTAAATCTTTGCAACAATTACGGGATGTATCCCCATTTCACAGATGGAGAAGTTGAGGCCAAAAAGTTTAAGTAACTACCCAGGACCTCATAGGTGGGAAATGGCACAGCCAGGATTCAAATAAAGGTCTACGTGAGTCTTAAGGCTTGCAGCCCATTGCTCTATCCCTAGATAGAGACTGGCTTAGGTTCACAGAAACTTAGATACTGACTTGGGGCTGGAAGTTTCCATGGAGGTTTGCAGAGGTTTGCAGAAACAAGCCAGGTATAGATAAAGGGAGGGATGCAAAGCTTTCCTCCAAGCCAGCCTGGGAATCCACCACTAATGAGACTCAGTAATTCTTATGCCCAGAAGGAAGGCCTTGAGAGATAAAGAAACTGCCTGGAGGCAGAAGCCTGGGTATTCTGGTTCCTTTCATAAGGGATACAAAGGTATCCAGCAGCTGTCGAATTGTACATAAAAAAAAATGCATCCTGCCACAGGGTGCCAAGAATGGAATTGGGGCAGGTAGGCCTGGATGCAGCCCAGGAAGGGAGCTGCCTGATGGGTAGGTCCAGAGCAGCTCTGTCAGTGGCACGGAGTTGTACTTGGGAGTTAATGAACTCCATCTTTATTGTCTCTGTCTTGGCTCCAGCGCTCCCTTCCTCTCCCTTGAATTATTGCCACCGCTTCTGAACCCTTCCCTCTTACTCCCTTCCACGCATTCTGCCCGCTGCCGCCAGAGCAATATTTCTAAATGCATTATCAGCCCATGTCAGTCTCCTGTTTCAAACCCTTCAGCATTTTCCTGTTGCCCAAATCAGGAAAGGCACAGGTTCTAACATGCTTAACCAGAGCCCATGGCCAACTCCGAGAAGCGAACAGCACAGCTGTCCTCTGAGCTCGAAATGACCACGATTTGGACCCAAAGTCAGTGTTCTTCAGACTGGAAGTCCCCCTCCATTGGTGGAGGCTGAAATCACTTTGGCTGGTAGGGAGCCACATTTTAAAAAATAAATGAATCAGGGGCGCCTGGGTGGCTCAGTCAGTTGGGCGTCTGCCTTTGGCTCAGGTCATGATCCCAGGGTCCTGGGATGGAGCCCCACGTGGGGCTCCCTGCTCAGCGGGGAGTCAGTCGGCTTCTCCCTCTGCCCCTCTTCCCCTGCTCCTATGGTCTAGTGCGCACACTCTATCTCTAATACATAAATAAATAAAATCTTTTTAAAAAATAAATGAATCAGAAAGGAATAGACAGTATTAGAATGGAATAGAAAATATCAAAATAAATCACTTGTATAAGGTTAAGTATTTTTTCATGAATTTTCATTTCAATCGTGTATCTATATCTATATACCTCTAGGTATATTAAGTGTCAATGTAAAAATAAATTTAAGCATGACTTAGGGTTAAGAAATGTAAAGACAAAAGAAAGAAAAAACACCATTCTAGATAGGGGTCTAGTAATATTCTGACAATTAGCTAGAGTTTGAGTTTGGTTGAAACCAATTTGCCATTCCACATTTCTTTTACTATTGCCTCCCAGCTGCTATCCAGCCTTCTGACCTACATCAAAAACATACGCACGCACACACAAAGACCTACAGACCTCTGTCTGCCTGGGCTGCTTTTCTCCCGACTGTCTCCTCACAAATTCCTACTCCTCCCTGAAAACTGAGTTCAATACCCTTTCTTCTAGGATGCCTTCTTGGCGCATGGAGTCTGAAGCTGCAAGACTTGTCCATCTTCTCCCAAATTTCCCCAGTCCTAATGGTGGCCAGGATTTGTGTCCGTCGCTCCATGTGAGGGAGGTGTGCAAGCCTGCCCATTTTCACACCCTGCTCCTGACTGAAGCTGGACCATGGCTCGGCCACGATTGAGGCAGAATAAGGTTTGCAGCTCACGACGTCAGTTCCGTAATGGCATGAGAGCAAAGAGTTCAAACAGAGCAAAGGTACCAATTTGGTAGCAATAAAGCTATCTATCGTTCTTGGAAGTGGAAGATCAATTTTAAATAATCAACACAAAACATCATCTTTGAATTGATGCTAAGTGGCCCAGGAGATGTTTGCAGTATATCCTTCCCCACAGCTCTCTATTCCGGGAGAACTTGAGCAGAAATTTGGGTTCAATGAGGGGTAATGTAGGGGGAGGGTACAGGGTATTGGCTCTCACCAATGAAGTCAGCTGGAACTGACAACTGTAAACCTGAGACACTGTTCCGTTCTCCTCTTCTTTCATGCCTACTGGGCATGCTCTACAAGGGAGAAAAAGTTATCTGTTAACCCACTTGGTGCAAACTGGTTGTTAAGGACTCCGGCCCTGTGTAGCTGAACCCGGCAATGGAGCCTAAACATCTTACTTCCTAGGGAATTCTGTAGTCAGAGGAGAAACCCACCGGATCTCCCAGATCTCCTGAAGGAATGGAGATTTTTTTTCTGGAGAGGAGAACTGATTTCCCTTAAGTACTGCCTCTCTGCAGCGGGAAGCACAAACTGATTCACTTTTCTAAATGCATTAACTTCTACTCTGGTCTGAGGCCATGCCTTAAAACATGCAAAGTCCCTTCCCCTTTGGTCCCGCAGCCAGACTCTTTGGGAGCCTGGCCATTACACTGATGCCTATATTGCAACCATTCCAAGTCAGACTCGCAAAGACCAAAACCTAAGACTATTTATTCTAATATCCTTCTTACTACCCTTTTTCCTTTTTTTTCCAAAAATACTTGCTCTCGAGCAGAATTTCTCACCCCCCACACTACTGACACTGTGTGTCAGATAACGCTTTGCTGCGGAAAGCTGTCTGTACATTGCAGGATGTTCAGCAGTGTCCCCAGTCCCCGGCCTCGCTCCATTAAATGCCAGTAGCAGCCTCCTCCACAACCAATTGTGACAACCCAAATCCCACCCCAGACATTTCTGAATGTCCCTTTAGAAAGCAAAATCCCCCCTGATTGGCAATCATTGCCCCAGGTCAGTGGTTCCCCCTTCTAACCTAGACCAATTAAATCAAACTGTCAGAGAAAGGACCAAGGCATTGATATTGCTTAAAAGCTTTGCAGGTGATTTTACAGCGCAGCTGCTCTTTGCAATAGTGAATCAAGGTCTCACCTCACTCCTTGACTGTGGCTCTGGCCTCTGTTGAAGTCCCTGTCCCTATCCAACAGGAGGGAATGCCAAACTCAGGAATAAGAAATAGTAGAACAGAAATTTAGGAAATGCGAAGGGAGAGAAAGACAAAACAAAAATAGAGAAGGCTACTATTTGTGACAGGGAAACTGAAACTGCTGATTCCTTCCCTCTCAAACATAAACCGGTATCCAGCAGGCTTAGACTAAAGTGTTCAAAGCGAAAGCTCGATGAGTAGGGGGGCTTCCTCAGCCAAGTGCCAGCTTTCCAAGCTAACGAAGGGTCCCTTTAAGCGTGCTTTGACACAGGCTGGTGTCCAAAGGAGATACGCTCAAAGCCAGGCAGAGCCAGCAACTCCTTGCACCTGCTCTCCAGAATTCCAGTACCTCTGAGAATAAGAGGTTATGTGGTCAAAGAGATTTGGATAAGTACTGTTAATATATATGTTATGTATATGTATATATATGCATAGAAAATTTGGGAGGCAATGGTTAAACACACAGGCTCTGGACTCTCCTTGCCTATGCCATGCCCCACTCTCCCAGAAACCAGTTCTTTGTCCTTGGACAAGTTCTATAAACAGAGAAAATAATAAAACTTACCACACAGAATGGTTGGAAAGATCAATCAGTTGGAATAATGCATCCACCGTATGTTCACAGTGGATACTGAGTAAGCTTTCAGTGTCAGCAATTCACTTATCATCGTTACTGTTTATTTGACTATGGGATCTTTTTTGTTGTCGTTCCAGAAAACATCTTTTAACATCACACTTAACTAGAGTTCCATGTAGTCAACTTTAAGCAATGCCGATTTCGACTGCATTCTCCTACACTAATAGAGATATAACCTTTGCACCATGTGATATTAAGATTCTCTCTGGAATCTGGAGGTTGGTGGCATCAGGCTCAACCACCAGCATCCTGAGGGGAGCAGTGGTGGACTTCTCCCTTACTGCCACTTGTCTCTAAGCTCCTTGAAGGCAGGACAGTCTGCCTTGTACTTTACTGGTTCCCCAGTGCCCAGCATCTGGCAAATCTCAGTACCCAACAGATACTCTTGAATGATTTCTGGGTGAGGACCGCATCTCATTCACCTTGACAAGACCATCCACCCCCCACCCCCCGGCCCATTCAGTCCGCCAAGCAGCTTTACCACAAAACCTACTGTGGATATTTTTGTGAAATACATCAAGGAATCATTAGGATATCAGATTAGAACTGAGATTCATGCAAGTCTGAAATAAATATGCAAGACAGTTAGGCAATCAGACTTGGTTTCCCAAGATTTGATTTACACTCAACTTTCAGGCACTCATTTAGGGCTCAGAGGAAGGCACACGAGGAGCCACAAACCACTTGCTCAGCAACCTGCAGGGAAAACCACTCAATACGAAACCACCTCTCATGTAATTGCTACATCTTGCAATTACTGATGAGCTCAAAGTCAGGAAAAAATAAACAGAAAATAAAACACAAAAAGACAGGAAACAACTTTGGACCAAACTGACCTTTTTTTTTTTTTTTTTTTTTTAAATAGCAACTATTAAGGGACAGAACTGACTTCTAAATTATCTTCAGAACAGAAAAAATAATTTCTAGGAATGCCATCAGCCATCCGACGTAAAGGGGTAAACTTGGATTTATACAGGTCCCACAAAATTCCAAGCTCTAAACGTTCAATAGCGACGTTACTTCTCCCCACAAGCACACAAGGCATTTCATAAGACCCCCATTTTGCTACTAAGAAGCCTGAGCCTCAGAGAGGTTGTAACTCGCCCAGGGGCAGGGGGAGTTTCTCAGCATTTGATGATAAGCCAGGTAACTAAAAACTAGAGAGAGTCATGACAGCGTAAGGTAAGGGCTCCCATGGTGGGGTCTCAGAGACCGGCTTCTAGTTCCCGGCTGAGCCACTTCTCAGACGTGTGACTTGGACAAATGGCTTAGCCCCTTGGGGCCTACGTTTTCTTCTTCATAACATGGACAATAATAGCATTTCCCTCCCAGAATGGCTGTGAGTATTTAATGACTAATGCATGTATGGGCTTAGCAGAAAGTGAAAATCAATGATTTTATTCGAATGATGATTTAGAACCTTAATGAAAAAAAATTTGCAGATAGAAGAGCATTTAAAAGGCACAAAGCATTCTCATGTGAACTTTCCCTCATTTGACCTGGTGGGTGGGACCACATCATTATCCCTTCCTACAGAGGAGAAAACTGAGGACCTGAGCACTTCCTTACACATTCCTATCTGTGCAATGATTACTGTGTGCTTACTGATTTTTGTTTTGCTTCTACCCTCTACCTTCAACTCTGAGTTTGGTGGAGGGGGAGGTGGGACTCTACTGCGAGTGCACGTGTGGTGTGTGTGTGTGTGTGTGTGGTGTGTGTGTGTGCACTTCATTGTTTACTCCTGGTCATATCCGTATGACCAAACCATAGCACAGCTCACGGCATATGAGTGGTGCTAAATTCTATGAGTGAATGATGCATGAATGTATTGGCCCAGGATGAGAAAGCTAGAAAGTGACTCCAAAATAAACAATTAGCCTGAGTCTCCAGACTCCAGGTCCAGTCCTCTCCACTACCCCAGCAATACCTTCGGAGGACAATATTTCACGGAATCGTGGTCTTTCAGAAAAGGTGAGGTTTTTCAGAAAAGGTGAGGACCTTGAAGATCACCTTGGCTAAGACGCTCATTTTACAGATGACGACACAGAAGCTTCAAAATTCCATCATCTGGGGCAAGAGCATGCATGAAGGAGGCAGAAGGGGTGGGCCAGCGCCCAGGTTCCCTGACTCCGGGATCAACGACTCTGGCAGAACCATGCAGAAAATCAGCCAGCCTCCCTGCATCAGCTCAGACTGAGGCATGACAGAGCATGTGCCTCGCGCACCTAAACCACTGCTTGTACACATCTTGTTGCTTGGCTTGTGAAGCAACCTGAGAAAAGGCTTCTGCTGGGATTGAACGGGAAAATTCCCCTCCTTGCCGGGGGCACCGACTCCCCGTCCTGAGTCTATAAGCTGAAACCAGCCTCCGTGTGCATATGCATGAGGAAAGAAACGGCCTTAACCCACTGATGTGAGGAGAGGAGACCTCCCCTCAGACTCTTTCTGAAGCTCCCAGATCAGCCTGGGGCCCAGCTTGAGTGCAGGGTGTGGGCAACTTGGCCACAGCTGGAGGGCTAGGGCACCTCCTTAAGGCTGCCTGTCTAGCACAAGACAGCGTGGCACGTTCCTGGAGAAAAGCCTTGCTGTCATGATGCACATGTCGAGTGTTTCATGTGCTAGGTCTACACGAGCACGCAGGAAGACACACTAGAAACTACCGGAAGACATGCGTTCAGGTTTCAACAAAGCAGCATGCGATGAGGACAAAGTGTCACTTGACAACTGCCCGCACAAGCATGTCCTAGTTGGCTCTGGCTCTGGTCTGAACCTGGCCTGGAGAGGCACACGCGTCTCTGGGTCCTTATCTGCTTGTGTGTCCATGTGCAGATCAGGATAGGAACCCCACCTGATCTTTGCACGTAGTAGGTTCCAAGTCCATGTTGATGATATTAATGATCTCCCAATTACATCTACCCTGCACTTTTTTCTTTGTAGCACTTAGTATGTGTTTGTGTGCGTGTGTGTGTTTAATTAATGTCAGCCTCTCCTAGGAGAGCAGGGACCATGTTTTTTACTCATCATTGTATCATCGGCCCCAAATACAGTGCTGGCCCTCTAGCTGGTGCTTAATAATTATTTGGGGATTAAATAAAGAAAGGAAGGAAGGAATAACTAGATGACCAAGGGCCTGACTTCTGGGTCGAACTCCATCATTTAATTAACCACGTGACCTTGGTTAAATCTTATTCTTAATTTTAGAACTAGAAAGCATCCTAGAAATCAGCCTGTTGGACGACAGCACTTGCTTTAGCAGTGGGATCCAAAGGAAAGCATATGGAACATCAGAACATGAGAGCAGAAGAGTGAGACCTTCGCTTGTGTCAGTGATGTGTAAGGCCGGGGGATCCTGCCTGGTCACCCCCCACACACACACACACACTTTGCCTGTCTTCCCATGCTACAGTGGCTTTTATGACTTCTGTAATCGATCCTCAAGATTTCAGAGAGGGTAGTCTGAAAACCACTGATGTATATCAAGGCTACCATTTGATGGGTGAGGAAGGTGGGATCTGGGAGGGGAGGGAGTTTGCCTAATGTCACAAGACCGGTGCCCAGGAAGCTGGAGTTAGTAACCAGATGTCCCGGCCCCCGACCTCATCCATAACCTTTCCCTTCTTAGCTCTCTCTAAAACCAACCCCAAATGTTTGCAAAGTGGTCGTGAGGAAAAATGTTGGCAAGAGCCCTTCCAGAACCTGGAAACACTCGATGTGAGGACACCACCCCGGGGGAACACAGTGGCTGGAAGGAGGGCCTTGGGGTCAGGCAGGTCCGTGTTTGGATCCCAGCTCCATTCTTGACCACATGGACGAGCTGGGGCCATGCATTTAGCCTCTCCAAGTCTTGGTTTTCTGATCTGTAAAATGCCAAGGCACCGCTCACCTCACAGAAGTTGTTGTGAGGAGTCATGACATCCTTTCATGGCCCATGATAAGTGCTCAATTAAAGCTAGCCACTGTTGGCTGTTCCATGTCTGCGGTTCTACACAGGGTATCCATGTGAGTCTAGGGTATTTGAACAGTCATCACAAACATATGTTAATCATTCACCTTGCACGATAGCTCCCTTCTAAACCCAAGCACAGCCATCATGTTAGCACAGTACTACTCATCTTCAAGCCAATGTTTCCTCAGGTTCTAGCACAGGGGCAGGCCTGCGGCAGTTGCTAAGAAATATTTGTAAATAATGAATGGATGCCTTTAGTTCTATCATATTCCTCGGTGTGGTTATGGATTTATAGTCAGATGTTGCTTCCAGTCCAGGATCCATCATTTTTCGGCTGCATGACTTTATTCAAGTCAGTTATCTTCTGATCTTTAAAACGGAAATGTGAACCCCTGTCGTCCAACTTGAAGGTGTCCTCAGGGGCTCACATGGAAGCGAAAGCCAAAGTGTCAAACCAAGATGTAATCGTTGTCTGACAAAACGCAAACAGGATAAGATACCTGGTTCTCTACCACGTGTTCTGCTCCCTTAAATCCTCTGTCTCGGCCTGCATCTTTCCCGGTACCTGGGAAGTCAGAGACCAGTGTGTTCTGCCGAGTCATGAGGGAGTGCCCACGTTTGGTTTATGCATTTTCACAAAGAGCATGGCTGCATTACCCCAGAAATTACGCTGAGGATCCAGCTTCGAAATGAAGTTGATAACTATCGTTCTTAAATGATTTAGGAATAGTTCTCCCAAGGACTGGTCTTCTGAATCAATAAATATGTTTTAAAATTCTGACATTTTCTTTTGAAAGAAACACTCCTTATTTTTCACCCTTGCCCTCCTTCCCCCTTTCCTGCACGCCCCATATCCATGCTCACTTGTATTCCTGCTTTCCATCATGCCCAGAGAACCTTCCCCCAGTAACTCTCTGATCACTCGGCACCCTTCAAGGCTCATATGTGAACTCTTTCATAGAAGGAAACTTGCACAACTTCAGCCACTATTCAAAGTAGGATTTGAATACTCAGCATAAAGTCACATCCCCAGTCTACGATGCCACAAAATGTGCAAGGGAGACATGCCCGTCATCATAACAAATATATAGAAGACTTACGACCTAAATGCATGCCTTCCCAGATGCAGGTCAGGGTCCTTTCCTCCACCATGTTTCCTGGTTCTCCCATTCTAACGGGCCCAGAAGGTTGAGGGCATACCCTTGACCTTAAAACAAAGACTACACCTCTAGAGAGTTTCTTGCATTCCTCAACTCATTTAAGTCCCCAACATTAATTGTGTGCTTCTGGTACACGATAGAACAAAAATCACTCAAGGGATGCAGAAATGAAGTGCATATAAGTCCTGCCCTCAATGGGTTTCTAATTCCATGAGAAAGAAACACAAAAATGCACTCTAACTTCAGATGGTTTAAAACTAAAGAGATATAAGTGTAGAGAGCTGGGAGATTATCAAAGAGAGAGTGAAAAAGTAGAATGGGGAGAATCTAAGACGGTTTCAAAGAGGAAAAAACTTGGGCTAAGTCCTTTTTGGGTGACTAGCATTCCAACAGGCCAAGAACCTGCTTGAGAAAAGGTTGTTCATTGAGTATCCCTACCTGTTTCCAGATGTGTGCATATGTTTGGATAGGAAGTTGGTACCTTAACAGCATTTGTCAACAACACTACCTATATCTGATGTGGTTGATTAAAAATTCTGTGACTGTGGATGCAGATAAAATGGGGTCTGAACCCCAGGCCTATTGCGTACTGCCTGTGGGACTTCGGGCCAGTCATTGCACCTAGCTGAGGATCAGTGACTTCGTGCGTAAAACGGAGAGAACAATTAGAATCTACCTCCGATGATTATGACAAAGACTTAAATGAGAAAGCGTAGGCCAAGTAGTAAGCACCATCCATCCCTGGTTCACAGTCAGTACTCAGTAAGCATCAGCTCTTTGCTCTTGCACCTGTCATTGTTCATCTCTTGTGCAAAGTACAAAAACAAGGTGAAACAACGAATAACAGCCTCCTGAAGGCTTATGATCCCTCGGCTCCGATGTTCCTCCATACAGCGAGACCCATCCCCACGCCTGACCCCCAACAGCACTCTATGAATGAAAGGCACAGAAGGCGAGGACAAGCTTAACCCAGGTCTTACCTGTATATTTTATATCTGGTTGTAAATCCTTGACGGTGTCTTTCCACAAAGGATAGGTAGCTCCTGGAGTGGTGGAAAGGCCCCCTGTCTGAAATAAGCCAATCAAATTCCTTGGAGACATGTTGGTCTGTCCCAGCTGGTTCCTGGTGGGAGGGCTGCACTGAGATACGGCCCCATACAAACAGGAAGTAGAGAAGCTCAACAAACCTCCAGTTCATGCTTTTCTGCCGGCCTTTTTCCTCTCATTCTTGCTCCATTCTGTGGAGTCCTGAGGAGAAAGAATAAAAAAAAAAAAAAAAGAGAGAGAAAAAGGAAGAAAGAAAGAACAAGAAAGAAAAGGAGACAGGAAAGAGAGCAGAAAAAATAAATAAAATAAAAGGAAGAGAAAGACACAGAAAAAAAATGCCATTAACACATTTTCATAATATTACATCAGTCGAGTGTGGTAAGATTTACAAAAACCAGGATCATTTCTGGTGAAGAGCATGGGATCTCTGGAGACCTGGGCTCACAGTCCCGCTTTGCCAATCTCGCATCGCATGAGCATGGACCAAGGCTTAGCCTCGTAAAGATGCAGCCTCTTCATGGGCAGAACAGAGGACGGGCTTCGATGCGTCTGCCTTGGCACTTGTCACATCATAGCTGTTCCGGGCAAACGTGTTTGAAGAACGAATGAAATGAATGGAGGCAGAACCAGAGTCCCACATGACCGCGAAGGGATGTGGAGACAGGAGCACCCGAGAACAGAGAATTCACTGTGGAAGATTTGGAGCCTCAAGGTTCCCTGGTGTTCAGGGGGGAAACTAAAGGCCAAGGGATCAGGTGGGGTCTTGCCCCCCTCTTCTTTTGTGCGGGGTTGGTAGCATAGAACCCTGGTGCTGTGTCAGAGAAATATTTACCACTAAGGGAGAGCCGGGGCAGAGGCTCTTTGTGGGGAGGAGAGAAGAGAGACCACGGGACATGCTTAGCCTTTGGATACTTACAAGTTTGTAGTCTCTCCTCATTTTCTACTTATTAGGTTAGTGCATTGCTTGGCTTATGCCCCCCACCCCGCTTATTCTAGAAGAGCTTATCTTCCTCAACATTGAAAGGCAGCTCTGAATCCAGGTTCCATCAGTTATAAGCAGTTATCATTTCAGGCAAGTCACTGACCGTCCCTATGTCTCCCTTCCCCCGTCCATAAAATGCGGTGAGCGGTAGCATCTCGAGTGAGAATGCACTGACATAATTTATGTGAAATGTCCCACCCAGTGCTTGCCATTTATTAAGTGCTCAATAAATGGCCTCCATGATGATCAGGCTAATGACAATGATAAATGCTGACACTGATCCTGTCCACTTAGTCCCTTAGTCCCTGCTGGGAGCGTCTCTGTGCACTGTCTCCACGGCCCAGACCAAGTCCTATTGATTTTTCAGTACCCAGCTGAGCTCAGGTCCTCAAAAGTCATTTCCTGAATGTATTTCTCTCAAAAAGTGTTAGTTGGGGGCGCCTGGGTGGCTCAACTGGTTAAGCATCTGCCTTGGGCTCAGGTCGTGATCTCAAGGTCCTGGGTTCGAGCCCTACATCGGGCTCCCTGCTCAGTGGGGAGCCTGCTTCTCCCACTCTGTCTGCCCTCCTCCCTGCATCCCTACCCCCTCTGCTCTCTCTCTCTCTCAAATAAATAAATAAAAGCTTTTAAAAAGAAGTGTTGTCATTGCTTTCTCACAG
Organism: Ailuropoda melanoleuca; assembly: GCF_002007445.2. Classification (NCBI taxonomy): domain Eukaryota; kingdom Metazoa; phylum Chordata; class Mammalia; order Carnivora; family Ursidae; genus Ailuropoda; species Ailuropoda melanoleuca. The sequence goes on from NC_048224.1 coordinate 45,829,579, forward strand.
CTCTGGTTGTTCACTCTGTGTAACTGTATGTTAGTCCTTAGTATCTTTTCTTATACTTGTTTCTGGGTCTGCTTTCCCAAGAACCTTTGAAAGACGGTCTTTACACATGGCTATAGCTGTGTGACNGGTTGTTCACTCTGTGTAACTGTATGTTAGTCCTTAGTATCTTTTCTTATACTTGTTTCTGGGTCTGCTTTCTTCTTTGGCTTTAACCAGCAAGAACCTTTGAAAGACGGTCTTTACACATGGCTATAGCTGTGTGATGCCCGACAATCACGTCCTCTCTCCAGATCTCAGAGTTTTCGGTCTACCATGTAAAAACGGCGAGGACACATTTTGTCAAGAATAAAACCACCTAGAAACATGAAGATATGGGATACCTTGGCTGTCTACTCTCCCAGCTGAAAATGGGAAGAAAGCAAAGCTAAGAAAGAGAAAAAACCGAAAAGACAGAGATATGAATTTTCTACCCAACGGACTATTCCATCTGTTGCCCAATCGCACCATTTTACCATGAGGAGCTGCAGAAGCCCACTTGGCATGGCAAGCCCCAGCTGTCAGGGGCAAAGGACAGAAGCACGTGAGCAGAGGAGTGGGCTGGCAGGAGCTGTGGCCTGAGGTTGTGTTCAGAGCCTGAAACAAAGCCATCCATGTAGAGCGCAGGGCTGCAGCAGTTAGAGCTGCGGACGCTGTCTGCGGTGCCCACCTGAGCGGCCAGCAGGGGCTGGAGGGGATTGCGCAGAGATCCTGGTGGGGGAGGCTACAGCACACTGACATCACCGCCTGCCACCCGTTCAGCCTTCTCCAGGCTTCGGCGCTGAGTGGGTGCGGGCCGGGAGCACATGAGGGAGTGCTTGGCTGGGAGGCCCTTTGTAAGCAAACAGGACGCAGAGGACTGCAGCATTCAAATGGGAATGATCCTATCCAGGGAACAGAGACCTGTGCACGCGCGTGTGTGTGCGTGCGTGTGTGTGTGTGTGTGTGTGTGTCAGAGGGTGAGCTCTCAGCCCATAGTCCTAGAATTAGCCAACATTTGAACCATCTAATCCACTGTGTCCCAAGNCGTGTGTGCGTGTGTGTGTGTGTGTGTAAGAGGGTGAGCTCTCAGCCCATAGTCCTAGAATTAGCCAACATTTGAACCATCTAATCCACTGTGTCCCAAGTGGCAGCCACGTTGCCCCCCCTCCAAGGGACATCTTTGAGTGTCACGCTGGAGGGGGCGCTGCTGGCTTCTAGTGGGCAGCGGTCAGGGATACCACTAAGCACCCTGTAAGGCCCAGGACAGCCCCACCACAAAGGACACTGGACCCAAGTGTCAATCGTGCAAAAGTTAAACCCTGGCCAACCCAACTCTTTTGTCAAAATCATGATTGGGCCAGACACCCGTCTTCCAGCTCCTGGCTGTCATTCTGTCTCAGCAGGGCAGCGAGTACATGTGGCTGTGTCTGAGCCTTCTCTGTCGCTGGGGCTTGTGAGACAATCTACATTCCAGCAAGTGGGGATGAGTGCTTCATGGAAGAAGCCTGAGCTCTTCTCTGTGGATTTAGAAAATGATGATAGGGGCGCCTGGGTGGCACGGCGGTTAAGCGTCTGCCTTCAGCTCAGGGCGTGATCCTGGCGTTACAGGATCGAGCCCCACATCAGGCTCTTCCGCTATGAGCCTGCTTCTTCCTCTCCCACTCCCCCTGCTTGTGTTCCCTCTCTCCCTGGCTGTCTCTATCTCTGTCGAATAAATAAAAATCTTTATTAAAAAAAAGAAAGAAAGAAAATGATGATAATGCACAGACCTAGAATGAAACTAAAACTAAAAATGAAAATGAAAATTTCTAAAGGTGCATTTTAATAGACATGGCTATTTTGCTGAGCAAAAACAAGGACTGGTATGCATGTTACCCAAATGTCGTATCATGAAGACACTAGAACTCCCATTCTGTGAGCAGGCCCATAATAGCACAGACTGTACTGGAG
>NC_048224.1:45832415-45849930 GCF_002007445.2 Ailuropoda melanoleuca
CTATGAGCCTGCTTCTTCCTCTCCCACTCCCCCTGCTTGTGTTCCCTCTCTCCCTGGCTGTCTCTATCTCTGTCGAATAAATAAAAATCTTTATTAAAAAAAAGAAAGAAAGAAAATGATGATAATGCACAGACCTAGAATGAAACTAAAACTAAAAATGAAAATGAAAATTTCTAAAGGTGCATTTTAATAGACATGGCTATTTTGCTGAGCAAAAACAAGGACTGGTATGCATGTTACCCAAATGTCGTATCATGAAGACACTAGAACTCCCATTCTGTGAGCAGGCCCATAATAGCACAGACTGTACTGGAGACCCAGGATGATAAAAGGGACCCATGACTGATATTTATTGAGCATCGACTGTGTCCTTGGGTCTAAAAAAATCTGTTCTCTTGGTAGTAGCCAAAGCAGCCAGTACAGACTAGATGTTAATAATGGTTTCTTCATGAAGTAAGGACAGTTACCCATTTAAGAGATGAGTACTTTATGGCTTGTTAACACTGAGTGACTTTCCTAAGCTCACAACTCCTGAGTGTTAGAGTCAAGATTCTTACCCATGTCTATCCTTTTATAAAGTCTGTATAGTTTCCACTACATCGCCCAGCCTCACCCCACCCCTGCTGCAATTAGGTCCTGCCCCTCAGAGCATCAACCTATGGGGGAGGGTCTCACCCATGCAAGAGGAATTCTAATATAAAACATGCTGTCGTGGAAACGACAACAACAAAAGAAAAAAGTCCAGTGGAGGAACAGAGGCCACAGGTTTTGTTTCCGACAAAGAGACCTAGATGGATCTCCTGCAGAAGAGCTGGTACTCGAGCAGGTCGCTATGAAGCAGAGAAGGGCAAAAGGAAATTCTAGCAGAGCCGGTAGCATCCAAAAGTCTTGGAGGTGGGAGAGGGCAGGGTGATGGGTGGGTGCCCATGGAAGCACATAGGGCGGCAGGGCTTTCGTGAGAATAAAGCCCATGAGGGTTTATCTCTCTCTCTCTCTCTCTTTCTGTCTCTCTGTATGTCTCTCTCTTCCCCCACCCCCACCATCCGTGTCAAGAACTGTGTCTTTCAGCTTCGTGTTATACACTAAGGGCAAAGAACTGTGGATGCTCAGTAAATTCATTCATTCCTCCATTAACGTACTTAGCTGGAAATCAAATCATGAACAGAGCAGCTGGGGCCCGCACGGAACTCGCTTTCCATTGGGTTGGGGACAAGTGAACCAACAAGCAGTATCCGTATCTATGATGGTGAGGAGGGCTCTCAAGAAAATCAAGGCAGAGAGAGGGAGGGTCGGCACCGGTTTACCCTTGGATGTGGTCGGAGGCCATGCTGTAATGGGGGCTCCTGCATTTCTGGTGGTGAGTCAGCTTGAGGAAGGAATCCCCCAGTCTCTGGGCACCGGCTCTGGGCTGGGAACCACAGGGCCCTCGCGGCGACATGGTCACGAGTGACAGTCCCCACCTGACATTCGGGGGGAGGGGAACGTGAGGTTTGGAAAAGGTAGGTCAGGGGCTCCACACCCAAAGCTGACAAATGGCCGAGCTAGAACCGGAGGCCATGCCGTCCCGGTAGGGAACCACTGACCATGTGTGGCTCTGATGAGTTGGCAATCAGACCGTGAGTCCATATTGAATGTGCAGTAAGTATACAATACACACTCACTGGATTTTGAAACTCAGTAGGAATAAAAAAATGTAAAATAGCTCACTGATATTTATATCGGTTACATGTTGAAGTATTACTATNCGAGACTCAGTAGGAATAAAAAAATGTAAAATAGCTCACTGATATTTATATCGGTTACATGTTGAAGTATTACTATTTTGGCTGTATTAGGTTAAATAAGATGTATTATTAAAATTTCTTTCACCTGTTTCTTTTTAATTGTTTGAATGTGGTCGCTAAAACTTTATTTTTTTTAAAGATTTTATTTATTTATTTGACAGAGAGAGAGCGGGAGAGCACAGGAAGGGGGAGTGGCAGAGGGAGAAGTAGCAACAGGCCCCTCGCTGAGCAGGGAGCCCGATGTGGTCCTTGATGCCAGGATCCTGGGATCATGACCTGAGCTGAAGGCAGACCTTAACCCACTGAGCCGCCCAGGCAACCCCACACTAAAAGTTACACACATGGACGGTGTTGTCCTTTTATTGGACAATGCGGAGCTAGAATGAGCCTTTTCTGCTCTATGACACTGCCCGGGAAGGTCACTCATCAGTCCCCACATTTTTATCAACACTGGGAGAATCCAATTCACTCTCCCCTACAACTGTTTGGTTCAGCCACTTTGCACTTGCCCCCTCTGCCAAAATCAATAAACAAATAGACAGTAAATACATTATAAATGAAAACTTCCACGCTTAAGGGCCACAGCTCCCAGTCCTCTAAGCTAGAGACAGCCCCAGACGTCTACCACCATGCATCAAGGACTGCTGTTTTTCCAATATTCATAAAGGGAACTTCCTGCCACTGGGGTTGAGAGCCTGTGAAAGAGAGGCGGGTTCTATTCCAAGCGCTGTCCTTGACCTCCTGGGACCTTGAGTGAGTCACAGGCCTGCTGCTGCTAGGTGCCCTGGTGGACGGGGAGTTGCTGATGGGGGCTGTGTCCTGGAGAGCACGTGGGCCCTTGGCTGAACCGTGCTATATATAAGCCTGCAGTGTTATTAAGGGAATCGGGTTCATCCCACACAGAGCACACTCTCTAACCATTGCCATTGTAAATTATTTACGTCTGAGGAGCACATGCAGGACAAAGAGACAGAGAAGGGTCTTCCAGCAGCAAGGTCACTAAGCTCCTCCCCTGGAGACCTCTGCTTGGATTGCTGGGCCATTACCCACATTCTGGGCCAGAGGGTGGAAGGAAGCATACACTCGATCCCCCATCCTTGGGGACCCTGAGGCTGATAGCCTGATCCGAGGTCACCCACATGCCTGCCTCCTGAGCCTGGGGCAACCTGATAACTTCATCCAGGCTTTAACTCCTACACCTGGATCTCTGGAATACACTTCTCACCAAATAGCCATCTACAAAGCTGGGTGACCATGAACACACAACTACCCGCCCTCCCTGTGCCTCGGTTTCCCCATCTGTAAAATGTGGACCACATCAGGAGGGTCAGTATCTCTTAGGGATCAGATAAGGATTAAATGGGGTTTTATTTTTATTTTTTAAAGATTTTATTTATTTACTTGAGAGAGAGTGAGCAATAGAGAGAGCGTATAAGCCTGGGGAGGGACAGAGGGAGAGGAGAAGCAGACTCCCAGATGAGCAGGGGACTGACATGGGGTTCAATCCCAGGACTCTTAACCGACTGAGCCACCCAGGCGCCCTAAATGGGATTTTATCTTATTTTATTTTATTTTTAAAGACTTTATTTATTTGCAGAGAGAGAGAGAGCCCAAGCAGGGGGAGCAGCAGGCAGAGCAGATAGAACAGGCAGCGGGTGAAGCAGTCTCCCTGCTGAGCAAGGAGCCCAATGCAGGACCGGATCCCAGGACCCAGGATCATGACCTGAGCCAAAGGCAGACACTTAACTGACTGAGCCACCCAGGCGCCCCCTAAATGGGATTCTGTTTTTTTATTTTATTTTTTTATTTTTTAAAGATTTTATTTATTTATTTGAGAGAGAGACAGCCAGCGAGAGAGGGAACACAAGCAGGGGGAGTGGGAGAGGAAGAAGCAGGCTCCCAGAGAGCTGTCTCTCTCAGTCAAATAAATAAATAAAATCTTTAAAAAATAAAAAAATAAAATAAAAAAACAGAATCCCATTTAGGGGGCNGGTCCAGCAAAAGGAAACTAGAATTGCACTGCCATTTACCAAGGGTCCTTACTGTTCCATGAGCAGTTGAAAAGAGATTTTCCTTCATCAAAGGAATCACAAGTTATCCCAGTGAGGAAGGGAGGCTCCAGATAGTCCCCAAAATGCTGCATGTGAAAAACATTAGCAGTAAACCTGCCATGCCCCCAGAGNTAGAATTGCACTGCCATTTACCAAGGGTCCTTACTGTTCCATGAGCAGTTGAAAAGAGATTTTCCTTCATCAAAGGAATCACAAGTTATCCCAGTGAGGAAGGGAGGCTCCAGATAGTCCCCAAAATGCTGCATGTGAAAAACATTAGCAGTAAACCTGCCACGCCCCCAGAGTGCTGATGAGAAGTCTTCCAAAAAGTACTAGTCAAGGAAGATGTGCTCTCTCCTTATCTGTCCATTCTTGACCAAATCCAGCATCGTGAGGAAGTCATGAGCAAGGTTAGCAAGACGGAGGAGATAGAGCAAAATCCTAAGCCTTTGAAAGACAGGAGAACCTCGGGGAAGAGTGATGTCTCCTCCTTAAATAAAATTTAATTTATTTGTTGTTGACCTGGACATGTCAAAAACTGAACCAAAACTGTATATGAGGGAAAGAGATGAACATAACTTGAAAAAATCATGGACCTGCCTTGACTTTCATCCAAATGTCAGGGAAGACCTGACTCGAGAGTAAGTTTTTTGTTTGTTTGTTTTTTTAATTTTTTAAAGATTTTTATTTATTTATTTGACAGAGAGAGAGGCAGCAAGAGAGGGAACACAGGCAGGGGGAGTGGGAGAGGGAGGAGCAGTCTTACTGCTGAGCAGCAAGCCGGGTGCGGGGCTCGATCCCAGGACTCTGGGATCATGACCTGAGCTGAAGGCAGACGCTTAACGATTGAGCCACCCAGGTGCCCCGTGAGAGTAAGTTTAAACAGTGGAAGACAAGAATCCAATTTTGTTTGTCTGTTCGTTTTTCCAATTTTACTCTATGAATCCTGTTTGATCAAAGTAAAGATTTCATGCATTAAAACACTTAAATCAGTGCCCAGCTCCATGTAAAAGTACAATGAAGTCCAACTAGAATTTACTAAGCAGGGCACACCAAGCTAGAAAGAATCCTAGAACTTCTAGTATACATGTTTATTACCTATTTTCAATACTCAGACCAAATATGAGACAGTCACAAGTCACCAAGGGTACTGGAGTAAAGAGCGGGAGCCTGACAGCATGGAGAAGCTGGGTGTCATCTTTCCTTCACTTCCAGTGCATCGTGATGCCTTGGTGTTTATCTGTGCCTAGTGATAGGGAGTTTAAAATTACATGATCAGCTTTAACTAAACCAGCTCTCAGAAAATGGTCACATGGCTTAAAAGGAAATGATGGATTTACCCTAATCATAATTTAAGTCAATGGGAACAAGAAAATGGTGGAAGACCAGCCACATTACATTGCCAAAGCAAAACACTGAGGATCTAATCAGATTTGTCTGGAATTGGCCAAAATAATTCAAGATGATCAAAAGGATTAGTACACTATGGATTTATATTTACTATTATTAATGCTGACCCCTGTTCTAAGTGGACATCATGCAGCGGGGAAGTGTGATATTAACTAATGAAGATAACATGCATAAGTAATTATATACACACATTCATAGGGAAGCGTTTAGTCAACAATTTTAACTGGTAGGTGTGTGATTATAAAAAAAAATCTAGAGGGGTGCCTGGGTGGCACAGCGGTTAGGCGTCTGCCTTCGGCTCAGGGCGTGATCCCGGCGTTGTGGGATCGAGCCCCACATCAGGCTCTTCCGCTATGAGCCTGCTTCTTCCTCTCCCACTCCCCCTTGCTTGTGTTCCCTCTCTCCCTGGCTGTCTCTATCTCTGTCGAATAAATAAATAAAATCTTAAAAAAAAAATCTAGAAACCACTGGAATAAGTGTTCATTATAATTCATGTATTTTATATTATTATTTTCAACTATACATAATCAACATCTCTAGGAACTCCTGTAGGCTTCTCAATCTCAAAGTATCCCAGACGAAAGCCATCATCACTCTCTCAAACTTCCCCTTCTCCTGGTAGTCCCCATTCGGGTGAACCACACAATCTCCCACATCATTCCTGTGAGAGGCCTGAAACTGCTCCAGAAGTCCACTTCCACTCCATTCAACCACATCCACCACCAGCACCCCCATCTCCACAGCCTGTTTCTTTGTTTTCATATCCAGCCATTTTTTTTTTTTTTGACATCTCTGTCCTTCTCTGGTCTTCTCTGTGAACCCGAGTATGATCCTTCACATCTTCATCTTCCCTCTTTCTCTCCCTTGCACACTTGACCTTAGAAATATTTCTTTTTGAAGCCCATTTCCTCTTGCATCTATCATTCAAAACATGGCTCTCTCTCACCATAACCATGACAATCATCTTCCTACTGGTCTTCCTGCCTCACATATCTCTGCCACCTTCAACCTAAGCACCACTGTTGTTGCTGGAAGGATTTTTCCAAATACAGACATGACCACGACACTCTTCCCCTCATTAAACAGCTCAGTAGTTCCCTGTGGATCGCCTTACCCCTTAGTCTTGCATTTAGCAATGTTTATGAGCTGGATCTTGTATACACTCGCCACTTCCTACTTCTACGTTTTCCCTCTCCCACCCTCAATTTATCCAGTTCTCTAGATTCTCTCCCCAACCGCATTGATCGAACACAATATAAACTTTGATGCCTCACGCTGCTCGTGCTCTTCCCTCTTCTTGTGCTGTCCAGCCCATCTCCCAATTTTGCGATAGCCTCTTCATGCTTCACATCATATTTTAAGCGAATCAGTAAGGTGGGGGAAAGACCACTGTGCACTTACGCTATGCTAGATACTATGCCAGACTCTTTCTCATGCCCCCATGACATTGCACCCGTGGAACGATCCTACGATATAGATAACATTAGTAGATCATCTATAATGTAGATGATAAAACTGAGACTCTTTTTAAAAAACTGGTTATTTTTCAAATGTCACATTATTTTAAAGTGACAGAATTATACTTCAACCCAAGCCAGTTCCAAGTTCTATGACTCAGTGCTTGAAAACACCAAAGTAAGAAACTACATCACCCTCAAGTTGTGGTTTCCTTGTTTTGACAATCATGAACGACCACAAATTAACTGTGAAGATGTTAATGAAGAGAATGGCTGATAAGTTAAATTGAGGTGTGAAACTTCTAGAAATGGTGAACCTAGGGAAGGCCATGGTAATCTGAAAGAAAAATGAAATATGTGGACTAATTATTTGTGTGATTTTTGGAAAGGATCTAGAAGACTCTTGTTTTGTTTGTAATTAACAATGTAAGTCTGTATGGTATCCTTCCTTCATAAATATTTCATTTGGAGCCACATTTAGGAACATGAAGATCTAAATTCAGGGAAACTGCCTTTTAAACGGTCCCTCAAAATTATCAGCAGTTTCTACAAGCGATCTTTCAAAAAGGAAAGTGAAATGAACATTTTTAGAATGTCTTTTTTTGGGCCAGTTTGGTAAAACTCAATAAGTATTTGTTGAGTATCCCTACTATTTTAATTAGCTCTCACAGTCCAGAGTAGGAGATGGACAAAGAAACAGGTATTGTGTATAATGCAACAGGGCAAAGACAGGTATACCCAGTGTTCTGTGGAGCATGGAGCCCCCAGTGAGGGTGTCCAAGAAATGCTTCCCAGAGATGACATCCAAGTGAGGCCTTAGGAGATAAAGAGGCATTTGTGAGGTGACAAATGTGGGCTCGATATTTCAGGCTAAGAAAGAAACATGTGAAAAGAATGAAGGAGTGTGATGTGAATGTAAGACCTAAAACATTTCAAAGCAACCGCAGTAGGGATTTTGAAACAGGGAGTGGCAGGAAATGAAGCAAAGGAGCTAAATGGGGTCACCCGCTTTATAATCATAGCTTTACACATGACTGGTAGTTTCTTAAAGACATAGCTTCTTCCCCCTCTCCCCAGTGTATACCCAGGATCTGGATCCAATCATAGGGTAGGCACTAAACCAGCATTTATTCAATGAATGAACTCAACAAATCAAGATACGGGATTAGACCTCTGGGACCACAGGGAACCACTGAAGGCTTTTAAACAGAGGGGTTGTATGTTAGAGTTTCATTTTAGGTGGATTACTCCAAATGTAGGGGCAGTGAATGGATTAAGAAGGGACATGAATAAATTTGAGGAGGCCATCAGAGTAGTCTAGGCTAGAGATGGTCTGAAAAAGATGTTTCATATTTGACAGACAAAGTTTAAAAGAATTGAGGGGCAAAATTAGCAAGATTTAGGAACTGCGTGGCTGGGTGGGGTGTGGAAAGAAAGATGTCTGTGGTGACTTGTAAATCTGCTCTGATGATCAGACTGATGACGATGTCATGGGTGATAGTAGACAATAATGAAAAAGGAATGGCCATTCATGGGACAAGTTCCCTCTTGAACCAGATGAGTTTGAGGAGTCTGTTGAACATTCAAGTCAGCATTGGACTCTAGAGTCATCGAGTCCAAATCAACAGAGCGGCCAGGGCTAGGAGTGGAAATCTGTAAATCAGTAAGAACTAGTGGTGGTTAGAGCTCTGGAAATGGAGGAGAATTCTTGTGGGAGACAAGAGTGGTGGGAAATATGAACAGAACAATGCTCATTTTTAGGCAGGATGAGGAAGAGAAGAACCCCACGAAGTAGAGTAAGAAGGGGGTGTAAAGGAGGAGGAGAGCAAGAATCAGGAAAGAATATAGTCAACAAAGCCAAAGGAGCAGAAAAGTTTAAGAGAAGGGTCCAACAAGATAAGGACTCAAAATGCCTACGGGAATTAAGGATACAGAGGTGGTGACAGTTTCCAATTCTTCCGTGGGAACTGAGTATTCACTACAAGAGATTAAGGTGTGAATGGGACCTGAATACACAGAGGCAGGGAGTGTAGAGCACTTCGCAAAGAAAGGAATCAAAAAATCATTAGCCAAGGCTCCTTTTCTCTCCACCAGAGAGGGAAGTGAACAGTCATTGGAGAATTTTGTTTTTTCTTCATAGGATGAGGGTATTTATAAATGCAGAGGACAGATATAGAATTCAAGAAAAAAGAAAAATAGGAGAGAGAGAAAAGAAATTCATACTGATTGAAAGAACAGCATGGGGTTCTGGCATTGGGATAGAAAGCCAGTCTCTGTACCAGCCACTGGGGAATCAAAGAAAAATAAGAGTGTCCACGGCTTTAGGGAGCCATAAAGCTGGTAAGGGAGATCAATCTGTACACTCCAAATTGCAAAACAATGGATGGAGTTTTATCTGAAGAAAGTGTTGTTGGAACAAATAAAAAGTAACTCAAACAGGGCCTGTTCAAGAAGACTTCTCAGGATCTCTGAGATTTTACTAAGGCTCTAATGATTCAAGTAGTGATTGTTAGCGGGAGGAGGGAAAAGGGACAGAAGAGAAGGCATTTCAGATCAATCGGAGGACTAAGGTGAGCAAAAGGCAGGGAATCATGCAAACCCACCTACTGTGTGCAAATCACTAAAGCAGATGTTGCCTGGGAAGCAGAGATGAGTGAGGAAAAGTTGCTGGCCCTACAGAGGCATATGGAAGATTCTAGGGTTAGGAAGGAATGCCAAAGATGGAGGCTGGCACTACGCAGATGCTCAAAATATAATTGTTCAATAAATAAACAGCGTTCTGCTGAGTTAATGGCTCTGAATTCTTCCCTGTGGCTCATCTATTCTTAATATTCAGTGGAGCAAATAAATAAAACACTTAAGTTTCCATCTGAACCCAAATTTCAACATTTTCTCATCAGAAGCTCTGACCCTTGGCCTGACGTGTCCATCAGGTCACTAATGAAAACAGCTGAAAGGTTCCTGGTGGATCCATTTGGACAGAAGCTTCTTGGGCTCTGCTGGTTCTCGTACGATAGCTTCATTCCTTCCCCCAAGGCTTTGTAAACGATGGACCCAAAGAACTGTTACAGTTGCAACTGCTGCTTGTCCACGACGGTCATGGAAGCCAAGGAGGAAGTCAGGGGACACACATCTGAGTGTTTAAGTAGGTGCTGGGTGGGCAGTCAGAGATTTAAAAAATGTGGTCGGTTTGGAGACTATATGCATCCTCTCTCACGCTCCTCTCTCTGAAGGCCCTTCTCATTCCATCCCTGCATGCCAGCGTTCAGGGTGAAAAGGGGTTGGGCTCTCCCTTGATCTCTTTAACATATAGAGAGCAGAGATTTACACCTCTCCTTCCCAGAGGTGAGAGACTTAACGTTCAGCAAGGTAATACCAGTCACTTCCTGTCACAAGGAACACGATTCACTTAGTCCTCAAAACATGTCTCTGAAGAAGGTATGATTATTATTCCTATGTAACAGGAGAGAAAACAGAGACCAGAAAAGTTCAGCAATTTCCCCGTGGTCTCACAGCCAGTGGGTTATTTTGTTTTTGTTTTTAACCTTGATCCAATGTACGTTTGGTTTCCTATTGCTGGCCACACACAAGGTCCTACCGGAAAACAGCCATTTCTCAACACACACGTGCGTTTTTAATAAATGTTCCAGGTCAATACCACGTACACTGAAGTGTAAGATCCGCTGTGCTGGCAGAAGAGGCAGACGGGCAGGGTCGTTTAAGGCCATTGCTTAATTCCAGGAAATGCCTCACTGTTGTGGAAAAGTCAAGTAGCACCATGAGCCATAACCAGGGTTCCTCCCGCTGTCCTTCAAATCTCCAACAAAAATCATCTCCGGTCTGATTCTGAAGGGCTCATCGAGCCCCATCTCTGTGGTTTCAAGAAAGTTTCCCCACCTCTCTGAGCACGGCTTCCTATCTACATTGCTAGATTTGGGAACTCTAGATTTAATCATTCTCACCACCATGTTTGAGTCCCGACTCTACTCATGATGGTGGTGAAAATAATTTATGAACATTTAATGGATGAGAGGAACCATGTCAAGAACTTTGCAAACATTATTTCAGTGGATGGCTGGCCCCAAATCATTGCCCCTTTCTAGAACCAGGCACTTTCTCAGGTGGTTTTCCAGCTGTCCTACCAAAGAGGTGAAGTCCGGTCCCCATTCCTAGAATTTGGGCTCCTCCTCGGAACTCCCTTTGGTCACTAGCATGAGATGGAAGTGACGGTGTGCTAGCTCTGCGCCTCCAGAGACCATATGGATTTCCATTTCACCTCCCATGCTTCTGCTATCATCACAAGAAGGATGTGACTGTGTTTCAGAAAAATGGTGAAGAGTGAAGGGTAAAATGGTGAAGATTAAGGGTCCTTTCATCCAAAAGATGCAATTTTTTTTCTTCTTTCCTCAAGCTCCCCATGAAACGCCTTGTTCTTTTCTGGCTTAAAACTGGCCAGCCTCCTTTCTTATGCATAGTTGGATTAGGGTACAGGCACACCCCCCAGACAGGCCAGCTAGTGTGCCTCAGCCATGGGGAGCTGAGAGCGGAGCCCCAGGTGAACTGCAGGAGCAAGACAGCCCAGTGGAGGTGAGTGAGAGGGGCTTACATCCACAGGTCCGTAGAGGAAGGCGCTCTTATAATAAGGACCAGTTCCTAAAAGCCACGGGATTGGCAGGCTGTGTGTGGGGCGGCTGGTAAGCTAACAGACACACTAGGTAATAGTAACATGCCCATTTCGTAGATAAGGGTCAGGGAAGATGAGTCACTTGTCCAAAGTCACATCGTGGATAGTAAGAGTCACACTCGATATTTGATTCTGGGCATGTCTAGGCTCTTTCTTCATGGGGCCACACTGCACTGTCAGCCACTGGGCTGGGGACTTAGTCCCCAAGGCCCCATGCAAGGTGCTTTGAAGCTAGTGGGGGGACTTTTGAGTCCTGAGCCTTCTCTGCTTTTAAAATGCACCTTCCGGGGCTCCTGGGTGGCTCAGATGGTTAAGCGTCTGCTTTCTACTCAGGTCAGGATTCCAGGACCCTGGGATCCATTGACCCTGCATCAGGCTCCCTGCTCAGCGGGAAGCCTGTTTCTCCCTCTCTCACTCCTCCTGCTTGTGTTCCCTCTCTCCCTGTCTCTCTCTGTCAAATAAATAAATACAATCTTTGGAAAAAATAGAAGAAAAAAATAAATAAAATGCAGCTTCCCCTCCAGACTTCATCAGAAATTCTGAAAGCGAAATCCCAGAATCTGTGGTCTTAAAAAGACTCCTAGGTGACTTTACTGCATTTATACAGAAGATCCGCCCAGGTGGAGAGGAGCTAGTCCTGAAAGAGGGGGCAGGAAATACTGGCTGGGCTTCTCTCCTTCTCATTGGCTGGGGATATGCCGTGTACCCTAATCCAACTATGCATAAGAAAGGAGGCTGGCCAGTTTTAAGCCAGAAAGGAACAAGGTGTTTCATGGGGAGCTTGAGGAAAGAAGAAAAAAAATTGCATCTTTTGGATGAAAGGACCCTTAATCTTCAAAACACAAACCATTTTTCCGTACGAAAACTCCTTCAAACCTAGGAAGTCAGCTGAGGCCTCAAGTCAGGCAAACAGCTTGTGTTTTGCAGATTAAGGAGCCTTTGACCCAAAGCATCCATTTTTGTGAAACTCTAAAGGAAGTGCCTGGTCTATTTCTAGCAGCTGCACTCCTGAACTGAGGCCACTTTAATGGCAGACAGAGAAGGGGGCCACTTCCCTGCTGGGACGGGGGCCCAGCACAAGGGAGGCAGTAGATGAATGGAAGAGTTCCTAAAGGAGGTCTTTTGCCCCAAAATATCATACCTGCTTCCTTGCCAGGATGCCCCAAATATTCACTATAGAATAAACACAACTTTGAAATAGTGAGAGTCCCCGTTTGAGGGAGAGGGCTAATAATACCAAGAGGCAGGAATGGGCGTCTGTCTAGCACACGAGAACCGAGGGGCCACACGACTTCAGCTGACCCCACAACAACCCTGCGTCATCTGCAGGATGGGGAAACTGAGTCCTCATTTCATAGGCAAGGAAGTGGACTCCCAGAGGGTTGAAGTGGTGAGCCTAGGATTATCCAAACATGGTCTCCCACTCTTTCCAGAACTGACCCCAGCCCCAGGGCAATCAACAAAGATAAAGCCTGAAGCAGGTTTATTTTTGTGATGTGGGAAACAAAGGCAAAGGAGAAAAAACTTAGATTTCCTTGCTGCTTATGGCCCATTGACAAGTCCTTGAAAAGGGTAGAGTGACCTTCCTTTGGGAGCTCAGCTGCCTCGATGTTAACACCCTGCTAAGGGCAAAAGGCAATCTTCCCCTGACAGTATTCCAACCCCCCAGGATCCTGTGAATCTACTTGAACATATAAAAATTCCTTTGGAAACTTCCTTTGTCTCTACCCCCTACCCCAAGTATACACGCTAGCAATGATCCTCCAAGCATATGACCCACCGATGTACATCTGAAGGGTCTCAGGACCAAGGTTTTATTAGACAGTAATAAATGACCTTTGCATAACAATAGCTAGCCCCCCAAAGGTCCTGAAAACCTTGCTTCCAAAATTCCTTAGAGGCGCAGTCTATCCCTGACCCCCTCCCAACTTGAAAGTATATAATGGGCCACTCCTCATGACCCCAGTGCAGCTCCTTCAGCCCATGGGTCCTGCCCCCTTGCTTTAATAACACCACCTCTTTGCACCAAAGAAGTCTCAAGAATTCTTTCTTGGCTGTCGGCTCCAAACCCCAACAATTTCCGACATCATATGTAGGATAAATTAGAGGATACCATGAGGCTTAATGGACACTGGACTAGGCTGAGTCAGGATGCCTCAATTCTCACGCCATTCCTGATACGACTGCAGAGGCAAGATAAGGTCACTGATATCCCAGGCCTCTGGAACTTGGTCTCTGCACTTATGGAATCAGGAAGTTTGGCTGACATGTTTTCCTAGATTTCTTTCAAATTTAATATTGTTTTGGGCTATGATTCTATACTGGCTGAATAAAGAACAAATGGGGGGGGAAGGAGGGGGAGGAGGACAAAGAGGAGGAAAAGAAGAAGGAGGAGGAGGAGAAGAAGGAGGAGGAAAAGCAGCAGCAGCAGCAGTCACAAACAGAAGACTAAGAATCAAGGAAGGAGGGGCAAAGAGGGAAAAGTGAGGACAGGTTGGGGGGGAGGGAGGGTGACATGGAAAGAGAGAGAGAAAGAGAGAAAATATACCAAGCTCATTTTTGGCTTGCTTTAGATGAGGGGAAATTATGCCAGGCAAGAGGGATCGAGTCAAGGAAAGTGAATGGATTTGATTTGTCTAAGCCTTAGGAAAGCAAATATTACTGAAATGTTGGCTGACCGCCACTGACTTCCAAACAGAAAATGGCTTCCAGATATACTGTGGGTACTCAGCAGGGTCTGTTAGAGTGAGTGATGAGGTGGCCATGCACTGCTGGAGAGAGGGGAGAAAATTATAATGTTCTCCTGACAGAGACCAACAGAAAGAGCCAGCCCAAGAGGAAAAGAGAAGGCCCCAGCTGGGCCTCCCTTCAAAGGCTCAGATAATTTACACCAAACCCAGAAGGGCCACTGGAAATGGTTACCCTAAGCCTGTTGGAGCCGAGTCACAACGCTGAATGCGATGAGGGTTGGTCAGCACACAAAACAGTGGTTTGGGAGTCAGGAGACCCAGGCTCCAGGCTCAGCTCAGTCTCTCATTCACTGTGTCATCTGGGTCAAGGCTCATCGTCTCCATGGGCCTCTGTCTGTCCGTGTAGAAAACAGTTAGAGGGTTTAAATGATCTCTGGGGGGGCGCCTGAGTGTCTCAGTCATTGGGCGTCTGCCTTCAGCTCAGGGAGTAATCCCAGAGTCCTGGGATCGAGCCCCGCATCGGGCTCCCTGCTCCACTGGGAGCCGGCTTCTTCCTCTCCCACTCCCCCTGCTTGTGTTCCCTCTCTCGCTGGCTCTCTCTCTCTGTCAAATAAATAAATAAATAAATAAAATCTTTAAAATGAATAAATAAATGATCTCTAGGGCCCTTCTCACTCACCATTCTATGATATACTGTGATCAAATATCCGTGACTTTCGCTCATTCAACAGGTACTTATGGGACACCTAGTACTGTAGCTGACATCTAGAAACCTGTAGCCTGCTTTGTGTGAGGCTATCGACACTCTCCTAATGTGGGACAGCCACCCAAAGGTGCCATGTGCTCTAGCCTTCTATCTCCAAGAAGTACAGACTCTTCAAGCTTGTACGGTTTGAGATTCATCTTATACTCGATGATCTAGGGGAAGGGAAAGACTTTCTTTAAGCACGTAAGATTTCAGGCAGTCAGGAAGTTCTGCAGGTCTCACCTGAGCCAAGCCAGCCCTCCTGGGGGGTAGTTCTCATTAAGGTGAAACACGTAGGTAAAAGTCTTGTGATCTACATATCAATATATCTAACTGGCATCAGGAAGCTTGTATAAATTGAAAAGAAAACCCATCGGAAATGTCCTGCTAATACTCTGAATCATTTCAGGTGGAATAAGCCTTAAAGAGAATCAAGTGCAGGGCTTCATTTCATGAAAAAGGAAACCAAGGCTTGCCCCAGGTCCCACAGCTAGTTAATGGCAGAAACCAAGAGTAAAGACCCCACCCTCATGCCTCCGCCTCCTATTTTCACAACTCGGGAGCATCCTCTCCTGTTCCTCGAAGCATTGATTTTTGGTGTAAGGTTTTGTTTTGTTTCGTTTTAGCATAAGGACCATTCCCAGGGCAGCCAGTTCCCAAATTCAGCTCTTCATTACTGTGAGAGCAATCGGTACTGTCATGTGCGTGAGGGATGGAGAGACAGTTGGGCCTTTGGGGAACACACTGGAGGTGACGGAGAGGGTGGGCGCTAGTGCGGGAGCTCACGCGTTGAGTGCGGGGGAGCAGAGGGAGCAAGAATGCCGCAGTCAAATGCAGGGGTGGAAACAAAGCAGGGGTATTGATTGGAAAAGGCAGCCCACTGAGGTTGCTGCTGCCAGCCTGGCTCTTCCTGGTCCGCTCTCCTCTCGGCCAGCCTCCGAGGTTCAGAACCATCTACTCTGTATGCAGGGGGTGCATCGAAGGGAATCGGGACCAGATGGGATGTGTTCACCTGACAAGATGAGAGAGAAGAGAGAAAGGGAGGGAAGAAAGAATATGAGAATAGAAGGGGATGGATCCCTCTTCTCAGATGAATACAATAAAATGAACCAGGGGAAAGGGTCTAAGGGGACAAGGGGCTGATTCTATGGCAATGGGATGGGTCAGCTTCTTCCTTAAAAAGGAGGACATGTGGGGATGGAGGGAGAAGGCTCTGACCTCTTCCTCATCACAACAGCTCTGTTTCTAAGCAAATTTTCATCCTCTCCTCTCAACCACTGGACCAGCCTCCTGACTGACTCCTTCCCTTCCAAAGCCTTGCAGGAAATAGATGCTCAATAAATGTTTGATGAGCAAATGAACAGCCTCTAACATTGATTTTGTCTTGTCAATTGTGACGAATCTGTGTGAATCACCACTTCTTCAGGGGAAGGAAACCCAAAGGTCCAGGCCATAAGCCTGAGGGAATGAAGAAGCGAGGCACAGAGTTTCGGTTGGGATTAGGACGATGAATGGTAGGCATGTGACCCAGTCCAGCACGGCAGACTGCTTCCACGTAGGAATGGTTTCTCCAGGCTGCCGGGTCACCTGACCTCTCAGGAAAAGCCAGAAGAAAACCCAGATTTTTATATGACATCTCTTCCTTTCCAAGCGTTGACAAATGATCTCTCCCCCACCCCTGACCTGTGAAAGTCAAATACAACACATGCCCGTGCCAACAAGTTCATCTGTTTGTGACCCTGGACTTCTAGGATCAGGTCCAAATATCTTAATTAAACACCCAAGCCTCTCCCTTAACTATTAGGCTCCCTAACCTTGCTTTTGCTTTCTATACACCAGTACCGATCCTGTAACTACAGCAAGTCCAATTTCCTAACACCTTGGGAATTATACTGCTCTCTTTACAGGGGCAGAGTATTTTCTGTTTTTCCCCACCTCAGCCTTGGCTCCTTCAACCTCTTCTCAAGTCCTGTAGCTTGGAGAGGATATAATTATTCTTTGTCCTTTAAAACATAGGCTATCTTTCCATAGTTACTTAATAGAATCCCGCAGTGGAAGGTATTTGAATGGGAACCTAAGACACCTGGGTTTTAATCCTGACCATCCCCCCACCATACTGTGTGGTCTTTGGCAAGGTGACTCCTCTTTCAGAGGCTCAATTTCCACCACTTTTGAAATAAGAATAGGTGGTCTTGATATAGAGAAGGGTATCAGGGTGCAGGCACGGCTCTCCAGGCCAATCCTGCCCCTGCCTTGAGAAAACACCACCTGTAAGGCTCTGATTAGTTTCTGGCACGCAGATTGTGGGTATATGTGTTTGCCTCTGCAATGAAACTGGCTGTTTTTGAACTCAGCTAAGCTTCCCTGGTCATTCATTATGTGCCAGGCATGGTGTTAAATGTGTTTCCTGTATTTTTTATACCTCGCCTCTTCTTAGCTCCTAGACATGATCTGGGAGAATAAGACCAACTGGGAGTGGATGTCCCTTTGTGACCATTCTATGGCATGACTCTCTTATCCTGCACTCACTTCCAGTGTCTGGAGTTCAGAGTCCACTTCATAAATGGGAAGGACTGGACTAGAAGGAATCTTTCAGCTCAAAATAGGAGGAGGGGGAGGAAGGAAGGAAGGAAAGAGGGGAGGGAGAGAAGGAGAGAGGAAAAGAGGAAGAAAGGAAGGGGGAGAGTGAGGGGA
>NC_048224.1:46184870-46202811 GCF_002007445.2 Ailuropoda melanoleuca
AAAAAATAACTAAGGAGTTACAGTTACGCTCAGTGTGATGAAAGAGAGGTACAGGAGACAATAAGAATGTGTAACTAAGGGGCCAGTCTAGTTCAGAGGTGAGGAGAGAGCATCCAGGCACAGCCTCCCTGGGAAGTGATATTGAACCTGAGATTGAAGCATGAATAGATTCATGCAGGTCAAGAGTGGAATCAAGAGTGGGATCAAGAGTATCGCAGGCCATCACAGGAGCACGTTAGAAAAGCTCAAAGGTGGGAGGGAGTTTGACAATCTCAAGAAAAAAGAGAAGTGCAAAATAGCGATAAAAGTGGGTACCAGGTATAGAGTGGCATGAGCTGAGATTAGTGGTAAGGACCACAGTATATCCATCAAGGTCATATAGATCCTGCTTAAGATTTTCTCTCCTTCTCCCTCTGCCCCTCCCCACCTCACTCACTATGTCTCTTTCTAAAAACTAAATAAATAAAATAAATAAAAATTATTTAAAAAAAAGAATATTACCACATAATGCCATCCTCATCCCTTTCCCATTGGAAGATGAAGATACCCCCTTTCGATCCACTCAGATCCTTTTACACACTGCAAGTAGTGTGTGATTTTTCTACTCTTAGTTCTGATAAAGCCTTTTTGATGGGTTTGCATTAAGCCAAGTTAACTGACACTACATTTCCCAGAATTCCCTTCACTGAATACTTCAAAACAAACAGCAGAAGACATATATTGCATGATTTGGAAAGCAAATTGAAGAAATATCCATAGTCTTTTTATGTTTGGAAGATAATTATAAGGCCCAAAGTGATCTTGCTACTTTTGATGGTTAATTTCATGTATCAACATGATTGGACCATAGGGTGCCCTGACATTTGGTCAAACATGATTCCAGGTGTGTCTGTGAGTGTGTTTCTGGATGAGATCAACATTTGGATCAGTACACTGAGGAAAGCAGATTGCCCTCCCTAACATGGGTGGGCCTTATCTAATCAGTTGAAGGCATGCATAGAACTAAAAGCCTGACCCTCCTGTAAGAGGGAACTCCTCCTGTCTGATGGTCTTCAAACTGGGATATGGGGTTTTTCCTACTTTCAAGCTCAAACTGAAACATCAGCTCTTCCTGGGTCTCATTCTCATTCCTGTTGGCATTCAGACTAGAACTATATCGTTGCATCTCCTGCGTCACCTTGTCAGTGGCAGATCTTGGGAAGCATCAGCTTCCATAATCCCATGGTTCTGTTTCTCTGGAGAACACTGACTGGTACGCACACTGTGCTTCTCTGCTGGTGCCCATGGTTGGTGTGGGGTCACATCCAGGTCTGCCAGCTCCTCCAGCTTTCATAAATCTTCTCTTTCCATTTCTCCCATTCCTGGAACAGGTGGGCATCTAGCTCGGACAAAGAATGCAGCCTCTCCTGCTGGCTACTCGCACCATCAAAGTGGAAGGCTGGAGGCAGTGAGAGAGTAACATGGTTCCCAGTCTCCCCTCGAAGGGTCCCACCATCCTCACAGATTTCTGGTTGCTCTTACTTGCCCTGTTTTATGTTCATCTTTGCTTCCCAGATGCCTGCCCTGCTGACTTCAGGCTGCATCAGCAGGCACAGAAGCAAAAGCCTCTCATTGACTATTTAACCAGCTCCCAAGATTGGGTGAGGTCCAGTCCCTACCATAAATACTCTGCTTCTCTGATCAAACCTTGACTAATACACCCTTCACTATGCATAGAGCCCATAAATGCTTTACCACAAAGGCCAATATCCTGAATGTGAGCTAGAGAAAGGCCTGAAAATTATGCCCCCCTCACCTTTCTTGTATCATTTTATGCTTCTCTGCTTCTCATACTCTTCTCTTGAGCCACGTAGGCTTTTATCTTCCTGTTCCTTAAATATATATGCCTCCATGGCCTCCATGTTTGCACACATGCTGTTCTCTCTGCTCAAAATATTCTTTCTTTTATCACCTTCTGTCCCCTTCATGTCTTAGTGTAAACATGATTTCCCAGAGAAGTAGAATTTGGTAGAATTAGGGAATTATCTCCTTACATGCCCAATGGCATACCTCCTTACCATTGTAATTATTTATGTAAATATTCATATAATTTTAAATATTTATCTTCCTAAGCAGCCATGTTTATTCTTTCTTATTACAGCTCTTCACAGCATCCTAAGCACCCAGTGCCCAGGGCTGATGGAACTGTTGGGAATGGCTGGTGCATTCTCTCTGTCCTCCTCTCCTGGATAAACCAAAAATACATACCTCCACTGTTCATACTGAGTTTTACTTATCCTTCTTCCATCAGAGACAGGTCTTGGGCTTACTGATCACATTTTGTTAACAATTTCATGACAAGAGCTGGATCTTTTATTTCCTATTTAACTCGGTCTTCCAATCAGTCAAACTGCTGAATTTTTGACTGGAAAAAAAGAATATTTTGGTGATTTCCTTAACCCTGAACTCACAAGTTCATTGGCACCTCTTCCCAGTGGATCTGACTTATGTGACCTTGAAGAGCAGTTCTGTTGACCTCATCGGGGACGTTATCAGAATTGTTTATTGTTGGGGCGCCTGGGTGGCGCAGCAGTTGAGCGTCTGCCTTCGGCTCAGGGCGTGATCCCGGCGTTATGGGTTCGAGCCCCACATCAGGCTCCTCTGCCATGAGCCTGCTTCTTCCTCTCCTACTCCCCCTGCTTGTGTTCCCTCTCTCGCTAGCTGTCTCTATCTCTGTCAAGTAAATAAATAAAATCTTTAAAAAAAAAAAAAAAGAATTGTTTATTGTTATGTATTGCCTATTTTCTTAGTGATTCAAAAATGTGTCCTTTGGAGGAACATGTAAGAAAGATGACTGACTCCATTAGCAACCATTTTAATAGTTTATGATTATTCATAAAAATGATACAATATTTCCTCTACTTTAATTTTTAATTGTGATTGTCAGTGGAATGCTTGAATTCCATATAGTTGAAGTTTTGTTGCTGTTGCTGTTTTTGTTGTTGTTGTTGTTGTTGTTTTTACTTTGAGAGTGTGACAGGAGGGGTAGAGTTGAGTGGAAAGTTAATGGTTTCAGATATTTTGAAAAAAGAAAGAATTGTATAACCTTTTCAACACGTCTTCCGCTTTCTGTTTTTCCCTCACCTCGATTTTTTATACTCATGTTTCAAGGGATTTCTTTAAAAAAAAAGAAAAAGAAAAAGAAAAAAAAAGCAATTGCTTTCTAGCATTAACCATTGGGGAGTTAAAAAAAAAAAAAACACAAAAAACCTTCCAGATGGGAAATATATATGAAAAATCTCATCTCGGTGAAAAATAAATCCCCCAAATAGAGGCATGTAATGAAACACCTAATTCACTCCAACTATACTGGTCATATTGCTGCAATATTATAATGCCAGATGACTCTTTTAGCACCATGGACAACAGCTGGCCTTCCATCAGGAATGTCTAAAAATGAATGCAAAGCTATCCTTTTCCAATAGAAGTTTGGCTGGCATTTGAAGTCCATTGCACGGCATACTCCTCATATCCATGGTCAGCAGTTAGTGGTTTTTAATAAGATGTTTGAAAAGTATTTTATTGTGTTATTCCCCAGAAATCTGGATTGCTGCAGGGCACCAATGAACACTGGAAAAACTCCTTCAAGTGTCATCCAATTGCAACATCAAAAATCATTTTCCCAGTCTTCACATTTTGTGACCTCCCTGAAAGTGTGATGCTAACGATCATATCCCTTATAGCGGAATTGGGTTTTTTTCCCCCACTGCCATAATACACCACAGTTGGTCTGCAGCCTCTCCCCGCTACCTCTTCCTCTCCTTCAATTTCTTTTTACTTATTTTTACCTCTTTAAAAAAAATTTTTGTTTATTTGAAAGAGAGAGAGCACAAATGGGGGAGGGCAGGGCAGAGGGAGAAGCAGACTCCTCACCGAGCAGGGAGCCCTATGTGGGACTCAATCCCAGGACTCCAGGATCATGACCTGAGCCGAAGGCAGCTGCTTAACCAACTGAGCCATCCAGGTGCCCCCCTACTTATTTTTACCTCTTAAATGTGTTTGTCTTTTTCAAAGCATGCCATTTTCATTATCTTTCTCACTCTAAGTACCCTTCTGTTTGGAAATCTCCTTCAGTTTCATGGTTTCCATCATCACCTCTAGGCGGGTGACCCTGCAATCTGCTTTTCTACCTCTGACCGTCCCTCTGAGCACCATTGTCCCATTTCCAACAACCAGCTGGATCCCTTCTGGAGGGATGTAGCTGACAGCGCAAATGTCAAAAATGAAATTTATCACAATTTCTTAGAAACCTGCACACTTTGTCTCTGTTTCCCACCTTTTTATTTGTGCCTTCTTCCTCTGAATAAACTCATTCTCGTGCCTAAAAGTTATTCTTTACGTCCTTCTCTCACATCCAAACAAATTTCAAGTCCTTTTTCATGTGACTTCTTAATAAGACTGCGCTTGCTAACAAAACCGATTCATTACTTACTGAGATCTCATTCCCCAGAGGGGAAAGCAGACACGTTTCCCCTCTACCACGCTTTATTGTTCGCTGGGCGTCGTGCCTGGCTTCCATGTTGAGGAGCATGTCTATTCAACAGAAAGAGGCTAACACAATGAGCTGGGAAGGGAAGGATTGTTGCATATGTATGACCAGTGAGAGTCAGGGCCATCCTGACCTGAGAAGAGCAGCAGTCAAGAGTTCATTCCTCAAGAGAGATCTTCAGCAGGTCCTAATGGTCTCTGGATAGGCCTTTTCTTTCCCTTTGCGGTGCCTTATTTTGGTTTGCATCCTGCGTAGGGGATGCTGGCTGAGGCAATGCAGCCTCGGTGAGAGGAGGCAGGAAACTGCATGCTGACCTCCTGGTGGTCTATGGATAAAGAGAACCATGACTTCGGGCTCCTTCTAGAGCCCACACCTGTCCTGGGAAAGGAAGCCAGACCTCAAGGGAGATCCCCCAACAAGGACTAGTAAATATTTTGCTTACCTGGAGTTTGCTTAACAGTATAGCCTAACGGTTCAAAGATAGGTTCAAAAGATCCTGCTAAGCTTTGATTCCAAATCCCAAATTAGCTGTATAGCCTTGGTCAAGTCATTTAACTGCTGTGCTTCAGTTTCTTTCCTTGTAACATCGAAATAATAACAGCAACCTACTTCTGTAAGTTGTAAGTATTAAGTTAATTCAAGTAAATCAAATTGGAACAGTGTCCGGTCCTCAGTAAGTTCCATTAGAGGCTTGCTTTTATTAGTTATTTTCTTCCTTACTGTTCTTCGATGACGTTGGGTTGGAGTTCAGCAAGATTAAAAGACAATCCTCCAGCAGAAATTCTGATTACACCTGAATTATTGTTACTAAATTTTGTGAGTGTGGCTCTGCTACAGGTTTATTAAATCGGGATCTATTTGGAAATTTTAGGTTCCCCTTGTCTTGCGTTTTCCTTAAGAGACATGTATGTGTTCTCCTCTTGTGATCCCTTGTGATCAACACCAATTAAATGATGATCCCTGAAAACAGAAGCATAAATATGGGCCCTAATGCGTATGTTGGTAACGATCCATCCATTCTGTGGACATGTGGGCTTTCACTGCAATCTCTTTCTTGGAAAGTGATTCATAATTAAACCATTTTACTCACTTAGAAAATATTTCAACTTGTGTTGACTTGAGTCACAATATTTGGAAAGCATCACTTAAAAAACAAATTGTGTTGTATGCAAGGAAAATGAAGTCTACCTGGCAGAGAAGCAAGAACAGAGTGCACAACTGATCGTAGGGTCTGGTCAGTTATATATGGAGGGACTTTGAGGTCGCTAAATCTGCATTTCCTTAATTATCATGATAATTAGGCCAGTCTCTGCACTGGGCTAAATGATGTGGGTAATAGTGACGAAAATCTTTTCCTGAGGCTCTCATCTTGGCAGAATCAACTATTTGCTTTGTGATTGTGGAAACGTTTGGAAAGAAACATTAATTTTCCATCCATTAACTTTGGTGGATATGAACACCCCAGAGGGAAAAATGTGTGAAGCTGCTTAACAACCTTTTGGCTGTTAGGAAGGTAAAAAATGTTTTGAAAACATTTTTCTTTGTAAAGAAAAAAAAAAAAGCAGAAAAGGAGAAAAATAACGGTTCAATCAGGGAATATTGGGTCTTTTAGAGGTTTTGTAAATGTTTGCAGTACCTCAAAATGCAACATTTTTCTGCAAGCATGACCTATCATGGCTTACTCGCTGCCTAGGTATGAATTAAACTGATGGTCAGATACTTATTAACAGGACTGCTTTTTTAATTATACATTTTTCTCCTTTATAGGCCAGATACATTATATTAATAATGACTGAGTACAGGAGAGAACTGTAGGTTGAGAAGAGAGAAGAAAGGTAAATGGATGAAATAATAAAAGTGATTGTATCTTTGCATTGTAACCTTTAGAGCCTAAGTCCAAATCACAGGGTCTTGGAAATGAATGTGTAATATTAAGAGAGAAGAAGCTGTGTTTAGGGAAGAAGGGGGGGACGATAGGGAGGCGGGGTCGATGGTCTCTGTATTCTGGGTCAAACTAACCAAGGTGAAGGCAGAGCTGTACAATCCTGAATATTTGTTCATTCCACCAACAAATCAATACAGCATCATCAAACAGCCAATGTATATTAAGGCCCATGCCAGGCATGAAGGAGACTCAGCTCAGGAAGACAGATGTGACCCCTTGTCCCCCTACAGCCTATGGTCTAGTGGAGGACATGGAAATTAAATAAATGAACATGTGATGGAATAATAACAATTATGACGAAGTACTACAGAGAGGAGAAGAAACCATGTGGGAACACGGACCTGGGTGGCCTGGCCTAGCATGGAGACTGGGGATGCTTCCCTAAAAACGGGGTGTGTCTTTTGAGGTAGAGAGGTTCCTAAGTGTGGCTGAGTGTGTAGATGCATGTGTGGGGGCAAGGCTTGGGGAGGGTTGGTGGGAAGAATAGAATCTGCAGACTCCAGGGAAAGGGAGGTTCATGCAAAGGCACTGGGCAGAAAGGAATTTTATACATGGAAGATCCAGGACATGGAAGAAAGAGAATGAAGGGAAGGCAGCAGGAGAGAAGGAGGTAGGACGAAGAATGCATAGCCCTGTGGATCAGTCTGGATGAGGATTTGGGCCAAAAAGGGGGAGGCTGGAGGAATTTACGTGGGTGATGGGAAGGGAAGAAGCCACCCCCAAATATGCCACTTTGGCATACTGGTTATTTTGAATTAAAGTTAGTAAGGAGACAGCTGGTGCCAGAAGGACACTCTGATCACCATTGTCCCCCTGAAAGCAGGAAAGAACTCTCCCATGTGAAAGGTGCCTCCTACACCAGGTGGGGAGAAGGTGTCCTTCCCCACAGACACAGAGTTCAGGGCCAAGAAGGCTGTGTAAAAAAAACAAAACAAAACAAAACAAAAAAAACCTTCGTTTTTTTTCTTCACTAATTCACATCCCCAAGCCCAAACCGCTTTGTCTTGTCAATTCTTCACAAATTCATTGTTTCCTTGTCTAAAAGGTATAAAAGCCGCCTGCCTCACTCACTTCTTTGAGCCTCATATTTTTATGGGTTCCCATATATATGAAATTAAATTTTTCTCCCGCTAATCTGTCTTGTGTCAATTTAATTATTGGACCAGCCAAAGAACCTAGAAGGGAAGAAAGGAAAAGTTTTCCTCCCCGACACAGGAGAGAGACATAATCATATCTGTATTTTGAAAAGAACTCTCTGGTTGCAATGGAAAGAGTGAATCAGGTGGAGGAAGAGCTGGTACGGGAAAGTGGGTTAGGAGGTGATTTCATGGTTCAGGAGAGAGATGGTGGTGGTACAGAAAGGGAATCCACAAATAGGGATGGAGACGAGTACAAGGATGGGAGGGACATGGTACTTGCGAGGGGCTGTGAGATCCCCCCGGAAATCTAAGTAGGTTTCCCTCTGAAAATGGAACATATTAATGCTTTTATCCCCGCCTTCTCCCAAGTCTTTCTGCACATCTGCGAGCACCACATAGCAGAAGGAAGACACTCGACACCCCGAAAATAATTCACTTCCAATTCTCTTTCGCCTTTATTGGCTTGTGCAAAATTAAAAGTAAATTCTCTGTTATCAGGAACGGCCAGGAAATGCAAAGTTCTGTTGAAGAGAGAAACGCAAAGCATGCTGTATGATTCTTGCCCATCCTCAAGGACGCAGCACCCAGCAGGTAAGAGAGAGCGGGAAGTCTTTGAGAGGAGGGTGAGATGGAGCAACAGGGCTCTGACTGCGGCTGGGCCACAGCTCCGGATGGGAAACCCTGCTCAAGTCTGCAGACAGGTGAGGAAGAAGTTAGGAACTTGGATTCGTAGAGGCACGTGATCCTGGCTCACATGAGCCCGAGTCTCTTCCTTGAGCACTTTGAGTCTGAGTAATCTCATCTGCCGAATAGAGATAAAAACACTCACTTCACGAGCATCGCAGGGAGAAAATAAAACTGCACGTGCGAAGTGCTGAGCGATTTACCTTAAGCAATTATTTTTCTGTGACTTCTGTTTTCTTATCTGTGTGTTAGAGACAATGACACTTTTCCCCACTTCAGGGAGCTGTTGTAAGGGTCCCAAAGGTGAATGTATGTGAAATGTTGTATAACTTCTAATGAAATTGTGAAGGCTTCATCCTGGCTAGCACTGTTCAGACAAGCACTCCAGAATTGTGTGGGTTTCCCTAGTCCATGGCTAGAGCACTGCTGAGCTACAGAAGCCGTTGCAGAGGGTGTGTGCAATTGTGTTAAATCTGTACTGACCCCAGGGCATATCATGCAATCTATTTTCTCAAGATAAATCCAGGTTATCAGCTTGTTGACTTGTAACCTTTTTTTTTCTTTTCATCTTTGTACAAGAGCAGAATGTAGACAGGGCAAATGCATTCTTGCCAGGTAATAAAAGGTTTGGGTTATGGAAGGGCAGGTGAGCTAGCGTTCCCTGCATTGCCCATGTGCAATTACGGTCTATAAAACATCTCTATCTAATATGTACGTCTGGAGAGGGGCATGTCTAATTTATAATTCAGTCTATTCGAAGATGGGTTGAAGGGCCTTTCTTGAAAATTAGGCAGAGTTGGGGGTCACCATGCGGATTGATTGGAAAGGCACAGCCATATTCTCCAATTATCTCCCCCAGAGCTACACAGGGCCTGGAATTTAATCATTAAAATTAATTCCTTTGGGCTCTGATGGGGTTTCAGTGATAGAAGTAATAACGTGCAAGAGCTAAAAGTGTCTTAGAGATCATCTGACCCGACTTCTTTATTTTATAGGTGAGGATCTGCAAGAAGGTCCCTTGATTCCTCCAAGGTCAGACGCTACGTTGGAAACCTGGCCCAAGCGAAACGCCTGGTCTCTTGACATCCTGTCTGCTGAGATCCCTCCTTACCCAACAACCTTCCTGATTCTCAGAGGTCCCAAGAACCCGAGAGAAGGCCTCTCTCTGCATTCATCCCTCAAAAGTCAGGCCTTCAGCTTATTCCTTGACTATTTTTGGTCAAGGAATAGTGTCCTGAGTGTCCTCGCGATGAAGTAGGGATGCTGATGCTTTATATTTCTTTAAAAGAGACAGCCTGACTTGCTGAAACATAAAAATTTAAAAAATCAAATATAACAGCTTTTGTAAAGGAGATTATCTGGCAGAAAATTCATCCCCCTGAAGGGGAAATGGGATCAAACAAGGAATGAGGCAAAAGCACCAATCGCAGTGATCATTTTTAAACGGAGAAGTGGACGGGCCTGTGTTCTGTAGTACGAAATGGCAGGTGAGCTCTTATTGAATGGAAGAACACATTTCCTCTGCAAGAAACCGTCTTGCCCAGGCGTCTAAGGTGCAATGGGGAAACACAGAGAATCTGCCAGGAATGAAGTGGGAGAAAGGCTGTATCAAGTAACAGTGGCTACATTGTGGAGCTCCTGCTGTGTGCTAAGAACACTCTAGACAGGACCTTTAATTCTTACAGCAACTCTGTGAATTCCACATCCTTATTATCTCCATTTTGCGGGTGAAGAAATGAAGACTCAGACACTTGACCAAAGTAACAAAGCTAACAGATGCCAGGAGAGGATTTGAAACCAGGTCAGTCTGATTTTCCCAAACCCCAGCAACCTGAAGAGCTTCCAGATCAATAGCCTCGGACCCTCTGGCCTTTTAATTCTGAGCACTATTTTTAACAAACCATTCCATTCTTATCTAAGCCTCGGTAATTCCTTGTCTCAGTTTCTCTGTCTGTTAAATGGGTGCTGTGTCGACACAAATCAGCCCATGGAGTGTGAAAACATTTACAGGTTGATGGAGTTTGGCACAAATAGGACTTTTAATGGTCACTGGTATCATCCTACAGTATTGCGGGCATACTCACTAAGAGAGAGACTGATGTGGGAAAATCATGCTTATGTGGACGTTTTGAGGATAAATCAGAAAATCCTTGGAAAGGCTTTCTTTTTTTTTTTTTTGGATAATATTTTTTTATTATATTATGTTAGTCACCATACAGTACATCCCAAGTTTTTGATGTAAAGTTCCTTGATTCATTACTTGCATATAACACCCAGTGCTCCATCCAATATGTGCCCTCCTTACCACCCATCACCAGTCTATCCCATTCCCCCACCCCCCTCCCTTCTGAAGCCCTCAGTTTGTTTCCCAGAGTCCACAGTCTCTCATGGTTCATTCCCCCTTCTGTTTACCCCCCCTTTCTTCTTCCCTTTCTCCTCCTACCGATCTTCCTACTTCTTATGTTCCATAAATGAGTGAAACCATATGATAATTGTCTTTCTCTGCTTGACTTATTTTGCTTAGCGTTATCTCCTCCAGTCCCATCCATGTTGCTGCAAATGTTGAGAAATCGTTCTTTTTGATGGCTGGGTAATATTCCATTGTATATATGGACCACAATCTTCTTAATCCAGTCATCTGTTGAAGGGCATCTTGGCTCCTTCCACGATTTAGCTATTGTGGACAATGCTGCTATGAACATTGGGGTGCATATGGCCCTTCTCTTTGGAAAGGCTTTCTATAATGCTCATTAAGTAATATGACTAATAGCATCTGTAAGAAGAGACGTTGCACTTAGGTATTATTACATTTACTTAAAAATATTTTAAAAATAAAATAAATAATAAATAATAAATCTTTAACGCCCAGGAAAAATATCCAATTTATAAGTGAGATATAACTGCACTAAGGGAAGGGGTTTTTGCTTTCCTTGGTTATACAGACTGACCAACAGGGTTCCGAGGGGAGGGGTGTGCCAGAGAAAGAACCCCGGGCTGGGGGCACCTTGGCTCTGCCCCCGGCCAACCGTGTGACTTGGAGAGAACCACTTTACCTTTTGGAAGCCCTGTGCTCTCATCTTTCATTGGGTGAAATGCTTGCTCAGGTCTATGCTAGCCAAAGTTCTACAAAACATACCAGCTCATTCTCTGTCTCTACTTAGCCTGAAAGGGTGCCAGGCAAGTGGTCCCATTCATGTAACGGCTATGTTTGTCCCCGTTGCACAAAAGGCAGCATGCCAAGCCCTGAAGGAGTCTCTGACATAAAGAAGGCAGTGTCCGGGGGTGCTGATTGCGGGTGCAGAGGGATTGTAAAGCCCCACAAGAGAGCCATTGACTTGGAAAAGTTTCCTGTCCGTGGTCATTTGCAGTAAAAATATAAAAGAATCTCAATTCATCTTCTCTCTTATTATTTTCTTCCTTAGCAAAGAATTGAAAGGCAAGAGCAGGGAGCAGCATTTCCAGGGGCGAGTGGCTAGACAAGGAAGGGAGGAGGATTTCTCGCCTGTTCCAACCTGCAGAGAGCATCGCTGTCTTCCCGGGGGGGGCAGGGGGAGCAGGGAGGTTAGTGGAGCACAGCTGGACCCCCCCACCCCCCGCCGCCATGCAGAGAAATCCCTGCGGAAGTCATCACGCAAGGTGGCCCAGACCAGCTGCAGCCCCGGTTAGGGCAGAAGTCCCTCTGGCAGCCAGTGCCAGTCCCCTCCCTCCTCTTGCCTTTCTCAACCCTCCACAGGTCCCCGTTTTTTTCTACTGCCTCCTTTATTCCCTGTTCCCCGCCTCTTGCTGTTTCCCTCTCACTGTGCATGGTACCTTCCTCTCTCCTCCTGCTCCCTTTTCCCTCTTCCCCTTTTTTATTTCGTATACCCCAGTCCCTCCATTCTTCTCTTCATCTCTGAATCCCTTAAATATAATCACTGCATCTAATATATCCCTGCTTTTCGTTAAGTGCTGCTTAACCTAAGACACTCACCACCAACGGTCATCAGTGAGCCCGTATGGGCATCGGTTAGAAAGTGTTTCCCTTACTGATACTTCTAGCAGCGCTCTTTCCATTCTCTGAGATATCTGCATCCCTTGCATTTTCACACGGCTAAAACCTCTTCTCTCCCCTCTACTTACAGGCAGCTTCCCCCAGTCAGTGTGCGTATATCACACTTGACGGCAGACACTCCATAAAATATGGCTGTGCTGAGTCTCCGAAGGCAGGAGGGAAGTCCAGATGTTCTCACGTTAGGAAATATTAACTTGCTCTACAAGTACGACTTCGGTGGTGGGCGACGGCCTGGAAACGCATGTGTGAAGTTGCTCTTTCCTTTCTGGAAAACCAGTTTGGGGCATCTCCTCTCCAGAATTTGCCAGCACAGCAGAAAAGGACAGTGATGACCCAGAGGTCTTATATGACCATCCCTATTCACTGACACCCTCTGGGTTGGACAACGCCTAGCACAGATTACTTTAGTGAACCCTCACAATTATCCTTTGAATAGATATACTTATTCCCACTTTGCAGATGATGAAACTAAGACTTGAGGAAGTTAGAAACGTGCCCAAGGTCAATCCACTGGGGGATGGAACAAAAAGACGGTCCCTCGTGCAGGTAGAAGCAAGTGCTTCTGGAACAGTGTTAAAATAGAGTCTAATGACCCTCCCAGGTATCCTAAGCTGAGGGTCTCTACGCCTTGTGCTCTTCTCTTTTGTGTGCCTGCGTGCGCATGTGTGTAGAGACAAGGGAGAGAGAGAGAGAGAGAGAATGAGAGATCGAGCACACATAGCCTCTGGCATCCAGACCTCCAATTAGCAACATGATTATCATTTACTGAATGACATGTACTAAGAACCCTACTAGGGATTTTTTTTAACCCATTATCACCTCTTACCATTATGGTGACCTTACAAAGGAAGCATTATTCTCCCCATCTTATGAATGATAAAACTGAGGCTTAAAGAGATGAAGAAATTCTCCATAGGCCAAATGGACAGTGACAGACAGGGTCCAGGGAGAGCCAGTGCTGCTGAGGCTTACCTGCCTCCAAGGCTTTCACAGGTTGGGAGACCACGCTCAGAACCCCACGTGTTCTTGTCCTGGCTTCATTTGGTCTGGGTAGTCAGAGAGGTTAACTGAGTTGCTGAAGGTCATGCGGCCAGCGGAGCCAGTTTCCACAGGTCCCTTTCCCTCCCCCTGCCTCCCCAAAGCTATTTTGGTTTTCTGGGATTAAAAAGAAAGGAGAGAGAGAGACTGAAAAGAAGCCTTGGTCATTTTTAATTTATCATCTTTGTCTGGAAATTTTTACTTAACACTGATGTGGCATTATTTTTCCTCTTCCTACACCCAGAATTGCAAACCAACATGAGGGAATGGGAGAAAAAATCTATTGCAAACAAGATCCTTGCTACTTTATGGTAATTAAAAGCAATAAATATTCTTGCCCACAATGCTAAAAATCTCAAATAGCCAGTGGGTCAATACTGGTTCCCTGGTTAGGATGGTAATAAATCTTTACTCCTTTTGAGTCAAAATAAGGAGGGAGTTTTATTCATAAATTCCATGACCTGGGACTACAGGGTTTTCAGAACAAACACACCTGCAATGAAGAGTTTCTCCACCGAGTGTGTTTATGTGTTCTCTTCCAACCTGCCTGCTCCCCCAACCGAGCTTCTGTGCTCGCAGGGTCTCTTTCTTAACGTAGAGCAACGTCCTTCTCCTGCCACAATGGCCAAGAGGGGTGGGCCGTGACTTCTTCCTCACCATCATCTCTGACCCGCACAATATCCGTGCTCATGGAAAACAGGATTTAGCTCTAGACCTTTCACACTCATCCTCTTTCTCCAAGGCTGTTGTTTGACACAAAAAGCATTGCTCTAACCCATTATGACTGGCTGTTTTTTGCTTTTTGTTTTTTTATTCCAGTCCAATGGCCTGATTATTACCCTTTTGAAAATGAGTGTTTTCCCGAGTTCCTATCTAGCATGTGCCTGGTGTTCATCTGTGATCAACAATGCTCGTTTAGGAAACTGAACTGTCTCTGGCCCCTTTGCACAGAGGGACATAGAGTCAGACTTTCACACAAACCCAGAGGGAAGGTGGAGCTCGTGCGCTGAGCCCTTCCCTTCGGGGGGCAAGTTTGAGGGATGCTGTATGACCTTCGGGAAGTCATTTCATTCTCTGGACCCCAGGTATTTTGGCTTTTTTTTTTTTTAATTTCTACAAATGAACAGGTTTCCAGAGCCCTTCTATTATTCTGCACTTCGTATCCACTCCTGCTTGGTAGATCAGTCCTGGAAGGAGAGCAGAACTCGGTAGAAGCAGCCACTTCTCGCCAGGTGAGCTGCTCTGATAAACCCACTCTTCCTCCCTTTGGCAAGAGGCATGAATCTGCCTCTATCTCCTTCAAACTGATTTTATATATAAAGCTTGTGCTGAGTTCAAGTTGCCTCAAAACACCACTCTTGTTGGGGTGACTCGAGGGTGACTTTACCATTTAGCTAACACAGCACAATGTGTATTAGACAAGCTTAGAGATAAGCACATGAATGTTCACAAGACACATACAAAAAAAAAAAAAAAAACAGCCAACGTTCTAAAAGGTTTCTGGCCCCATTTACTCCTATACGACAATGCGCATTTTATTTCCTATGGGGGAGAAACACCTCAAAGAATAGGTTTGCTGAATAAGATAGACCCTTTGCATGGTTATTTTTTGAATCACAGGTAGGCTGTGGGATGCTTTATGCTCAAGAGGGCTCGGGGTAAATAGTGAGGAATGTCAAGAGTAACGGTGTATCTGTGAATAACACCATAGAAAAATTGCTAGCTAAAATGAAGACTAAATAGAAAACCTCATTGCTTATACGTCACTGTATTCTCTATTCATTATTCAGTGCCACACTTGTAAATTTGTACCACTTGGCATTATTTTTCTTTGGGAAACCAAGGCCGGGTGAGAAGGGGGGAGGGAGCACATTGAATTTGGAATTCAGGGACAATGGTAGGTCTTAACGATGGATAGGAGGCCAAGTTGGCACTTGGAGGCAAGGCAAAGCCCGTGCACTGGTTTCAACAGAGGGACGGAACCGGGGTCAGAGAATTTAGGATCGCTGGCCCACATTCACACTGGATCACCGGGCTTGTACGCTGTGAGGGGACGCGGTAACCGTGGACAGACCTTGGCCACAGATCTGACTGCCCAAAGCAAAGTCTCAGTACTTCTACGTACGGCAGAGGGGAGAGGAGAAACAGGTGATGGAGAGATGGCAGGGGAAAGTGAGCACCGTCGCATAAGCCAACATCACCCTGCTTTCGGTTCAAAACCCCATCCGGAGTCAGGCAACCTCAAATTCCTCACCTGTTCTCCATTCAGATGAGAATCTGCCTTATTCTGAAGGGTCAAGAAGGTATTCACGGAGATATCTACATTTATATTTGTACCTGCGCTTGTCTCAGCTTCTTCTTGAGGATAGAAGGAAGAAACCTGCATTTGAAGAAATCATCATACATGGCAAGCGCATAAGTGGGGAATATTTAAGCGTCATTTCAATAAACTCTCAAAGCAGCCCTTCCAATAGTTATTAGGACACCTGACTCCAAACCTGTGATCTTTTTATGCACAATGCATGCTCTGTGCCCAGAGTTCAGTTGGAGCGGCAGTGGGATTTGAGGAGAGACCCTTCCTCTGCCTGTGAGAGTGCAGAACTGTCAGGGACTGAAAGATGAAACAAACAGGCACCAAGTAGGAGGAATAATGACTAATGACTGTTCTGGACGCTGGAGGCTAAGAGAGGCTTCGGTTCCTGCTCCCTCCTCAGTATAAGCAAGGGTCCCTCCTTCTACCTCAGCAGACGACTTTCGATAAAATCTTCCATCTCTTCCCGTGTCTTGTAAATATTGTTTCCTTAGTGACTTCGATAAAAAAATTGCTGGACATCCAAGGTAGGACAGATGCTGTTAGTGACCTGCCCATACCTCCTTGGGCCTTACCCTCTCAGTGGATGCTTCTCGGCTTCTAAATGCTAGCACCATCCTCTCTTTTGCCTGAGGGCTTTCTCTAGCCACAGATGACCGTTAGATCAGTGCACATCACAGCCCACAAAGGCAAGGAATTGATGTCCCCTGGGAAGATCGCTTAAGCAATGACCAACAGAAACCAGTGCATAAATACCCCCCAGATTATCTACTTCCCAAGTGAGATAACTGAAATCTGTGCCTTGTACTGGCTCCTGGAGTTCCTTGGTGGGATGAAGCCCCGGTTTCCAACAGGTAAAATGCTTGATAACTACCCTTTAGGAACAGCTTTCCCTTCCTTGTCTTATCCCCCACTACCTGCTACCGCTTCCTAGAATCACCTCCCAAATAGGCTACTTGCACTTGATTCTTTGTCCCAAATTCTGTTTAGTGGGGTGCCAAGCTAAGGCACCAAGAGAGTCTGTGCATGGCCCTTACCAGAAAATAAAGTCAAGAAAGTGGTGCCCCAAGAGAAATTGGCTACCCAGAGAGGTGTATAGCAGTAGTTTCCAAACTTGCGTGATCATCAGAGCCACCTGGGAAGTGATGGAAAAATACACATTCTCAGCCCCTACCTCTGGAGCATGTTTCCGTAGGATATGGCTAGGACCCGGGAGCTGAATGCTTAAATTGCTCTCCAGGTGGTTCTGATGATCAATGCAATCGGGGAGTATATGAGGCAGAATAAAGGCCTTCCAAATGTATCCACACCCTAATCCCGGGAACCTCTGAGTATGTTAGCTTGTGTGATGAAGTGGAATTAAGGTAGCATATGGAATTAGGCTTCCTAATGAATTGGCTATAAGACAAGGCAGAAGAGAGAGTAGCCTTGATTATCCAGGTGGGCCCAATGTTATCACAAGGGCCTTAAATATGCAAGAAGGAGGTAAAAATGTCAGAACCAGAGAGATGGTAGGATAATAAAGACATGGCCCTATGCTTCTGGCTTTGAAAGTGGAATAACGGGACCATGAGCGAAGAAATGAAGGCATTTTCTAGCAACTAGAAAAGGTAAGGAAATGGATTCTTCCTTAAAGCCTGGAACACAGTCCTTTGAAACTTTGATTTTTAGCTCAGTGAGACCCATTTCGTATTCCTAACCTCCAGAACTGCATTATAAATTCATGTCACTTCAGTCCACTAAATCTCTGGTAATTTGTTACAGCAGCAATAAGAAGCTGATACAGGGAGAAATTATTCGAGGGCAGTACTTCTCAAACTGTAATGTACATATGAATCATCTGGAAATCTTGTGAAACTATGCAGTCTACTTTGTAATAGATCTGGGGTAAGGCTTGAGATTCTGCATTTTTAACAAACTCCCAGGTGATGTGGATGTTGCTGGCCTGCAGACCATGCTAGAACAAGGCCAGCTCAAGGTTCCTTGGCCTCAGTGCTATTGACATCTTAGCCCAGATAACCCTGTGTCATAAAGGCTGTCCTGCACATCATAAGCCACTTAGCAGCATTTGCAATGTCTATCTATTATATGCCAAGGGAAAGCCCTCTCCAGTTTTGACTACCAAAAATATCTCCAGACAGTGCCAAATGTCCTCTGGGGTTGAGACTAAAAATGAGAGTGCCTAAGAACTGAGGGCTAGGGGACCATCAGTGATGAACAAGGGAATCAGGTAGAGACCAGGGCA
>NC_048224.1:46203294-46229191 GCF_002007445.2 Ailuropoda melanoleuca
TACATGGCAAGCGCATAAGTGGGGAATATTTAAGCGTCATTTCAATAAACTCTCAAAGCAGCCCTTCCAATAGTTATTAGGACACCTGACTCCAAACCTGTGATCTTTTTATGCACAATGCATGCTCTGTGCCCAGGGTTCAGTTGGAGCGGCAGTGGGATTTGAGGAGAGACCCTTCCTCTGCCTGTGAGAGTGCAGAACTGTCAGGGACTGAAAGATGAAACAAACAGGCACCAGGTAGGAGGAATAATGACTAATGACTGTTCTGGACGCTGGAGGCTAAGAGAGGCTTCGGTTCCTGCTCCCTCCTCAGTACAAGCAAGGGTCCCTCCTTCTACCTCAGCAGACGACTTTCGATAAAATCTTCCATCTCTTCCCGTGTCTTGTAAATATTTTTTCCTTAGTGACTTCGATAAAAAAATTTTGCTGGACATCCAAGGTAGGACAGATGCTGTTAGTGACCTGCCCATACCTCCTTGGGCCTTACCCTCTCAGTGGATGCTTCTCGGCTTCTAAATGCTAGCACCATCCTCTCTTTTGCCTGAGGGCTTTCTCTAGCCACAGATGACCGTTAGATCAGTGCACATCACAGCCCACAAAGGCAAGGAATTGATGCCCCCTGGGAAGATCGCTTAAGCAATGACCAACAGAAACCAGTGCATAAATACCCCCCAGATTATCTACTTCCCAAGTGAGATAACTGAAATCTGTGCCTTGTACTGGCTCCTGGAGTTCCTTGGTGGGATGAAGCCCCGGTTTCCAACAGTGGTAAAATGCTTGATAACTACCCTTTAGGAACAGCTTTCCCTTCCTTGTCTTATCCCCCACTACCTGCTACCGCTTCCTAGAATCACCTCCCAAATAGGCTACTTGCACTTGATTCTTTGTCCCAAATTCTGTTTAGTGGGGTGCCAAGCTAAGGCACCAAGAGAGTCTGTGCATGGCCCTTACCAGAAAATAAAGTCAAGAAAGTGGTGCCCCAAGAGAAATTGGCTACCCAGAGAGGTGTATAGCAGTAGTTTCCAAACTTGCGTGATCATCAGAGCCACCTGGGAAGTGATGGAAAAATACACATTCTCAGCCCCTACCTCTGGAGCATGTTTCCGTAGGATATGGCTAGGACCCGGGAGCTGAATGCTTAAATTGCTCTCCAGGTGGTTCTGATGATCAATGCAATCGGGGAGTATATGAGGCAGAATAAAGGCCTTCCAAATGTATCCACACCCTAATCCCGGGAACCTCTGAGTATGTTAGCTTGTGTGATGAAGTGGAATTAAGGTAGCATATGGAATTAGGCTTCCTAATGAATTGGCTATAAGACAAGGCAGAAGAGAGAGTAGCCTTGATTATCCAGGTGGGCCCAATGTTATCACAAGGGCCTTAAATATGCAAGAAGGAGGTAAAAATGTCAGAACCAGAGAGATGGTAGGATAATAAAGACATGGCCCTATGCTTCTGGCTTTGAAAGTGGAATAACGGGACCATGAGCGAAGAAATGAAGGCATTTTCTAGCAACTAGAAAAGGTAAGGAAATGGATTCTTCCTTAAAGCCTGGAACACAGTCCTTTGAAACTTTGATTTTTAGCTCAGTGAGACCCATTTCGTATTCCTAACCTCCAGAACTGCATTATAAATTCATGTCACTTCAGTCCACTAAATCTCTGGTAATTTGTTACAGCAGCAATAAGAAGCTGATACAGGGAGAAATTATTCGAGGGCAGTACTTCTCAAACTGTAATGTACATATGAATCATCTGGAAATCTTGTGAAACTATGCAGTCTACTTTGTAATAGATCTGGGGTAAGGCTTGAGATTCTGCATTTTTAACAAACTCCCAGGTGATGTGGATGTTGCTGGCCTGCAGACCATGCTAGAACAAGGCCAGCTCAGGGTTCCTTGACCTCAGCGCTATTGACATCTTAGCCCAGATAACCCTGTGTCATAAAGGCTGTCCTGCACATCATAAGCCACTTAGCAGCATTTGCAATGTCTATCTATTATATGCCAAGGGAAAGCCCTCTCCAGTTTTGACTACCAAAAATATCTCCAGACAGTGCCAAATGTCCTCTGGGGTTGAGACTAAAAATGAGAGTGCCTAAGAACTGAGGGCTAGGGGACCATCAGTGATGAACAAGGGAATCAGGTAGAGACCAGGGCATCTGAGGGAGTTAGAAAACCCACATGGAGAGTTACGTGTTTTATTACAGATTTTAAGATTACAGACATCCGTCTAGGGGAGCAACAATTATCCCTCTGAAAACGAAATAGAAATTTGACAACTCATTTTTTTAAAGATTTATTTATTTATGAGGCACAGAGAGTAAGAGAACATAGGGAGGGGGAAGAGGAGTGGGAGAGAGAAAACTCCAAGCAGACTCCCTACTGAGCCCGGAGCCCGATGAAGGGCTTCATCTCATGAGCTCAAGATCATAACCTGAGCCCAAATCAAGAGTTGGATGCTCAACCAACTGAGCCAGCCAGGTCTCCTGAAATTTGACAGCCTAAAATAAGTAGACCAATTCCTCAAAAATCACAAACCACCAAAACTCAACCAAGATGAAATAGATAATTTTAATAGTCCTATAACCATTAAAGAAATTTAATGTATATTTTGAAAGCACACAAGTCAAAATATCCATGCCTACATGGTTCTTCTATAGAATTCTGCCATTGTTTTTAAATGAACACTAATTTTACTCAATCTTTTGCAGAAAATAAAAAAGGAGGGAATATTTTATGAGGCCAGTATTACCTTGATAACAGAACCAAACAAAGATAGTCCAAGAAAAAAAAAGAAAGAAAATCACAAGACCAACATTTCTCATAAACTTAGGGCACAAAATCTAAAACAAAATATTAACAAACTGAATTCAGCAACGTATAAAAAATTATAAGGCATGACCAAATGGGATTTATTCTAGTAAGCAAGGGTGGTTCATATTCAAAAATCAATCCCTGTTATCCATCATACCAACACACTAAAGAAGAAATATCAGATGATCAAATGCCAAAAAACATTTCACAAAATCCAACACCCATTCATGACAAAAACTCTCAGAAAACTAGGAATAAAGAAGAATGCCTTCAACTTGATAAATAAAAGCTACAAAAACTTAGAGCTAATATTGTCCTTAATGTTGAAACAACAAATGATTTCCCCATAAGATTGGAACAAGGCAACGTTTTCCACTTACACTACCCTTATTCAAAATACTGCAGAAAGTTCTAGACAGTGCAATGAGGCCAGAAAAGGAATTCAAATGTATGCAGATTGGAAAGGAATAAATAAAACTTTCTCTACTTGTTAATGACACAATGGTCTACAAAGAAAATTCCAAGGAATTTACAAAACACTAGAACTAATAAGTGAATTCAGTATAGTCATGGGAGACAAGATCCACACTCAAAAATCATACATATTTCTATATATTAACAATGAACATGTGGAAACAGAAAATAAAAACGCAACACTATATATAATTGCTCCAAATAAAATGAAATAATTAGGTATAAATCCAACAAAACATAAACAAAATTTGTACACTGAAAATTATAAAATGCTGCTGAAGGAAATCAAAGAAGAGCTAAATGAATGGAAAAACATCCTGTTCTGTGAAAGACCCAGGGGGAGAGGATGACATGACAAGGTACCGACTGGGAGAAAATATTTGCAAGTCACATAGCCAACAAAGGACTTGTATCTAGACTATATAAGGATCTCTCAAAATACAATTAAAACAAAACAATCCAGTTAGAAAATGGGCAAAAGACATACAGAGACATATCACTGAACACAGGAGATGTTCAGCATCATTAACTGTTAAGGGAGTGCAAATTAAAACCAAAATGAGATATCTCTACACACCCAAAATGGCTAAAATTTAAAAAAACAAAAAAAGTGATAACACCAAATGATGGCAAGGATGTAGAGAAACTAGATGATTTATACCTTGCTGGTGAGAATGAAAATTGTGC
Source organism: Ailuropoda melanoleuca (assembly GCF_002007445.2). Lineage (NCBI taxonomy): Eukaryota > Metazoa > Chordata > Mammalia > Carnivora > Ursidae > Ailuropoda > Ailuropoda melanoleuca. Next base: position 46,207,271 of record NC_048224.1, read on the forward strand.
AGTCACTCTGGAAATGAGTATGGCATTTTCCTATCATTTTAATCTTATGCTTACCAAACAACCCAGCAATTGAACTTGAACAATGATTTCAGAAAAAGGAAAGCAAGTTTACACAAAAATCTATATAAGAATGTTCAAACAGTTTTATTCTTAATATTATTATATATTGCTAATAGCCCAAACCTGGAAACAACCGAACTGTCCTTCAACAACTGAATGATTAAAAAACTCTAATATAGCCACACCACGGAATACTATTGATTGATTCATACAATGGCTTGGATAGATCTCCAGGGAGTTATGCTGTGTATAAGAAGTCAACCTCTTAAGATTACATCCTACACAATTTCATTTATAGAAGACAAATTAATAAAATTATAGTGACAGAGAACAGGTAAAGGTTTGCCAGGGTTTAGAGAGGGGAGAGGGATGGAGGGACAGAGAAGACTGCTTATTTGGTGGGTTTTCCTTGAAGACTGGTAGGTTCCACGGGGGATGGCAGGATTTGAGCTTGGGAAAGAGACAGTTTCTAGGGCCACAGCCTTTAGGGACAATGGAACACGCCCTACAGGATGACAGATGGCATCTTGGAGAGAGAAGGAAGGCCATGTAATCGGATGATGTGAATGAGCGTCAGAGGTTGGGGAAAGTACCTGAGAGCGGGAGGGAATTCCAACCCTGTCTCTTATGTTATAAAAGGCAGACCACATTCTATAAATAAGAGCAGTGTCTCCCAACTGACAGTAATACCTACACGCTCATCAAGATATCTGCCTTATCTATATCCTACCTCTATTATTATATAGTCAGTGTCTTTGGGCAAATTGACTCGGATCTGAGATGATAAATATTTGCATAAAACAAGAATTCTGCCTGTGTACTACTTAGAGCCATCTGGTGCCCCATCAGTCATACGCATAACAGAGTTTGAGGAGAGAGAGAGAGAAAGAGAGGGCAAAGGGCACTCTGAGCAAAACAGCCTGAGCGGGAGCACAGAAGCATGAGGCCACAGGATGTATTCAGAGCCAAGGGCGACAGGACCGCAGGGTGCTTGCAGGACGGGAGGACGGGAGATGTGCTTGGTGGTGAAGCTGGCAAAGAAAGGTCAGGGGCAGATTGTGAAGGAAGAGATTGGAAGAATCACAGTCCACTCCACTCCTTTTGTTATCTGTCGCTCAGGCAGAAGGACTGGGCAAGTGTCCTGGGGACTGCGCTCTCTTGTTCTCTCCCTGGGCTGCAGAAGTGCGGGCAGTCATGTGTAGCTGTGTTAACACTACACGAGGAAAACCAATCCCCCAGTCCCTCCCGGCTGCACACCTCGCCGCCTCCACCGCGTCCGGATGCTGATTTGCATCCGCTCAGGTTGGGTAAACAAGGCTGTTAGGGGAATATAAATAACCACAGCCTGGATTGTGGTTCAATCGTCTGGTCTGGGGAAATCAGAATTTTCACTTATCTCCCATGCCAAGATGGAGCCTCTTAATTGCTCACCGGGTTCTCACCCTCTCCCTCCCCTGACGCCAGTGTTAATCCTTAGCAATGGACGGCTTCGTCCCACCTGGTTCTGCCTCCACTCCTGCCTTCACAACCAGATGCTAGCTCTCTGAGTTGTCAGACAGAACCGGGCTCTGCGCTCACTTTGCTTGGGAGGGCTGGGCAGGCGAAAAAAGGCTGTGTTCCCTTAAGAGACATTCCCCGTCTATACCTTGCCCTTTCCAAGGTCATGAACTAAATCTTATTCAATCATGTGCCCCCTGCCCCTGTGACTGATCCAGTCAGTGTCTGGTTCCTGTAGTCAGAGGGGAACAGCAGGGTCATGCAGGGTCTATTTAGCCTCGGGTCTGAGTCCAGTTCTAGCTCCACTGCAGTGTGACCTTAGGCAAGTCACTTAACCTTTCTGAGCGGTTATTTTATTTTCATCTACAAAGTATAGATAATAGTTGCACCTACCCTTTAGGATTATTGGGAGAAGGAAATTTAATGGCATATGCTAAGCACATAGCATGTTTCTGGAATATAGTAAATGCTTAATAAATTATAGCTACTTTGAGTCCTGTTCTGATGATGTTGATGACGATGGTGCTGACGGGATGACAGTGCGTACTCACTGCATTGATTCCCAGTGTTGATACCTACAGCCCGTGTCTCCGCAGACCCATTTCCAAGATTTGAGACAGGAGATGAGGAGGACACAGAACAACTGAGAAGTATCTTCATGGTGATGGTGGGAACCCAGGCCCTGGAGCAGGAAGATTCAAACCCGAGCAGAACCACATAAAAGTGACAAGACTCCGATCAAGTTCTTTTCATTGTAGATCCATCATCCTTAAAGCTGGAATCCCAACAACTCACCCCTTGGGGTTCATCTGAGGACTCAGCTCGATGATGGTTTTGCAGTCTCTGTACTGAGAACTCTATCTTTCAAGACTTGGATGGGAGCAGAGGAGCGGAAACACCATGGAGATGAAAACGTCACTCTGCCCTGGGGAACACGAAGCCAGCCACTCGTTCTCTTTGCTGATGTTTGGAAAGCTCCCTTCATAATCCGCTCTGGATTCTGGCCTCTGCTCATCGCAGCCTCTCTCCTTCACCACACGCCAATCATATGGGCGTTCTTCCTGCTCTTTGAACACTTCTAGTTCATTCTACCTCAAGGTCTTTGCCTTTGCTGCTCTTTCTCTGACTGGAGCACCTTCCCCCAGCCCAGGGCATGACTGGCTCCTTTGGACCATTTAGAGCCTGGTCCAACTATCACCTCCTTGAACCTCCTCCACCGAACCCCAAATCAAGAATGTCCCGAGTCCTTTCCGTCTCCCGGTCCTTTTCCATTTTCAGCATGACTCTTGTGATGGGAACCTGTCACCTTTACTCATTTGATTATTTGTGGTGTCCGTCTCTGCCACTGAGAGCGAAGCTGCCTGAGGACAGGAACTTTGCATGCTTCTTCAGTGCTCTATTCTGGTGCCTGGGACATCCTAGGTGGCTCCAAACACGGGTGTTGAGGGGTCTGCGATGGGCAGTAGAGGGGGCAGAGGAGAAGGAAGCATGCTTTCCCTGAAGAAAGTTGCCATCTAGATGAGATTCTAAGTTTCGCTCAGATTAAATGAGGCACGATACCACGCGATGGGAAATGGGCGAAGTCCATCGTCCAGCTTCACTGGTGCGTGGAGCCTGTGCGCTCACGCTGTCTTTTTCCATTTGGACAAGAGGACCCAAGAGAAAAAATACATGGATTTATTACCAGTGGTGCTGCTCACATCTTATTATTTAATGGGACATAAACAGTGGAGGAAAGGGAGACGGTGCAAATGGAAAAGGCCCCTTGACAACAGTGTCACCTGTCTCACAAGCATGTGACCAGACTCCCTCCAAGTTGGGGTCGTTTGTCCTGCGGCAGCTGCTGGGCTAAGCACTTAGGCATCCTCCTCTTCCTCCTCCTCCTCATTCATCGTGCAGGTAAAGAGGGGAGTCCCTCACTTCTAAAACCCATCATATTAGCTGCAGCAGTCTACACTGCTTCTTCTCCTGACTGAGCTCTCCTACTATAACTTGGTAATTCTGTATCCCCGCTCTGGCCACATCCCACGTTTTAAGCACACAAAACCAAAAACTGCATCCATCAAACAGCTACGTTTTTTGTTTTTGTTTGTTTGTTTTTAAAGATTTTTATTTATTTATTTGACAGAGAGAGACAGCCAGCAAGAGAGGGAACACAAGCAGGGGGAGTGGGAGAGGAAGAAGCAGGCTCCCAGCAGAGCAGGGAGCCCCATGCGGGGCTTGATCCCAGAACCCTGGGATCACACTGTGCGTTGAAGGCAGACACTTAATGACTGAGCCACCCAGGCGCCTCCAAACAGCTACGTTTTAAAAAGAAGCGGCANCCTGGGATCACACCGTGAGTTGAAGGCAGACACTTAATGACTGAGCCACCCAGGCGCCTCCAAACAGCTACGTTTTAAAAAGAAGCGGCAGGAAGAGGAATTAACATTATTTACTTCAAGATGTCTTCTGTAAAGGGTCTAAGAAAACAATGTTTTCATGGAAATCCTTGTCATGCCAAGATAAACATTCACTCAGATAAACATATCTTTCCTTTTGTCACATAATATAGACCATATTCTATACTTCTTTCCCTTTTCCCCTTAGCTACCAGGGAACACAGAATGAAGTTCAATATCTGATCCTAGAAAGTGTATTCATTCATTCCTTCATTAATGAGTAACAGCAAAAGCAAAAGCAACAACTATACAGAGGTACATAGATACAAAGATAAATATATAGCATAAACTACTTGCTAAGCACCATGTTAGCAAAGTAGGTCCACTAGAAGCCGGACAAACATTCATCCTCTGCTCATTTTAATTTGTCTAACTCTGCGTTTACATTTATCTGACCTGTTCTCTTTCTTAAATTTGTCCCTTAAATACTTAGGAGAAATGGGTAGGGGGCGCCTGGGTGGCACAGCGGTTAAGCGTCTGCCTTCGGCTCAGGGCACGATCCCGGCGTTCTGGGATCGNGTTAGGAGAAATGGGTAGAGGGGCGCCTGGGTGGCACAGCGGTTAAGCGTCTGCCTTCGGCTCAGGGCACGATCCCGGCGTTCTGGGATCGAGCCCCACATCAGGCTCCTCCGCTGGGAGCCTGCTTCTTCCTCTCCCACTCCCCCTGCTTGTGTTCCCTCTCTCGCTGGCTGTCTCTCTCTGTCAAATGAATAAATAAAATCTTTAAAAAAAAAAAAAAAGAAAGGAAATGGGAGAGCACCAACCTTACATGAGCAAAGTCATATCGTTACATCATAATGATGCAGAAAGTAGGGTAGTTTGACCTCACAAGTCCTAGTGAGACAGAAGCATGTGTGTAGCATTTTATGCACGCGATTTCATTTTTTGACATCAAAGACCATTTCTTGAGAGCAGCCTTATAAGCCAGAGAGGCCCAGGAACTCACGCTTCTTCAGAGCTGGAGCCAGGTTGGATTTCTTGGGAAAGTGAGGATGTTAAGTAAATACTGACCAATCAGGAGAAGCGTGTTTGCTGAGACGTGGTGCATGACTGGGAACGGGGGAATGTGTCTCATCACCAAGTGACAACAGACTGCTCTTCCATACCAAGTGGCTGCCAACTCCCATCCCTCATAGCCTGAGAGGACTCCTGGCCCATCTTCAGTACCACAGCTTCCTGCCCCTGGTCTCCTCAGCACCCAACGCCCGAGCGCCACTCTCTGCCGCTTTGATCTCTCACGTGCCATTCCCGTGTGCAAACAATCCCTTTGGTTTCCAAGAATGGCATCCGGGTTTCTCAGCTTGGTGTTCATAATCCTTCACAACCAGTCCCACCAAGCACACCGTCCTCAAATTACCCATCTTCTGTGGACAGCTGGTGGTCCTGTTCCTCGGGTCTAGAGAGAGAAGAAGAGATGGCTGGGATCCCAAGCCCAGAATCTTCCAGCAGCTGCCTGCTATGACTGCAATTTCCAGAACCAGAGGCACACCAGGCTAAGGGCTCAGGCTGCAGAGTCCAATGTTTTCACTACCCACTGGCTGGGTAAGCCTCAGACTGCCTCGCACTCAATACCTAGATTTTTCTCCTCAGTAAAATGGGAATAATAATAGGACCCAACTCACAAGGTGTCTTTGTGAAGACTAAATTAGAAAACGCATGTGAAATGCTTAGCCCAGTGCCTGACATATGGTTAGAGCTCAGTATATGTCAGCTAGAATTATGCTTCTCTTACAAGAATTTGCTTCCAGGTCCTCTGTGGACTTCCAGCTCTGGTGAACGTGCCAGACTTGATGTAAAGTCTGAAGGGTTCTAGTCTACTTCAGGCCTAGGGTACTAACTCAAAGCAGACTCAAGCCCACCCTTGAGCCCATCTCCAGGTCCACACCCTAATCCCATCCCTTGACAACCCACCATTCCAATGACACTTGGAAGCATGGAAAGCTAAAGCCAAGACAAATCTCAATACCGTTTGACCTGCTGGAGGGTTCTCTTGTCTGTATGTGATGTAATAATGCCTTTTCTTTCCCCAGGTTTGAGCTCCTCCTCTTCCTATGCGGAGAGAAGGTCGGATCTCCCCAACCCTGTTGCTCCATAAACCACGTAGTTTTAGAGCCTGCCACTAACATTCACACTAGGCAGGTTTATGTCAACACCTCTTTGCTGGATATTCTCAGTCACCTTAAGATATTCTTTCATTCATTTTATTTAACCCATGATCATTGAGCTTCTGTTGGGTGGAAGGCACTAAATGAGATCGGGCAATACAATGCTGAACAGAATAGACACAGGTACTGATCTCAGAAAGGTTATGAAAACAACATAGAAGAGAGAGAAACAAACATGTGAAAAATACAGAAGTAAAAGGTATGATACCTGTTATAAATGAAGTTACCTGAATGTCCTAAGGAGAACCGTGGGGGAGGTGCAATGTATATGGGTGGGAGAGGGTATCAGAAGGACTCTCGGGGGAGCAACATTTAAGCTGAGACCTGAAAGGCAAGTAGAGTCAGATAGTTAAAGGAAGGAGGCAAGGGTTTCAAACAGAGGAAGCAGCATGTGCAAAGGCCCTGAGGTTGGAGCCAGAGAAAAATCAACTGGGGCTAGAAAGCAGTGGGCAGAGGGCAGAGTGGCAGAAGAGGACCCTGGAGAGGGAGAGATTCCAGGGAGAGGTTTCTTATTCACCTTCAAAACACAATTTGAATGTCACTTCCTCTAGGAAGTACTCCCAGGCTGCACCACCACCACCACCACCACCCCCCCGCCCATAAGAAATGACTGTCCTTCTTCTGGGGTGCAGATCTCTGTTTTAGTTGTTTTATAGTGTATGTGGCCAATGTCGTGCATGTCTATCTCCCTGTTACTGGAGCACAAGGAACCTTACTAAGGCAAGGAATTCATCTTCTGCGTCTCTGCTCTGCTGCTCCTTACAAATGCCCAGGACAAAATGACTATTCATTTTTTTTTTTTTTGAGGTTCCACACAGACTTTATTTTACTTTATTTTATTTTATGTATTTTTTTAACATTTTTAAAAAATTTATCTGACAGAGAGAGAAACTTGAGCCCAGGCAGGCAAAGGCTCAGGCAGAAGGAGAGGGAGAAGCAGGTTCCCCGCTGTGCAAGGCCCCCCACCCCCCGCATCATGGGACTCAATCTCAGGTCCCTGGGATCATGACCTGAGCCGAAGGCAGTGGCTTCACCACTTGAGCCAGCCAGGCGCCTCCCACACGGACTCTTAATCTGTGCCTATGTCCTTGAAACAAAGCGTTGGTTGATGAATGCTTTCCAGGGTGGTATGTTTCACTTCTTTAGATATGGCCCTTTCCTTCTGCTGTCCCTCATAGGTTTCAAGGCATCTGTATCTGCTTCTTTTTATTATTATTATTATTTTTACAAAATGACTATTCAGTGCATGTCTGCTGCATTTCTTTTTGAGATACGGCATCAAAGTCTAAGTGACTTAGAACACAGACAAGAGATTTTTAAAATACTGAAGATCGGAACGTTTGCCACTCTTATGGGATGAAACGTGTCCCGTGTTTCCTTATTATGGGCCATNAATGGGATGAAATGTGTCCCGTGTTTCCTTATTATGGGCCATCACGACTTTTTCTGTTTTCTTTCCAGCCCTGCTGCCTAATTAATTCTATTAATGTTGCTAGAGCTGTACCGCTACCAGTAACCACCACACCACCAATAACTTGACTCCAAGCTGGCCATTTTACAGGAGGGAGCCATTGAGTGTGCCAGAGTTTGATAAATAATGAATTGCCCGCAGGACATTTAGAAGCTTGTGATTTAAAAACAAAATATGGGCCATAAGATAGATAGAATCACCTTGGATATCAGCTCTGGATATCTTTCTACAAAGTAATTCTTGGAGTATGGAATTCGTTTTCCCCAGGCACTGAGCCTGGTGACAAGATAGCCACGGCGTGGCGAGGTGGCACCAAGATTGGACAACCCCTCCAGCTGGCCGCCGGCCTTGCCTGACTACTCCCGCTGGCTGTTTGACAGTCTAAGCAGAAAGTCAGTTTTGAGTCTGAAAGGTCGAGGGTCAGAGTATGGGATGAGGCACTATTTCCCTGGTGTTTTATGAAACACTGGTATCCCATTTGATATAAATGGGTACTTCATACTAACAAATAATGTAGGGTCCACACATTTTTGATTCAAACAAACAAACTATGGTATTTTTTTTCTTCAAGTCTTTTAAAGAGTCTTTGATATTCTGATATGATGAATTATGAATTACAGAGATGGGACTGTGGTATGCAGTGTTTCCAAAACATGTTTGAAGCACACATTATTTTTTCAATATATTTTTCAATATATTCAAGACATCACCATGGCTCATAAGCATGACTGTTCTGATTATTTTAGTCCCTACAGTAACCACATAAAATGGAAACATTCCAGGCTTTAGATTTAGAAGGCCTGGGTTCAAATCCCTGATGAGTCATTTAAAAGTGTGTCTTTATTAAGCATGTCACCTAACCTTGAAGCCTCAATTTCTTTACCTGTAAAGGAAAGTGAAGTCATCAGTTCCAATTTCACTAGCTTAATGAGATAATTAAATATGTTAATAGGTATTAAAGTGCTTTTAAGAAGTGTAACCACCATGTAATTTTTGTTTTTATTACTAATAAAGTTCAATATAATTTAAGATGTGTAAACTACCCAAAACAATCTATGCATTCAATGCAATCCTGATCAAAATAACACCAACGTTTTTCACAGAGCTGGAACCAACAATCCTAAAATTTGTATAGAACTAGAAAAGACCCTGAATAACAAGAGGAATATTGTAAAAGAAAACCAAAGCTGGTAGCATCATAACCCCAAACTTCAAGCTGTATTACAAAGCTGTAATCATCAAGACAGTATGGTACCCGCACAGAAACAGACACACAGATCAGTGGAACAGAATAGAGAGCCCAGAAATGGATCCATAGCTATACAGTCAATTATTCTTCGACAAAGCAGGAAAGAGTATCCAGTGGGAAAAAAGTTTCTTCAACAAATGGTATTGGGAAAATTGAACAGCAACACATAGAAGATTGAAACTGGACCACTTTCTTACATCATACACAAAAATAAATTCAAAATGAATGAAAGACTGAAATGTGAGACCGGAAACCATCAACATCTTACAGGAGAACACAGGCAGCAGCCTCTGTGACCTCGGCTGCAGCAACTGCTTGCTAGACACGTCTCCAAAGGCAAGGGAAGCAAAAGCAAAAATGAACTATTTGGACTTCAAGATAAAAAGCTTCTGCCCAGCAAAGGAAACAGTCAACAAAACTAAAAGGCAACCTATAGAATGGGAGAAGATATTTGCAGATGACATATTAGATAAAGGGCTAGTATCCAAGATCTATAGAGAACTTACTAACCTTAACACCCCAAAAATAAATAATCCAGTCAGGAAATGGACAGAAGACATGAATAGACAATTCTCCAAAGAAGACATCCAAATTCCCAACAGACACATGAAAAAAATGCTCAACATCACTCAGCATCAGGGAAATACAAATTAAACCACAATGAGATAGCACCTCACACCTGTCAGAATGACTAAAACCAACAACTCAGGAAACAACAGATGTTGGCAAGGATGCCAAGAAAGGGGAACCCCAGGGGTGCCTGGGTGGTGCAGTCGTTAAGCGTCTGCCTTCGGCTCAGGGTGTGATCCCGGCGTTCTGGGAGCGAGCCCCACATCATGCTCCTCTGCTAGGAGCCTGCTTCTTCCTCTCCCACTCCCCCTGCTTGTGTTCCCTCTCTCACTGGCTGTCTGTCTCTGTCAAATAAATAAATAAAATCTTTTAAAAAAGGGGGGGAGCCCCCTTACACTGTTGGTGGGAATGCAAGCTGGTGCAGCCCGTCTGGAAAGCCAATATGAAGTTTCCTCAAAGAGTTAAAATAGAGCTACCCTATGACCCAGCAATTGCACTACTAGGTATTTACCCAAAGGATACAAAAATACTGATTTGAAGGGGCACAGGTACCCCAATGTTTATAGCAGCATTATCAACAATAGCCGAATTATGGAAAGAGCCCAGATGTCCATCGACTGATGAATGGATAAAGAAGTTGTGGTATACATACACAATGGAATATTACTCAGCCACCAAAAGAATGAAATCTTGCCATTCACAATGATGTGGATAGAACTAGAATGTATCATGCTAAGCAAAATAGGTCAGTCAGAGAAAGACAAATACCATATGATTTCACTCGTAGGTGGGATTTAAGAACAAAAAAACAGATGAGCATAAGGGAAAGGAAGGAAAAACAAAATAAGATAAAATCAGAGAGGGATGTAAACTGTAGGAGACTCTTAACTATAGAAAACAAACTGAGGGTTGCTGGAGGGAGGTAGGTAGGGGGATGGGGTAGCTGGGGGATGGGCATTAAGGAGGGCATTTGTTGTGATGAGCACTGGGTGTTATATGTAACTGATTAATCACTAAATTCTATTCCTGAAACTAAAAAAATTTTTTAAATTTTAAATAAGAAAGAAAGAAAGAGGGGCGCCTGGGTGGCACAGTGGTTAAGCGTCTGCCTTCGGCTCAGGGCGTGATCCTGGTGTTCCAGGACCAAGTCCCACATCGGGCTCCTCCACTGGGGGCCTGCTTCTTCCTCTCCCACTCCCCCTGCTGTGTTCCCTCTCTCGCTGGCTTTCTCTATCTCTGTCGAAGAAATAAATAAAATCTTTAAAAGAAAGAAAGAAAGAAAGAAAGAAAGAAAGAAAGAAAGAAAGAAAAAAAGAAAGAAAGAAGGAAGAAGGAGGAGGAAGGAAGGGAGGAAGGAAGGAAGGAAGGAAGGAAGGAAGGAAGGAAGGAAAGAAGGAAGGAAGGAAAGAAGGAAGTTCAATATAAAGACTAAGCATCCAAAGGAGGGTGATAGCAAGCTTACCAGAGTAGGAAGATTCCAGGTAGAATCTGGGAATTCAAGAAGGCGATGGTAGGACCATCAGCCCATCACAGACTCATGTGCCATACGTGTCGGGAACATGAAAAGTGCCATCTGGTGCTTTTGCTTCCTGGCCATTTGAATCCATCCGCTAAGTTCTGTCCTAAAGTAGTCCATGCCTACCTATGAGTCAAACTCGTTTGGCCTTAACAGGAGCTGAGATTTATCCACTACGGAGCTACCGTGGCTTACTTGGAGGGTCAAGTCTATGTAAAAGAGCACAAAGTTGAGAAGTTTGAAGTTTGGTGCCTGTCAGGAGCCTTGAAGGATCAGGTTGAGTCTGGTGATGCGGTTTTCTAGACCAGGTATGTGGACCTGCAGCTGTATGTATCACTAGCTTATTTGCTTTCTTTCAAGTCTTTGGTAAGAGGACTGCAAGACAAATTGCTTACTCTTTGGCTCTGTCTTGAACGCCCAGACTCTTTACTCCTTTCAGCTTTCTCACTCAGAAAATTTAGTCTTCTACCGTCCTCCTGACCACGGGGATATTTGAACTACTTCCTAGACTTCAGTCTCAACACGCGTGTCTTTGGTCAAGCCAACCAGAATGACGGCAATGCCCTTCCCCCACCCATTCCTGAGTCCCATTAAATCACCTAAGCAGTAAAGCTTGTCCTGACACAGATCCTTGTCTGAGTCCTGTCACGTACTCCAGAAGATGTCTGGAATATGCACAGGATTTCAGTGCAATTAAGTTTAAATGTGTGTGATTTCTACTTTCTCTGAAATAGCAGCATCATTGATAGACTAGTACAAGTATGTTGAGTACATCCTTCCGAACATATAAAGGAATTCCTGCTATGAGCTCTTTATAGAAGTACTAACAGGCATAGCATGCAAATTATTTACCAAAATCTACCTTTACGTACTCTGTTCGTGATTTCAGATCCAGGAACTCTACCAAGGACATTCCCTAAATTTGTCAAATTCCTGGCTTCCTGCTAGAACCTGCCAATAGGAAGCATCAGAGAGAGGAAATGAGGAGGAAGGGGTCCTTTTCCTAGTTGTGCTGTGGTCAGTCACCGCAGTGGTAGTCTGCTCCAGCATCCTGTTTCCTTCTTGACTTCTTAGGGGAGTCGGACCGTGCCTCTTCAGCGGTTGAAGGGCACTTCTGTTTTCAGAGATCTGACCACCAGCTCACTTGAGCCCCTTCTATGAGCTCTGAGAGTCTGTCACCCTAACCTCTCTCTTGTGCTTGCCCATTCCTAGGAGTAATAGCTTCCCTCGGCTTTTCTTGTCTCTGAACTAGTCTCAGTTTCTTTTTTCTTTTCTCTGTATCTCTCTGCAAAACCAGTATAATGATTTTCCTATGTTAAATTTCCTTTGTCAAAATACGCAGTGTGATTTCGGCTTCCCTGGCTGGATCTTGACCGATAAAGTCTATACCATTATCAGTGCCTTCAAAACAGAAGCCCCAAATCCAAGGCTAGAGGACTGTACCACTAGACTCTTATCTTTATAGTCATGGGCTCCTTTGAGAAATCTAATGAATGTTAGGTACCCTCTCCCCAGAAACCACATATTCACAAAGTTTTGCATGCAATATTAAGGGGTTCATGAATCCCCTAATTTGCCCCCCATTAATTTTTCAGACTGTACCCAATATAGAGAGAGATGAAGATTACCAGAAGGTCATAAAAATTTTAAAACAATCATCCTTAATTTTCCAGTGTAACATTTTTTTAGGTGTATACCAAATTTTCCCTGTTTAAAAAACAATAGGAGGGGTGCCTGGGTAGCGCAGTCGTTAAGCGTCTGCCTTCCGCTCAGGGCGTGATCCTGGCATTCCAGGATCTAGTCCCACGTCGGGCTCCTCCTCTGGGAGCCTGCTTCTTCCTCTCCCACTCCCCTGCTGTGTTCCCTCTCTCGCTGGCTGTCTGTCACATAAATAAATAAAATCTTTAAAAAAAAAAAAAAAGCATTTGGAGGACCTTTACAAAGGAATCACAACTCAAATTACACAACATGTAATTTGTTAGTTCCATTGATCACTTCGTACTATCTTATTTGATCTCCAGGACCATTGCACAAGTCAGTTACAATAAATGTTATTTTATTTTACAGTGTCTAAAATTCTCCCTAAGAAATGTTATGTGAACTCCCACACTCACGAAACTAGACGTGGCTGAGCCAGTATTAGAATGAAAAGATATGGATCCCAGCTCAGAGGTTCTTTCCCCTTTATCTTGGAGGGGAAAAAAAGACATTAATTAAGGAAAAAGCTAAGAGATCTGTAACTCTAGAAAATAGTATTACAGATTTCTCAGTCTTGTTTCAGATGTTCTGGGCCTGTAGAAGGTCTGACACTGGTCTACAAAGCTTCTGGGACCAAATCTAAACGAGGCACCACATAGGAAGATCTGAACTTACAAGAATGTGTAGATTTACACAAAAGGAGAATTTTTTTTTTTTTTTTTTACGGCATGTGCTTTGGAATCAAATAGATCAGGATTCAATTGCATGGTGCACCGGGTGTTATACGCAAGTAATGAATCATGGAACTTTACATGAAAAACTAGGGATGTACTGTATGGTGACTAACATAATATAATAATAATTAAAAAAGGATTCAAGTCAAGGTACTGCCATTTATCAGCAAGATGGCCTTATGCAAATTCTTCAACACTGTCATCTTCAATTTGCCAATCTTGAAACTAGAGACTGTGTTTAACAGAAATTAATATTAAGATGAAACAGTGTCTGAAACCATTCAGCCCCATGCCCCGTACACAGTAGGCTCTCAAAGCTCATCTCTCTTGCCTTGCCCTATCCTTTCTACAGCATCCCGTTGATACTTCCAGGTGGATTCAGCCTATCCCCACTTTAATAATTGTTTCTGAGACTCCAGACTATACCATGGGGGTCCTTTATCAAAGCAGATGGGCAATTCTCTCCTGGTGGCAGTTGTTCTAATACAGACTGCAATTTTCATATTTTAGACTCTTTCTTCCTTTGTTCGGCTGATAACACTGGAGCCTTTTGCAGGAGACTGACTAATGCAACTCTGTTCAATACGGAAACACTTCGGCCATTTTTTCATTTCCCTGATGAGACTCTCACTGAGCTTTTCATTCCCACCCCCCTTTACAAGATCCTCTGAGGGGCCTTCCTTAATGGAGTCCCTGCAGATGTGCTCTTCCGTCAGGGGTTTTTCCCAGAACTTCACAAATAACACAGGATCGGGTGCACCATGCACCTTTTCCAGGTCGTTAACCATTGCTTAACTAGTTTTCAAATGTTGTGGCATCAATAAAAAAATCTTAAATGCTTTAGGGGCCATGCACTGGTTCCATTAATGTTCTACACCCGGATTGTTTTGAGGGATTCATTTATTCTGAAGTCATCTATCAGCTTTTCTCTAAGAGCCTTTTTGATGTCCCACCGGCTACCCCAAGCTTTCCAGGAAAAGCTCTGAATTTCTTTGTCCATTCCCACCCATCCCCTAGCTTCAGACACTATGGGCGACCCTTGGAGCTGGATGTCCAGACTTAGGAATAAAACAGATCTTCATGACAGGACCAGCTCAGGGAAAAATTAAGAATTTTGTTAACAGAATTGTTGAGATTGTCATAAATAGAAAGTTGTGAATTCTGCATGATTTTCTAGGATGAGAGGATGAAATAAATGGACTGTTTGCCTGATAAGATTAGTATTAGTATTGTTTTTCATGGTGATAAGAACATTTAATATGAGATCTACTCTCAACAAAATTTTAAGTGTATACTATGGTATTGTCAGCTGTGGGACGTGTTGTACAGATCTCCAGAATGGATTCATCTTGCATAACTGAGTTGTGGGTGTTATACGCAACTAATGAATCATCGAACCTTGCATCAGAAACCAGGGATGTACTGTATGGTGACTAACATAATGTAATAAAAAAACATTAAAAAAAAGATTAGTATCTTTATATAGGTTGTGATTTTTTAAGTCCTGGCACGGCTTTGACTCCTACCGAAAAGATCCTACTTCGGAGAGCTCACCAGACCAAGCAATTCCAAAAGGTGAAACCATGGAGTTCTCTGGCCAAGATGACAGTTTCAAGGGTCTCTGGGAGGAAAGTTTGTTTGTTCCCATTGAAGATGTGATTTGCACTTATTGTATGTGGGCTGTAGGTGTAAAGGCTACGTTGTGACTCACATATCAGATGTAAGGACAGCTCAGAAGTCTATGTCCAAGCAAAAGTGCCCCATTACATGTGGAATTTTCTCAATCACCTTGTTTCTTCCTTGGTGAGTAATTACCTTGAAGAGAACTGAGGGGAGGGGGAAACCCCAAATCCATCCATTTCTTGCGTATCCTCCCCTTAAAGAAGAACAACATCCTTACACACAGGCACACTCACACGCGTGTGCACACACACACACACACACACACAGAGCTTTCTAGGGCGCCTCACTAAGCCAGCACCCAACTTCCACCCTTTCTCAAATGCCTTTACCCTGTAAGAAAACACATGTCTCCAGAAAACTGATCAAGATCGAATGTTACTATTAGAAATTCCAAAATAAGGACACAATGATGAAGAAAACGTCTTAGAAGACAGCAGTATTCTTCCTTAAGTTATGCAACAAGGAAGCCCAGTACTGAGAAAAGCACCCTCACAGAGACTAGAAAAGCTGGAATCTAACTTCAGCTCCATGAGTTGCTAGCTGTGTTACCTTAAGGTTGTCAATGAACCTCGCTAAACCTTGGAGTTTTCACAAGGAAGGAGTGAAGATAATTTCTGAACCAAATTAGATGATGGATCTTTAAAAAGACTTTGGAATTTACAAAGTAAACTACATTAACAGTAATCTTGTGACACAGGCCAGGCAGATCAACTCATTCCCACCTTATAGTTTGAAGAAATCAAAAGTTGGAAAGATAAAATTATTTTTCTGATGATTCAGAACTAGCAAGAAGCAGAACGGAGACTTGTTAACCACACACCCTTTTAAAGATCTTTGCGCTGTAATGGGCTGCCTTTCCCCCACAAAAGAAACAAATTTAACTGCAATGTGACTTTCTTGTTTTTGTTTGGTACCTGTTTCATTTTGTTTTTCATGGTGGTAAGAACATTTAATATGAGATCTACTCTCAACAAAATTTTAAGTGTATACTATGGTATTGTCAGATGTGGGACGTGTTGTACAGATCTCCAGAATGGATTCATCTTGCATAACTGAGACTTTGCACCTGCCAAATAAGGACCTCCTCCCCCCTCCCCGCCCCCAGCCCTTGGCTGTCACCATTCCACCCTCTGCTTCTCTCACTTTGACTATTTTAGGTATCTGTTGTGAGTGGAATCATGCAACATTTCTCCTTCTGTGACTGGCTAATTTCACATAGCATAACGTCCTCAAGGTTCATCCATGTTGTCACAAATGGTAGAATTTCTTTCTTAATGTTTAATCAACTCTTTGTTTTGTTGATTTTTTTCTACTGTTTTTCTATTCTCGAACTCATTTGTTTCTGCTCTAGTGTTTATTATTTCCCTTTTTCTGCTAACTTTGGGCTTCGTTTGTTCCATGTGCACGTGAGAAGAATGTTTAATCTGTCTTTGGGTGAATAGTTCCGTATATGTCTGTTAGATCCATTTGGTCTCTAGTGTTGTTCAGGTCCTCTGTTTTCTTACTAATTTTCTGTCTGGACGTTCTGTCCATTATTGAAAGTGGGGTGTTGAAGTCCCCTACCATTATTCTATTGCTTATCGGTCTCTGCTGTCAGTTTTGCCAATGTTTGCTTTATATATTTAGGGGCTCTGATGTCGGGTGCACATGTAGTTATAATTGTTATATCTTCCCTGTGAATTGACCCTTTTTATCATTATACAATGTCTTTTTTTTTTTTACTCTTGTAAAGTTAAGTTGTTACCAACTTAAATAGGCTATTATAACTATCAGATGTTTTGTGTAAGCCCCATGGTCACCACAAAGAAAATTCCTGTAAAACATACACAAAAGCTTCAAAGGAGAAAAGAATCAAAGCATATCAACAAAAAAAAAAGAAATCAATGAAACACAAAGGAAAACAGCAGAAGAGGAGGAAGGGACAAAAGAACCACGAGGCAGACAGAAAACAATTAACGAAATGGAAACAAAAGGCCCTTCCCTCTCCATAATTACTTTAAATGTAACTGGATGAAAACTCTCCAATCAAAAGATGCAGAGTGACTGATGGATTGAAAATAATTTCACTAAATCCTGTTTACAAGAGACTTACTTTAGATTTAAGGACCAACATGGGGCTGAAAGTAAAAAGATCAAAAAAGACATTCCGTGCAAATACTAAGGAAAGAGAGCAGAGGTGGCTGTACTTGGATCGGACAAAATAGACTTTAAGTCAAGAAACTGTCACGGTTGCCTTGTTGACGCCTCCCTTGCAAGCAAGACTCAGTATGCTGAGAGACCCGGCGTCATTCAGTTGCTTCAGGTAGAGCAAAGCGTTGGGAAATTTTTATTTACCTTATTCATCTCGGCATGCTATAAAAGAACTCTCGGCTCATGCAGGTGTTATTCCCCGGGCAGGGTTTTTTGGCACAACCAATTGGAGGTTTGGCAGGCGCCGACTGATGGATGAAGCACAACGCAGGGATGCGGGGACACGTACAGATGCCCTGGGAAGGGGAGCAAATCTCATGCATGGATTGAGGCTTAAGGACAACCTTGGGGGAAGGGCTGAGGATGATTTCTGCTCACATGACTTGACAATAGAAATAAAAGCTGGAGGTTTGAAGATTTCTGTTTCAGGCCACCTCCAAATGTTTGCAAACTCCTAACATCAAAATAATCACTTCAAAGCGTCCTGTTTCCATTGCTCGATAGACCTCACTTCTCCAGGAGCCCTGCACCTCCCCAGAACCAGCCCACACTCTCTGGAACTTGTAGACACCACCAGGCTGTGCATTTTCCAGAATGCATTACAAACCCCAACTCCTTTACCTCTGTTCTCCTCATCCTTGATGCCTTCACCCTTTTCCAAGGATCCTTACTAGTTCAGATATGGAGAGAGCTACACAATATTGAAGTTACAAAAAAATCTGTGGAATCTAAGCACACAGTAGGCAGTCAACCGGTACTGGGTTACAACAAAACTGGAAAGAGTTGTAAGATGCTCTCTCCACGAATATACCTCTGCTATGAGAACAGCTGCCTGGGTCTCTCCTGCGTCCCTCCTGGGTCCTTTGTGCCCCAGAGCTGCATACAAACGCAGGCCACTTACTCTGGGAGGGGAGCACAAGCTGTGTATGAGTACGTGAGGGAGGATGCGTTTCCACAACAGGCAGAAGGACAGGAGTTTGGTCTGCAAGAGAGGACAGGCACACAGGGACACCAGTGGGGAGAGGAAAATACAGATCCAGAGAAGCGGAAACACAAGTGTAAGAAGGGAGCCTGGGTGGGGGGCGGGGCAGGAGGAGGGACCGGAGCCG
The DNA here is from genome assembly GCF_002007445.2 of Ailuropoda melanoleuca. Taxonomy (NCBI): domain Eukaryota; kingdom Metazoa; phylum Chordata; class Mammalia; order Carnivora; family Ursidae; genus Ailuropoda; species Ailuropoda melanoleuca. The sequence goes on from NC_048224.1 coordinate 46,225,654, forward strand.
GGGTCCGGACCCTGACCCAGGCGCCCTGGGCTTCTGCACCCAAGCCTGAGCGAGCTGCGGAGCTGGCTGAGAGAGGAAGGCAGCTCGAATCCATAAATCAAAATCGTAACTCGGAGAGCTTGTGCTCAGAAATGATTCATGCCAATTTGTTAAAAAGCTGATGAAACCATTTCTTCCCTGGATATGGGAAGTCCAGCAGTGGAACTGGCCCTGCCGCGGTGAGTGGGGAGAGGCTGGCAGGGTGTCAGAAATGGGATAGAGCCAGCAGCTGGGACTTGCCCTTCAGGCAACCCCAGGTCCACATCGTCGCTGTGTGCCCTCGGGCACATCGAGGGCCTCTCTCTGTGCCGGACTGGCTGCCTGAGTGGCCTTGTCCTCAAAATGAAGATAAAATATCTTCCTGCTAAGATTGATGCCAGAAGTAAATGAGATCTTGCAGAGCCTGACACTCAGAAAATAAACACTCAATAAAAATAAGACAAGTTCTAAGACAATTTGGGAAGATATCCCAGAGCCTTCTGCAGAGAGGGCTGGAAAATAGTATAATAATCATCTCCATTCATGAAGCTTTATGGGTTTTAAAAAGTCCTTTGAATAAAGAACTTATACAATTCAACACCAAAAAACACCACCAAATAATCCATTTGAAAAATGGTCAGACGACATGAACAGACATTTCTCCAAAGAAAGCATTCAGGGGGCGCCTGGGTGATGCAGTTAGTTAAGCCTCCAACTCCTGGTTTTGGCTCAGGTCGTGATCTCAGGGTCATGAGATCGAGCCTTGCGTAGGGCTCCGAGCTCAGGGTGGAGTCTGCTTGAGATTCTCTCTCCCTCTCCCTCTGCCCCTCCCACTTGTGTTCTCTCTCTCAAATAAATAAATCTTAAAAAAAAAAAAAAAGACATCCAGATGGCCAGCAGACACATGAAAAGGTGCTCAACATCACTCATCATCAGGGAAATGCAAATGAAAACTACAATGAGTTATCACCTCACACCTGTCAGAGTGGCTAAAATAAAAAACACAAGCAACAACAAGTTTGTTGTTTGGCAAAGATGTGAAGGAAAAGGAACGCTCACGCACTGTGGAGACAGTACCGAGGTTCTTCAAAAAGTTAAAACTAGAATCACCATACAATCCAGTAATTGCACTATTGGGTATTTGCCCAAAGAATATGGAAGCACTAATTAGAAGGGATACATGCACCCTTGTGTTTATTATGGTATTATTTCCAATAGCCAAATTATGGAAGCAACCCATGTGTCCATCAATAGATGGATGGATATATACATATATACAATAGATAGATGGATGTATGTATACATCTTCTTTATATGATATACGTGTGTGTGTGTGCATGTGTGTGTAGTGGAATATTATTCAGCCATAAAAAAGAACAAATCTTCCCATTTGCAACAACATGGATGGATCTAGAGAATATAATGTTCAGCGAAATATGCCAGAGAAAGACAAGTACCATTTCACTTAACATGTGGAATTTAATAAACAAATGAACAAAGGAGAAAAAGAGAAACAAACCAAAAACCAGACTCTTAACTAGAGAGAACCAACAGGTGGTTACCAGAGGTAGGTGGGGGGATGGGAGAAATAGGTAAATGGCATTAAGAGTACACTTCTCTGATCAGCACTAATAAATGGAATTACTGAATTACTAGATTGTCCACCTGAAACTAACATAACACTATATGTTAACTACCCTGGAATAAAAACAACATTTTCAAAAAAAAAAAACAAAACCCTGTTGCTAGGGTTTACAAGAGCCTTGTAGGGTGGGGCACACAAGGACCAGCACTAATGCCGTGATTATGATGAAGGGTTCAGAGCTGGACTCCCCCTGAACTCAAGCCCTGCTCTCGTGACCTATTGGCCATGGGGCCTTGAGCATGGCTCACATGGTTGGCTCCTCATCCATGAAGTGTAGGCAACAATAGTTCCAATCTCATAGGATTGTTGGAGATTAGCTGAATTCATTCATGCTTCATGCTTAGAATCGTACATGGACTCTTTTCATTATCTTACTACTATCTTTCTTATTTTACAGAACAGCAAAAACAATCCTGAGGCCCAAAGAGACTTGGGCATTTGCCCAAAGATCCCCAGGGGAGAAGTGAAGACGAAACCCAGGACACTAGACTCGCAGCTCAAGCACCTTCCTGACCGCAAGGGTCTCCCTGGACCCTGCCATGATCCACAGCTACGGACAGGACACTCAACACCAGCCAGGCCTTTGGTTGCATCAAGATAGTTGCAAGGAAGCTAAGTAGAGAAAATCCTCCAAGGAATCCAAAGAGCAGAACCAGGAGTGGTTGGTTATGGAAGGTGTGAAATGAAAAAATAGTGAGCAGGACTTTCAGACACACTGTTCCCTCTGCCTGGAACACCAGCCTCAACTTCTTTCCTTCACTTGCCTACATACAAATCCTGTAGATATATCAGTCTGGGTCTCCAAAGAACCAGTGGGAGGTTGTGTGTGTGTGTGTGTGTGTGTGTGTGTGTGTGTGTGTGTGTATTCTTTCCAGCTAGCTATGCAGCTGTCTAGATTTCATGGAATTTGGCTCACGCAATAGTGGAACCATTAAGTCCAAAATCCATAGGCCAGGCTGACAGACTAGAAACTCAGGCAGGAGTTAATGCTGTAGTCTTGAAGCAGCATTTCTTCCTCTCTGGGAAATCTGAGTTTTTCCTCCTAAGGCCTTCAACTGATTGGGCATGGCCCATCTCCTTTATTCAGGGCCACTCTGTTTACTTAGAGTCACTTGATGTGAGCCATACCTAAGAAATACCCTCATAGCTACACCTAGGTTAGTGTTTGGTGAAACAGCTCTGTCCTAGAGCCTCGCAGAGTTGACACATTAAATCAATCATAGTAGATGTCAAATCAGCCTTTCTTCCTCTGAGCACACCTTCCCTGGTGCTTCAAACCAAAGTCAAGGCCTCCAATTGTACTTTGGAGGCAGCCTGTAGTTCTCCTTCAATAACCATAATAGGGCACCTGTGTGGCTCAGTTGGTTAAGCATCTGACTTTGATCTCACCTCCGGTCTTGATCTCAGGGTTATGAGTTCATGCCCCCGAGCTGGGCTCCACACTGGGCGTGCAGTCTCCTTAAAAAAAATCATAATCATAATCATAATAATTTGCATAAGTCTCTGTTGAAGGAACAAGCACCATTATGGCGAGACTCTTTCTTCAGGACTCACGGGGCCCAGTGCAGTGTCTAGCTCTCTGTGCTCATGGTGTACATTTAGTCAAATGCTTGAAAGTTCACCTTTCTAGACCACGGTTCATTCAGAATGGTGGTAACAGCTCAGCAATAGATGCACGGGACTCTGTCCTTCTAAAAACATTTTTAAAAATTTATTTTGTAACCTGCTTATCAATTTCTAAAATTTTTATAAAAATCGTCTGGGGGAAATCTTGTTTCCTCCTTAGGAAAAAAAAGAAAAAAGAAAGTGGCCAGGGGCGCCTGGGTGGCACAGCGGTTAAGCGTCTGCCTTCGGCTCAGGGCGTGATCCCGGCGT
>NC_048224.1:46229324-46231091 GCF_002007445.2 Ailuropoda melanoleuca
AAAAAAAAAAAAAGTAAGTGGCCAGTTGTTTTCTTCCCGCATGGATGGGAAGCTTGGCCTTTGGGGGGTTCCCAGAGCATGATAAGAGGGGTGTTGAAGTCCAGAGAGAAATGTTCAGACTAGTTTTTTCTTCCTTTTTCCCTCAGCACTTGGAGAGCTCCTCTTCATGTATTTATTGCCTGATTGGTTCCTTTGTTCCTTGAACATTTTTAGATCCTCAGCTCAGAGCAAGTCCCCTTGTTATCAATGTTAGCCGGGCCTGAGACAGGGTTTAGTGCAAGTCCGGATGACTTTTATCCTGGCTTCCTGTGGGAAATGGCTGAACTGTGCTCCGCTGCCTGCGTGGAGATTGCTGTACCTCCATTCTTCACGGAGCAGAATTCATAGACATGGCGGCATGGCTCCGCATGAGAAAAAAGAGAACGGGAGTGAGGGAGAGTTATTAAATTGAAAGTGAATCTGGGTGAAGGAGCATTTATTGAAGACCCAGTCAAATGTTATAGACTTACCAGTTAACTTGAAGAACAGTGGAAGGGAGGCTGTCTTGAGTTGGGGAAAAAAATCCCGTAATAAATGCTTTGGATGAAGACGAGACCTTAGTCTTGACTATCAGCCGGTGCCAAAACATCTGAAAAGAGATCAATGGCTCTTTATAGGAGAGGGAAGAGTTTGGGGTTTCCTCGACAATCTGGGGGTTGTAAGGTGAAGAGAAGAGAGCAGGGGAAGGCTGCATGCATGGCGAGAGGCTAGGAGCTGTGGATTCAGATTTCCCCTTTCCCAAACACGCACGTGCGCACGCACACACACGCTCCTTTCAAGTCAGGAGCAGTATCTCCCTAATTCACAAGTGCCTGGCAAGAGAACTAGTTGCGATTTTTGTAAAAAGAGAAGAAAACAATTGGGGTAGACATGATGCCACAGAGAGTCTGTTCTCAAGGATGCAGGAACCCTGAGCTTAGGTGATGCCAGGGAGGCAAACACCTCCAGGAATTCCCTGATACCCTGGGCAGAGCTTTGGCCATCCAGAGCATGCAGGATGAGCACGTCCCCACCGGCTTGAACTGCATCTCGGAGCAGCTGACAATTAGAACAGGGTGATGTATTCACTGCATTTAACGGCCATGACCACTCTCTGAAGTATATTCTCATCCCCGTATTATTGATGACTCAAGAAAAGCACTCATGGGACCCACTCACACAGCTAGTTAGAGACAGACCCGGGGCTAGAACCCTGGCTGCCTGACCACCAATCCCATCGTGAAGATAAATTAAACGTCATGCGCTCTTCTAGGTGCTTTTCATGCACTAACTCATTTCGTCTCTACTTTCTATATCGGAAACTGGATGATAGAAGGACGACATGGTTTCCCCAGGGTCATTCGGCTGGTAAGCAAAGAGCCAGGATTCAGGTGCATGCAGTCGGTGACAACTGGCACGAGTTTAACCACGAGGGTGCCCCACCTCTGCCTTCCCACCATGTTCTGCTGCCTCCAACAAATCATTGCGTTGCTTGCTCCTTCCCAGTAGGAAACAACGGCCTTGCCTTCCTCCTTAACTGTTATCTCCCTGCAGCCCGTTATCAGTTTATATCTCCCTGCAGCCAGCTGCCCATATATTTACTACACTTGCATATCTCGCATCTCCTTGTGCTCAGTTATGATGTGCATCCAGTTTATGAGAGGCCAGACCGAAGGCCTGGGCTTTGTATTTCAAAAATATTTGCATTAGGGATGCCAAAACCCCAACTGGAGGAAAGTAAATTAGCAA
>NC_048224.1:46231191-46445879 GCF_002007445.2 Ailuropoda melanoleuca
CTCATCAGGGGAAACCAATTCCCCTTGCCCATGATTAGTTAACCTACAGGCACATGAGTGGGATGCTTTGCCCTGGGGCTTCCAGTCAAGAATATCTTATTCCAGAGAAGAAAAGAGAAGAGGATGGTACCTTTATGCCTCTGAATATGTTATGTCTGAAAGTGATGCCTGAAACATCTGCAGCATTTTAACATTCAGAGAATGCAGCCAAGATATGGAGCCAAGAGTATCCTAGAGAAGAGGGCCAGGAACACCTGCAAGTCGCTCTGCCTTTGGACATTTCGTTACGTGAGATAAGATGTGTTCTTTGGCCTCAAGCCATCTTGATTCGGACTTTCTGTCACTTGCAGCCCCAATCTTTCTAACCGGTATGCCTATCACATACTGCTAATGAGTTTGCTCCTCTCTGACATTGAACCCTATCGATAGCAGCATGGGAACAAGCAGCCCATTAGCGTCCCCATGGAGCCTTCCACGAGCCCGGCACACACAAGGGGGTTATTTGAGGTGTTTGAAATGTAGTTTATCCCACTGGTGGTAGTGTTCACAAGGATCCATGCATGGAATTCTCATAGAACTGTAGACCACCCCCCCAAAATAAATATGATTATCACAACACATCAAAACCGAAAGATCCTGCAGGGTGGAACATGGATTCAAGCCCACATTTATCTGACCCCAAAGTCACACTGCTTCTAAGTGCTTGTCAAGTCCAATATAAGTATGTACAGTACAGTCAGGAGGCTAAAACTAAAATTCTAGCTCTGCCATTCGATGGCTTTGTGACCTTTTTTTTTGCTTCACCCAGTTGAGTTGTTTTTCTCAACTGCCAAATGCAGATGAGAATAATCTCTGCCCACTCCATCTTCTTTGGTGGAGTGGAAGGGGGTCAAATAAGGAAATGATCTGGGAAGCAGCTCGTAAGTTTCTGCCATTATTATCATGTGAAAATTCCTACTCGTTCAACATTCAGCCTGGAAATCCCAGTTGCTCCTCTGGGGTAAGCCCAGGATAGCAAACCCATAGTGTGACTGCTGCCACCCATCCCCAGTCTGCACCCAGAGGGGCACCCAGGCAATCACAGTTCTCTTTTCCCAGGGTCCTGCTTAATGGCTTCAGCACCACACTCAATTTAGCTCTGAGGAGCCTGTATAAGTCAAGGAGAGTTGGTCCCTGGGTTAAAGTGTCTTATGACTGCTGGGTTATCCTTCTAGTATCTGCCAGTCTTATTTGCCATCTTTCCCCAGTATGCTTTCTCTTCTTTCTTTCTTTCCTCCTTTTTTTTTTTTTAAGTAGGCTCCACACCCAGTGTGGAGTCCAACATGGGGCCCAAACTCAAAACCCCAAGATCATGACCCAAGCTGAGATCAAGGGTCAAATGCTCAACCCATTGGGCCGCCCAAGAGCCCCTCTTATTTCCTTTTAGTAATAGAAACCCAACTGTTTAATTTGAAATGCTGACACCCAGAAATAAAAGCCTACAATTTTTAGACTCCTCTGCAGTTAGTTGTAGCCATATGAGCAAGTTCTGGCCAATGAATGTAAGTGAGTGTTATGTCGAAGTCCCAGAAAGGTTGCTTGAAGTGAGCTGGCTCATCTTGGAGGCTGCTCTTCCAGGCTTTCCACCTTTTGAGTTTTTACAACTCACGTTATGAATGGAATGGTTGAAGACCTAAACACCATATATAACCATGGAATTGACTGAAGATGGAATTAACACCCTAGGGTGGTAAAGTAGAAGGATGGAAGACTATATACTTGAAACACCTTGGACCCATTATCCTGGGTGTGAAAACCATCTATGCTTAGACTTCTTTTACATAAAAAAAAGTAAATAGCCTAATCTAATCTGACTTAAACCACTAATTGTGGGTCCTCTGCTACTTACAGATAACCTCAATTCCTAACTCACACGTAACTCAACTCAACCTGTTTTCCTTGGGGAATAAATAGATAGAGATATGTAGAGGAGAGCATATGCCAGTATTCACACTAAAGCACTTAATTCACAGAGTGTTGTTCTGAAATAGTTTGGAAGATATTGTGAATACAACTCTGTGTGACTGTCTAGAGCATAAGCTTTATAATATTTAGCTACCTATAGAATCTAAATGGGAGAAGAGAAAAAGATATCTATCAATATCTATGGATATATTTCACACTCTCTTTGCTTAATGAGTGCCTATCATGTGATAGTTATTTTGTATGAATTGTTTCCAATTATTACAAAAATACAACAAGATAGGTACCGTTACCCCCATCTTGTAGGTGTGACACTGAGGCTCAATGGGGCAAAGTAAATGGTCCAGTTCCGAGTAGCTAATAAGGGATAGATGCAGGATTCCAAGCACATGTGTTATACCAATGGCTGTGCCCTTTCCGTGACACTGTGCAAACTGAGTTAATTACAACCTTGGTGGGACAGGTAGCAAAACACCCCAATAAGGGTTGAAAGACTACACAGCTAATAGAAGTGCTGGATACAATTAGTAGGTAGGAACAACTGTGCATACTTGATGATTTTTTAAGCACTGGATTTGCAGAGCATGAAACGCATGAGTCATGGCTTTTGGGGAACAGATGGTTAGTGGTCTGTGTTATTTCGGTGACAAAGTTTTGAGCAGACGAAGGACAACAATAAAACTTGGTCTCTTGATGTTTTGCCATCTTCAGTGTCTGACTCCTCCTCACAACCGTCGCTTCAGCTTCTCTCCTCCAAGATGGTCATTCGACTGAAATTGTCTTTTCCTCAGACTGATTTTATGAAAGGCATTCCAGGTGATTTTTGTATTCACTAACATTCCATGGATTTCTTGCAGCCTGTATTCTAAAAACTGTTTCATGAGAACTGTGGGGGGAGACGTTTAAGGCCACATCTCAGTATTGTTGGCTCTGAGTTTTGAAAATCATCGATTACAGAGTTTCAGGGTTGGAAAGATATTGGAGATAATAACAAAAGCCGGCATTTATTCTGTATTCACTCTGGTCCAGATATTTTGCATGGGTTATCTTATTTAATCCTCAATCAGCACCATAAACTAAAGGATATTGTATTCCCCGATTGGCAAATGGCAAAGCCAGATGTAGAGGGGCTCAGTGACTTGTCTCAGAAGGGGAAAGTGTTTGATCAGGGATTTGTGCCCAAACTGTGACCTTGAAAGTGGTCTTGAAAGCCAAGTAGGTATCATTATTTAAGGCAGGCTAAAAGCTGTACAAATAACCTTCCAATTGGCTTAAGATAATAAAGGTTTACTGCTTACTCCTCTTTGAGTAAGCCCTAGCTAGGGTCTGGGTTCCATGTAATCATCACATAACCAAACTTCTTGCATCAAATGCCTCCACCATCTTCTATCATCATGGAGCCCCCCCCCACTGGATCTCTAAATGAAGGGGGTATGGTGAACTCTGATACTTTCTCTATCACAGTATATTTTGATGTTAGCGTAGGTATGGAATGGGGAGGGGATAAGAGATGCCAAGGAAAGAGAGAAACTTGAGCAAAAGCTTAGTGGTCTGAAACATACCAGTCAATTTGGGGAATAACAAATAATTTAGTATGGCAGAAGCCCAAGTTGGTGGCTTGAGTGTTGAGTTGAGGGGCCAGATAATTTAGGGACATGGAACATATACTAAGAAGTTTGGGCTTCATTATATAGCTAATGGAAAGCTTTTGGAGGATGGAAAACATGATTGTATTTGGAATTTAGAAAGATCATTCTGTGAACAGCACAGTTGGTGGCTGGAGAGAACAAGACAAAAGTCCAAGAGTTCAGTTAGGGTAGGATTGAATCATAGATATAAGATGTCATAAGGATGCTTACAATGAGGTCAGAAAGAAGATTGGTGAAATGAATTAGATTAGGGAGATAGAAGTGGAAAATTATAGGAGTTGACAAGTGGTCACATTCTTTTTATTATCCAACTGGGCTTTGCAGGGGAGGTAATTAATATCTCCATTTCATAGATGAAGAAACTGGCCTCAAGGTAGTTGAAGGACCTGCCAAGGTCACACAATTATTGAATGTCTGAGGCTAGAGCCCATCCATGTCCAACTCATATGCCTACAAAAGCCAAATGTATGTTTGTGAACACTTATTGCTACCCTCTTTTCCCAAAGAAATCTTCCAGATTCCTGCAATAGTTCCTTGTTTCACCTACCCTGAGTATCTCTAATCTTCCGGTCACACTCATTTAGATACAGTTCAAATAACACAGTCCCTCCCTGAAACCAATTCTTTAGTTATGAGGTAACATATTGAAGCGATTTCACTATTTTTCCAACTCATCAAAAATACATAAAATCCAAATAGCTCACAAGTATTTTCTAAAGTATTTTTATTATTTTGTTTATTCTACTGCCCAAAGGTGCAAGGGGCCTCACTTATAACACGTGATGAACCATTAGTTGTTTCAAAATATTGCTAATTCTTTGCTTGAATTGGGNTTTTTTTTTGCTTCACCCAGTTGAGTTGTTTTTCTCAACTGCCAAATGCAGATGAGAATAATCTCTGCCCACTCCATCTTCTTTGGTGGAGTGGAAGGGGGTCAAATAAGGAAATGATCTGGGAAGCAGCTCGTAAGTTTCTGCCATTATTATCATGTGAAAATTCCTACTCGTTCAACATTCAGCCTGGAAATCCCAGTTGCTCCTCTGGGGTAAGCCCAGGATAGCAAACCCATAGTGTGACTGCTGCCACCCATCCCCAGTCTGCACCCAGAGGGGCACCCAGGCAATCACAGTTCTCTTTTCCCAGGGTCCTGCTTAATGGCTTCAGCACCACACTCAATTTAGCTCTGAGGAGCCTGTATAAGTCAAGGAGAGTTGGTCCCTGGGTTAAAGTGTCTTATGACTGCTGGGTTATCCTTCTAGTATCTGCCAGTCTTATTTGCCATCTTTCCCCAGTATGCTTTCTCTTCTTTCTTTCTTTCCTCCTTTTTTTTTTTTTAAGTAGGCTCCACACCCAGTGTGGAGTCCAACATGGGGCCCAAACTCAAAACCCCAAGATCATGACCCAAGCTGAGATCAAGGGTCAAATGCTCAACCCATTGGGCCACCCAAGAGCCCCTCTTATTTCCTTTTAGTAATAAAAACCCAACTGTTTAATTTGAAATGCTGACACCCAGAAATAAAAGCCTACAATTTTTAGACTCCTCTGCAGTTAGTTGTAGCCATATGAGCAAGTTCTGGCCAATGAATGTAAGTGAGTGTTATGTCGAAGTCCCAGAAAGGTTGCTTGAAGGTGAGCTGGCTCATCTTGGAGGCTGCTCTTCCAGGCTTTCCACCTTTTGAGTTTTTACAACTCACGTTATGAATGGAATGGTTGAAGACCTAAACACTATATATAACCATGGAATTGACTGAAGATTGGAATTAACACCCTAGGGTGGTAAAGTAGAAGGATGGAAGACTATATACTTGAAACACCTTGGACCCATTATCCTGGGCGTGAAAACCATCTATGCTTAGACTTCTTTTACATAAAAAAAAGTAAATAGCCTAATCTAATCTGACTTAAACCACTACTTTTGGGTCCTCTGCTACTTACAGATAACCTCAATTCCTAACTCACACGTAACTCAACTCAACCTGTTTTCCTTGGGGAATAAATAGATAGAGATATGTAGAGGAGAGCATATGCCAGTATTCACACTAAAGCACTTAATTCACAGAGTGTTGTTCTGAAATAGTTTGGAAGATATTGTGAATACAACTCTGTGTGACTGTCTAGAGCATAAGCTTTATAATATTTAGCTACCTATAGAATCTAAATGGGAGAAGAGAAAAAGATATCTATCAATATCTATGGATATATTTCACACTCTCTTTGCTTAATGAGTGCCTATCATGTGATAGTTATTTTGTATGAATTGTTTCCAATTATTACAAAAATACAACAAGATAGGTACCGTTACCCCCATCTTGTAGGTGTGACACTGAGGCTCAATGGGGCAAAGTAAATGGTCCAGTTCCGAGTAGCTAATAAGGGATAGATGCAGGATTCCAAGCACATGTGTTATACCAATGGCTGTGCCCTTTCCGTGACACTGTGCAAACTGAGTTAATTACAACCTTGGTGGGACAGGTAGCAAAACACCCCAATAAGGGTTGAAAGACTACACAGCTAATAGAAGTGCTGGATACAATTAGTAGGTAGGAACAACTGTGCATACTTGATGATTTTTTAAGCACTGGATTTGCAGAGCATGAAACGCATGAGTCATGGCTTTTGGGGAACAGATGGTTAGTGGTCTGTGTTATTTCGGTGACAAAGTTTTGAGCAGACGAAGGACAACAATAAAACTTGGTCTCTTGATGTTTTGCCATCTTCAGTGTCTGACTCCTCCTCACAACCGTCGCTTCAGCTTCTCTCCTCCAAGATGGTCATTCGACTGAAATTGTCTTTTCCTCAGACTGATTTTATGAAAGGCATTCCAGGTGATTTTTGTATTCACTAACATTCCATGGATTTCTTGCAGCCTGTATTCTAAAAACTGTTTCATGAGAACTGTGGGGGGAGACGTTTAAGGCCACATCTCAGTATTGTTGGCTCTGAGTTTTGAAAATCATCGATTACAGAGTTTCAGGGTTGGAAAGATATTGGAGATAATAACAAAAGCCGGCATTTATTCTGTATTCACTCTGGTCCAGATATTTTGCATGGGTTATCTTATTTAATCCTCAATCAGCACCATAAACTAAAGGATATTGTATTCCCCGATTGGCAAATGGCAAAGCCAGATGTAGAGGGGCTCAGTGACTTGTCTCAGAAGGGGAAAGTGTTTGATCAGGGATTTGTGCCCAAACTGTGACCTTGAAAGTGGTCTTGAAAGCCAAGTAGGTATCATTATTTAAGGCAGGCTAAAAGCTGTACAAATAACCTTCCAATTGGCTTAAGATAATAAAGGTTTACTGCTTACTCCTCTTTGAGTAAGCCCTAGCTAGGGTCTGGGTTCCATGTAATCATCACATAACCAAACTTCTTGCATCAAATGCCTCCACCATCTTCTATCATCATGGAGCCCCCCCCCACTGGATCTCTAAATGAAGGGGGTATGGTGAACTCTGATACTTTCTCTATCACAGTATATTTTGATGTTAGCGTAGGTATGGAATGGGGAGGGGATAAGAGATGCCAAGGAAAGAGAGAAACTTGAGCAAAAGCTTAGTGGTCTGAAACATACCAGTCAATTTGGGGAATAACAAATAATTTAGTATGGCAGAAGCCCAAGTTGGTGGCTTGAGTGTTGAGTTGAGGGGCCAGATAATTTAGGGACATGGAACATATACTAAGAAGTTTGGGCTTCATTATATAGCTAATGGAAAGCTTTTGGAGGATGGAAAACATGATTGTATTTGGAATTTAGAAAGATCATTCTGTGAACAGCACAGTTGGTGGCTGGAGAGAACAAGACAAAAGTCCAAGAGTTCAGTTAGGGTAGGATTGAATCATAGATATAAGATGTCATAAGGATGCTTACAATGAGGTCAGAAAGAAGATTGGTGAAATGAATTAGATTAGGGAGATAGAAGTGGAAAATTATAGGAGTTGACAAGTGGTCACATTCTTTTTATTATCCAACTGGGCTTTGCAGGGGAGGTAATTAATATCTCCATTTCATAGATGAAGAAACTGGCCTCAAGGTAGTTGAAGGACCTGCCAAGGTCACACAATTATTGAATGTCTGAGGCTAGAGCCCATCCATGTCCAACTCATATGCCTACAAAAGCCAAATGTATGTTTGTGAACACTTATTGCTACCCTCTTTTCCCAAAGAAATCTTCCAGATTCCTGCAATAGTTCCTTGTTTCACCTACCCTGAGTATCTCTAATCTTCCGGTCACACTCATTTAGATACAGTTCAAATAACACAGTCCCTCCCTGAAACCAATTCTTTAGTTATGAGGTAACATATTGAAGCGATTTCACTATTTTTCCAACTCATCAAAAATACATAAAATCCAAATAGCTCACAAGTATTTTCTAAAGTATTTTTATTATTTTGTTTATTCTACTGCCCAAAGGTGCAAGGGGCCTCACTTATAACACGTGATGAACCATTAGTTGTTTCAAAATATTGCTAATTCTTTGCTTGAATTGGGCGGGCCCCACCAACCTACTTGCAGACAGATAGACAGTTGTTTAAAGGAGCTCTTTCATACCTATAGAATCTAAATTCCTTTTTATATATTCTGCTATGTATACTGACTGGTAAATTCAGTAAACAAATAAGTAGTCAGAGTCCATGACAATGGATTTGAAGAGGAAGAAAATATATGACTTAGATCCTGGCTCATGAAATCCCCAACAGTAAAAACCTCCTCCTTGTCTTGTTTTCCCATTATCAATGAGTGGTATCTATCAATTCCCACCCGGTTGTCAGGCCACAAAACTGGGACTCATATTTAATTCATCTCTCTCGTTCATCTCTCACATTTAATTAATCATCAAATTGATTCAACTTCCTAAAAAATTGCAAAGCCAAACAGTTTTTTATTCCCACTGTCACCGCCCCTCCCCAGCCCATGACACAATCATTTCTTCAATCACTGTAGCAAGCTCCTAATTAGGCTCCTTGAGTATTGTCTTGCTTTCCCCTATTCTCCCCTCTGCAGCCAGACTGCCTATCTGGCCAAGCTTCTAAAGCATCAAGCTGTTCTCATCCCGTACCTGCTTGGAACTCTCCAGGGTCCTTATTGCCCACAGACCTACTGAGGTATGACATGCCTTTCACTCTGATACCTGCTCAGGCTTATAGCTCCAGCCATCTCCTCCCCAGCTCTCTTACTAGCTTTACTCCAGCCAAACAGAACACCTTCCCATTCCCCAAGTGTAGCTTGTTTGTTCTCACACGCAGACTTTTTCACTGCTCTTCCTTCTGTCTGCAACACTTCCGCTTACCTTTTTTTTTTTTTCTTGCTAACTCCTATTTATCCTTTGGATCCCAGTCGACCTCTCCTCCATAAATTCTTCCCTGACCTCCAAGACTGAGTTTGAATTCTAGCACCTTCTGCTTTCCTCTATTTACGTCACTGATCACCATTTCTCCCGTCCCTAGTAGTGTTTCCTGACACGATGTCGTCCTGCCAGAAATATTTTGGGGATGGCTTCAATTACTTAAAAACACAAACAAATCCTTCCTTAGAAAAGAGGAAACACGGCCAAGAAAGACCTTGTCTGTCCTTAGGATCGATGTGCTGTGTCAATGGAAACTATCTCCAAGGTAAAATATGGCCCCTCGGTAAAGTGAAAAACAAAACTGAAAATAACAGAAGACTGGAGGATCCAGAGGTGACAACTGCAATGAAAGAAGCCAGCTTAGGCTTAGATTCACCGGCCAAGCTGTTTCAATCCTGTCCCACGTGGCAGGGACAGTGGAGACGTGGCTTTAAGATGTTAAGAGTTTCAATCAGTATTTCCTTCATTCATTCATTCATGCATTCATGCATTCACTCGCTCACTCATCCAGTCTCAGAATGAGGCTGAACAGCTCTATATGTCAGACACTGTGCTAGAAGCTGAATTCTAAAGGGATTTCTAAAGACCATAGATAGTTTTTAACTGAAATTCAATTTAGTTAACATACAGTGTATTATTAGTTTCAGGGGTAGAATTTAGTGATTCATCAGCTGCATATAACACCCAGTGCTTGTTATATCAGGTGCCCTCCTTAATGCCCATCACCCAGTTACCTCATCCCTCCACCCACCTCCGCTCCCACAACCCTCAGTTTGTTTCCTAGAGTTAAGACTCTCTTATGGTTTGCTTCTCTCTCTGTTTTGATCTTATTTCATTTTCCCTTCTCTTCTCTTATGTTCATCTCTCTTGTTTCTTAAATTCCAGATACGAGTGAAATCACATGGTATTGGTCTTTCTCTAACTGACTTATTTCACATAATACTTTCTAGCTCCATTCAGGTCATTGCAAATGGCAAGATTTCATTCTTTTGATGGCTGGGTAATATTCCATTGTATATATGTTCCACCTCTTCTTTATCCATTCATCTGTTGATGGACATCTGGGCTCTTTCCATATTTCCGCTATTGTGGACATTGCTGCTGTAAACACTATGTTTACAGATACAAACACTATGTTTGTATCTTTGGATAAATACCTCTTAGTGCAATTGCTGGATCCTAGGATAGCTCTATTTTTAACTTTTTGAGGGACCTCCAGACTGTTTTCTAGAGTGGCTGTACCAGTTTGCATTCCCACCAACAGTGTAAGAGGATCCATTTTTCTCCACATCCTTGCCAACACTTGTTGTTTCTTGTGTTTTTGATTTTAGCCATTCTGACTGGTGTGAGGTGGCATCTCATTGTGGTTTTGATTCGTATTTCCCTGATGCCGAGTGCTGTGGAGCAGTTTTTCATGTGTCTGTTGGCCATTTGTATGTCTCCTTTGGAGAAATGCCTGAAGAACACAACCATTTGAAACACACAATTTATAAAGAAAATGCAGAAGGGTCGCGGTAGAAGTCTGTGTACAAAAGTCCACCTCACTTGACCGGGGGGAGTCAGAAAAGCCTGCCCTGGACACACAAGGGCTGCTTCCTATCCCAACCCCAGCTGCCATTGCCCTCATCCTACCCTATTTCCAGGATGGCCTTCCTCAAAGAAGGCTCTGGGAGGAAACCTTGGGCCTCTTACACATTAGAATACAGTTTTAAGTGTAAATGTGGCCACATGGACAGACAGGCCATGGGAGTCCCCATTGTTGGTAGGATAAAAGCTGTCAAAGAAAGGAACTCGTATTAAGGTTCTAAAAGAGGGGCTTAACTATCCACTTGTGTGGCACTTTGATTTGGTTATCTGTTCTCGGAGTGTCTGATTTTCTCACCCGTCAAGGAGAAGTAGTCAATTACAAACAACAAATCGTGGAGTTGGAAGAGCTCTTTGAGATCATCTCATCCAATATCTGCCCAAGAATGCTTCACAAAACACCGAAAGGGTGTCCATGGGCTTTTCGCAGACACAGAGTCCTTAAATCATAATCTTTGTGGTAGCAATATCTTGAAGTTCAACAGATTTCCTTATTTCAGGCCTTTTCATAGTCTTTGGCATACTGGGGTGTGACGTGCCTCTCTCATAGTTGGGAACGGCTCACGTCTTTATGCAAACATACTTCGCCACGGAGGCCTCTTATCATGAAGTAGCTCATGGAGCCAGGGTTGGATGGAACACACTGGAGTGAGTCTAATCCCCTCCTCCAGATAAGGGAAATGAGGATCAGAGCAAAGGAGGGACTTGCCCAAGTGTGTGGATACGTCAGAACTAGACTTCCAATGTTCTCCCTCTGCTGCCAGGCACAGTTTCCAGGAATTACAAAGAAGCCTCCTTCCCGAGGCTTCTGGTTGTTGGAGATTCCAATGAGACACAAGTAAGGGTAGGATTAGACACATCCCAAACAAAAGATGTCTGTGTGAATCTCTCTGCTATTAAAACGTTCCCAATAACGGGCGCCTGGGTGGCTCAGTCGGTTAAGCATCCAACTCTTGATCTCAGCTCAGATCTTGATCTCAGGGTCATGAGTTTGGACCCTGCGTTGGGTTCCTCCACACTGGGTGTGGAGCTAAATAAGTAAATAAATAAATGAAGTTCCCAGTAAAAGATGTTTCTAAACCTAATGCTGGCAGAAACTAATTCAATCAGCATGTGACATGGCCATCATGGAGATATATGCCTGATCAGGTATGTATGATCGAGGGTCAATTTCCACCTTCCAGAAGCTGAACCAGCACTACTAGACACATACCAGAAAATGGATCAGCTTTCAACTTTTGGTGGGATCTCAATTTACTTAACCTCCCTGGACTTCATTGTTCTTTTTTTTTTTAAGATTTTATTTATTTCTTTGGAAGAAAGCGAAGGCAGGAGTAGAAGGGGAGCAGGGGGAGAGGGAGAAGCAGACTCCCTGCTGAGCAAGGAGCCCGAGGATCCCAGGATCCTGGGATCATGACCTGAGCAGAAGGCAGACGCTTAACCAACTGAGCCACTCAGGCGCCCTTCATTGTTCATTTTTGGCCAAACCTTCCACTTGGCTTTCTCGAAGGGATTGACTAATAACTGGAAACACTTGCAAAAACAGAACCTACACAAATGCTAAACAGTATCCTGTGATCTACTAGTTAACATGGAGTTAGAGGTGAGATACAGCCCCTTTTGGCCCAAGAAATTCCCCCTGAACCTGAATATCTAACAGACGGGAAGAGAGTAGTCCCACAAATTAAAAAACAGCATTTTGAAATCTAATCAGATATTCTCTCAATTTACTCACTACCCCTACGGTGCTATCCAACTTTATTAGGATTTTATTCTGTATTCTCTTTTAAAGTGACATTTACATTAATTTACAATACTAACACCAAATTCTATTAGGAAAGAACTTTTACAACTTTATTATTTTTTCTTGGTTACTGTCCCTAGGTTTTCAACCCACTACTAAGGAATCTCTGGTTTTATTTCATGTCGGAGAGAGGAATTGTGAACTCTCTTCAAGGCTGTTTTCCTGCTGGGTTGTTAAACGCAGTGGGGACCCTGACTTGGAGGGTATGTGCTGTAATTGGCTGGAAGGGCCAGGAAGTTAAACCTCCTCATTCGTGCTCAATCCGCTTTTATCCTGAGTGTCTTGCAAGTTTATAATCATTCTCTAGGTTGGCTCTGACTTCAAAAGAACAATGAGAACTGAGTCATGAGGAAGTGGAAATGCTGGGTCGTGCCCCACCCCCCAACTTTGATGGCCTCCTGGTCCGTGTTCCCAGAACTGGGATTGCAGCTCGCCATGCCTCTGACCTGACAGCACCCCCATCCCCAGAGCCATCTGGCCATCTGAGGCGTGGTCTATGTGGGATGGAGGGAGATGAAAGGATCATCACGACCCCCTTCATCTGTCATGTGAAGAGACTGAGGCCAAGATGGAGGACGGGATTTACTCAAGACCTGGGAGAGAGGAAGCCGCTGAGTCAGGACCAAAATCCAAATTTAGCTCTCAATCCAACATTGGTTTTCCTTCCCACTGTATTAAACCCTGGAGTTCTTTCAAGAACAGAAATCAGCCCAGGCTGTGTCTCTGAGCCAGGGTGAGTACCAAATGTAGCTACTGACCCATGCCTAGAGTGATCAGAAACCCGTTCTACTTCTTGTATAATTTAAAAAAAAATTTCTCCTTAACGCAGACAATGAATTACATCTGGCCTCCATGTTTGCTTCTCTGCGTGAGTCCCACAGCAGCTGCGTTGTTTACCAGTTCAATATGTTTAAGACAGATGCTAGTTCTGTGGATAAAACAGTCCGTTTCAGGGGCGCCTGGGTGGCACAGCGGTTAAGCGTCTGCCTTCGGCTCAGGGCGTGATCCCGGCGTTATGGTCGAGCCCCACATCAGGCTCCTCTGCTATGAGCCTGTTCTTCCTCTGCCACTCCCCCTGCTTGTGTTCCCTCTCTCGCTGGCTGTCTCTCTCTGTCAAATAAATAAATAAAATCTTTAAAAAAAAAAACAGTCCANTTCCCTCTCTCGCTGGCTGTCTCTCTCTGTCAAATAAATAAATAAAATCTTTAAAAAAAAAAAAAAACAGTCCGTTTCAGTCTTTTCTTCAACATTCTATGCCAGCTATTCCTGAAAGCAACCCCTTCCACACCAAGCCAAACTTGCTCCAAATGCCCAATTGCCAAGCATGAAAAGAGGAAATAAAAACACTTGAAAGTTTCTTTCATATAACCTGTGCATTCCCCTTAAGCATATGAAAATGTTCTTTTTCAAATATACCAAATGATATATTGGCATATTTATCCCATTGAGATCTATTACTCATCTATTGTATGTCTGGTCATATCTGGGTACAGGAGATGCAAAGAGGACCAGCACAGCCTCTGACCTTGAATGGCTTCTACCCTGATGAGCAAAATCAGTCTCTGAGGATGTAATAACAGCCACATGATCAATGGCGTTAGATGAACAGCAGATAGAGAAGGTCCAATCCCACTTGAGAAATCAGAAAATGCTTCCCAAAGAAGCTGACTACTCACCTAAGTCTAGTGGTGTTAGAACAGGAAAGGACCCCATGAGAAAACCCAGTCTGGCTCTCTGTTCTCAACACGATTGGAAAACATGATCCCATTTTGCAGACAAGAAACACGAAACTCAAGAAGACCATGTCATTTGGATAAGGTCACTTGCTCGTGATATAATTTCTTCGAAGGTTCCCAGATTCTCCTGCTTCTCCTCAGTGAAGAGAGGCAGCCCCCCCGCAAAAGTACCTCTAAGGTAAAAGAAAAAAAAAAAAACAACCCAACACTGTAGAAATCCTCCGGCACCCAAGATTTATTGAGATCATAAGTAACCCTTGCTCAGTAAAAGAAGCCACCTCCCCACTCGGCTGCATTCCCATCGGCAACCAGAAATTGTTGCAATCTAATGCATTTATATATTTTGGTTTTCTTAATTTATTTCAGGCACCTCATTTTCCTGGAACAAGTGCTGTTATTTATGACACAGCAGCAAACACTTTACATTTATAGAGGTTATGAATTTTAGTAATGGTTTTGGTGGCAATTTAATCTGTCCTAACTATGAGGCATTTTACAATGACAATTAAATTATTATTAAAAAATAAACCTCAAATGACATCCTTATCACTTATCAACATATCAAAAGTTTCACTGAGTTGCATTCTGGGTGGGTCGTAAATATCCCCAGTGTAGTCTTAGTGAATCCGTGCAATAAACTTGAGTGAACTTAATTAACTTCCACAGTATATTTAAAAGAAAACTCCTCACACATTTTGATGTCGGGGAATGAAACATTATTTGAAAAGTGGGTTTATTACATTCCATGGTGCACACTGATATTTAATATTTAAAGACTCTTAAATTTGATGTACTATGCTGATAGCTGAAGGGTTTAGTCCCGCAGTGTGGGAGGGCGAGATGGTGCATTTCTCTATCCATCTCAGAGAGGAGGCTTTTATTTTACTGGCCGAGCCCCCCATACACTGATCTATTAAAATCTATGCTCAGAGAAGTGTCAAGGATGTTAATGTATACTTTATCAAATTAATTTTAATGGAGCCTTGCTGAATAGCTAATTCCCAAGCTATGTTCTAAATTGTTGCAAAACAACTCCACTCCAAATTAGCCAGGGTGCTGCATTGATTTCAGCAGATAACATGTCAGCAAAGTATCATTTGATACAAATTAAAAATGAGGGCTTTTATTTTTTCTCCTTAGAGAATCTAATAAAGAGAAAGAAACAGTCAGGATTAGCCCACTTCCTGTTCCAAACTTAAAGGGCGCTGGCTGAAATAAATCACTTTGTTCAGATCCACATTTTGATAATTACCTCAGACAGCAGTGGGGGTTTCCATTTCAAAAATTAGATTTGACTTTTGACTTAAATATACTGTTCTCTTCTAAGCCCGCATTCCCCTGCTCTTAAATGACAGTAGCCAAACATTGATAATTCTTCCTTAAAAGATAGAGATAGAGACAATTTTATCAAAACAGTAGAAGGCAACCATCCAATAGGCAAATGCAGGGTTTATCTGTACTAAATCACGTTAGCCAACATTCTCAAATTCATTGCAAAAAAATGAGGAAGAGTTTGCTCTTATAATCTTGCCTGGACACCAGAGGACACATTATAGAATGCATTGTGTTCTGCTCCTGGGCAATTTACTCAAAATTTCCTTCGGTGACTCCCAAGTGTCTTTCATCCAGCTTCTTTGGTAAAATTATTTGCATGGTTGTGTACTTGTATTTCTGTATATTATGTACCCATAGTATTGTGCACCTATTTTTACATTCATAACTTTGTAACAAAGCCTAAATCACAAGGAACTTTTTTTTTTTTAAGTTTCTGTTGCTCGCTACTATAATCTGCTTTCAGGAATGACCCAGAAAATATGAACCACGGTTTTCTCATTTGCAAAATAAGAAAGTTAAACTGATAATGTAGAGAGTTCCTAGTTCCAGCTTTAAAACAGAAAAGAAATATTATAGAGTTCTAAGATTCAAGGAAAAGAATATTGTAGGGTTCTAAGTTTCAAGCCTTGTTCTTACAAAAAAATACTTGACAAGCACCTACCATGTGTCAGGCACTATGCTAGCACTGGATATAAATTGTGAAAAAAATAACCAAAGCTGACGTTCTCATAGACCCTGTAGACTAGGCTTCACTGCCTTAGCATTTGTTACTGTTATAAAAGTGGTACCATTTATTTGCACTAAAATGGCTCATTTGATACTCTTTAATTTCTGTCTGGGAAGCACCAGTCAAGGCAAGGCTAACCTTCCCTTTACTCCATCCTCATCCCTTTAAATTCTAGCGTGCCATATTTCCTAATGAACATTTCCCATCTCCATTACCCAATGAAAAGGCAGCTCTGACTCCCCTTGCCAGAGAAGGGGGCTGGTTTCTAAGTGGAGAATAGAAGATCGCCTGGCAGTTGGGGACCAGAACAAGACTCCAATACTGAACTTATGATTCTCTGTCTCCTATTCCCAAGTTCACTTTACTTTTCCAGATTTGAACCATTTTTGATTTTAAGTTGTTTTTTTTTTTTTTATCTGAACCATTTTTTAGAACCATGTTATACTCTTATAGTTTTAAGGGCCAGATACATTCCCTTAATTATACCAATCCTCACNCCTAATGAACATTTCCCATCTCCATTACCCAATGAAAAGGCAGCTCTGACTCCCCTTGCCAGAGAAGGGGGCTGGTTTCTAAGTGGAGAATAGAAGATCGCCTGGCAGTTGGGGACCAGAACAAGACTCCAATACTGAACTTATGATTCTCTGTCTCCTATTCCCAAGTTCACTTTACTTTTCCAGATTTGAACCATTTTTGATTTTAAGTTGTTTTTTTTTTTTTTATCTGAACCATTTTTTAGAACCATGTTATACTCTTATAGTTTTAAGGGCCAGATACATTCCCTTAATTATACCAATCCTCACAAATTCTATTCTGGGGCCATAACTGCCCAATTCTGTGTGAAGATACATATTTACATTTAAATGCAGCCTGAGACTTTGGGGGGAAAAAAAAAAGAAGAAGAAGAATGAGAGAAACTTAAAGATTTACCAGAAAGGGAATTCTGCTTCTGTTTCAGACCAACAATCCTATGAAGCTCAACTGAAAAATTATACCAATTTGATTGATTATAAAAACAATAGTCATTTTGAAGATATCTGAGAACTACCAAGACTTAAAAGGCCAAGATTTCAGAGAGAAAGAAAGTCCAGAGAGTGAGCCTAACATTTGGTGCTGCATTTTCTTATAGAGATTTAGTGATTTTAAATGGGTGTCTGAGCAGCTCTGAGGCTCAGAGGCCAAGAAGCTGAACAGAGTTATCTTATTGGGTTAAAATAACTAAAGCTGGAGCTCAGGGCCTGCCAGGGAGGAGCTGTCCCTTGGGATTTTTGAAAAACTCTATCCCAAGAGTGAGAAAAAGCAAGAACTAAAGAAGTCCTCAAAAGCAATGAAACTACTTTGTATGACGCTGTAATGGTGGATACATATCGTTACACATTTGTCCAAACCTCTAAAATGTATATCAAGAGTGAACCCTAATGTAGACTGTGGTCTTCGAGGAGTGATCCTATGTCAATATAGGGTCTTCAGTTGTAACAAACTTAGCACTCTGGTGGGGGGGACTGATGACGGGGGGAAGCTATGCATGTGAGTCAGGAGTGGGAGGCATACGGAAAATCTCTGCACCTTCCTCTCAATTTTGCCAAGAACCTAAAACTGATCTAAAAATAATGTCTACTAAAAGAACCAAGAAACTCTCTAAAAGGCTAAAACCCAGCTTCAAAGTACTCAATCTCTGATTTGACTTAAAAAGTCTGTTCCTAATCTGTCTATCAGAAGCAAACATAGATCCCCTCCAGAGGATCAATCTGTTGAAGAAATATGATGCCAGGATGAATGATTTCAGCAGAGGGCGAGAAGCCATAAAATGGAACCAAATGTAAATTCTAGAGTGGAAAAACGCAATCACTGCAATTCAAACACAATACATGGGTAAACAGAAGATTAGATAGAACACAAGAGAGGATTAATAAACTGGAAGATAAGACAAAAGAAAATATCTAGTCTAAGGCACAAAGAGACAAAACAATAGAAAATATAGAAAGAAAATAAGACACAGTGAGATGTCCTGAGAAAGTCTGACCAAGTATATACCGCTGGATTGCTAGAAGTGGAAGAGACAGAGAAGAGACGGAAATAATATTTGAAGAAATAATGACCCAACACTTTCCCGACTACGAATGACATCAAGGCCCAGATTCCAGAAGCACTACAAACTCCATCAGTATAAGCACAAAGAGAACCATATATAGACAAGAAACCCAAGGAAAAGTAGAAAAGCCTACAAGCCACCAGAAGGGAGAAATGCAGATTATCTTCAAAGAAGCAGTAATAAGAACCACGGCTGACCGCGGAACAGAAGTAATTGATACCACTGGAAAATGGAACAATATCTTCAAAGACAGAAAGAAAATAATTATCCATCTAAAATTCTATATCCAGTGAAAAAGATGAAAGCAAAATAAAGACAACTGCAAACAAGCAAAACTTAAGTAAGTCCTGTACAGTAGATCTTCCCTACAGGCGTTCTACAGAATAGACTTCAGGCTGAAAAAAAAGGTTTATCGACTAAATCAGATGCAAGGAGAGGGGGAGTAAGTCTACATAAATATTGATTGTATGAAGCAGTAACAATAATAACGACGATTCCCATNCTTAAGTAAGTCCTGTACAGTAGATCTTCCCTACAGGCGTTCTACAGAATAGACTTCAGGCTGAAAAAAAAGTTTATCGACTAAATCAGATGCAAGGAGAGGGGGAGTAAGTCTACATAAATATTGATTGTATAAAGCAGTAACAATAATAACGACGATTCCCACTGAGCTTTAATATTTATAAAATGAGAATTGCACAATGAAATAGCATAAGGGAGGGAAGCAAGTAAAAGGAATTAAGTATTCTAAGGTCCTTGCATTTTCAGGAAATGGAAAAGTACAAATTTATATTTGTCTTTAAATAAGGCAAGAACGCTTATTATAATCTCTAGAGTAACCCCTAAAATATAGGAAAATAATGTATAACTAGCAGGGAAAGTGCAGTAATACAAGAAAATAGCTAGAAGAATTTTGTTTTCCTTAGCTTAGAAATCCCACTGGCTCTAAAGTTTTGATAATTAAACACCTTCTGGTTTCTAGAATATGGGTAATTCAAAATTAGCCATTTTGAATGTCTCCAGCTGGCTTTGCCATGCTACAGAATTCCTAGTTTGCAGGGGTCTAGTGAGGGGCACCAGCTTTGGAGACACAAAGCCTGAGTTTGAGATTCAGATGAGACGCTGATCTCCTGAGTTATTTTGGACAATCTTTAAGCCATGTCCACTACATCTATAAATTGGGTATGATGAACACCCTGTCAGGTTTCTTCAAGGGGTGGTGGGAGGCTCAAAGGAGAGCAGAGATGCAAGACTCTGTCTGAGATGCTATAGAAGTGCTTATAGTTCAAGGAATAAATACTTGCTTCTAATAGGCAGTACTCAGATACATTAGGGAAAATTAAAGTCAGAATAGGTGAGGCTGGGCTGTCCTAAGGGATAGAGCCTGGAATATCTGCAGTTTTATACTGCAAGGATCTGTTCCTTGTCCAACCACAAGACCTACAGGTTGGGTAGTTCTCCTTGATAGTTCTCCTCCAGTACTGACTCAGGAATTTCCACCCAGGACTGTCCCCATTGTCAACACAAGAAATGTCATAGCCACCAAGAAAAATGAAGAAAGAAAAAAGGAAAATTACAGGAGATTTTAGAACTAAGAATGAAAGTAGAATACAATCCCTTCAACCCCACATCCATTCGGCCAGAACCAAATCACATGATCCTAAATTAACTTCAAAGAAGGTTGGGAAATGTTGTCTTCTTTTATGTCCAAGAATAAGTGGGACTAGTTAGCATCAAGCTAGTCTCTGCCAAGACACTGGTTTCAGGGCTGTGTCCACTGCAATGTGCTAGAAATCAGAGATGATGGTGACTTTCCCATTATGTCTTTGTTTTCGTAAAAGATAAAATATTTTTTGAGCTCCTCTTGTGGGTTTTATTAAAATACAATTGAACAACATATTACTCAAGAAAAATCAGAAGAGTAGTTTATTCTCGAAAGAGTAATTTGTTTGGACAAAGCAGAAACTACAAATGCAAAAAACAGATGAGACAGAAATAAAATCCTCACTCCTCAAGACATTTTATAACAAGAGAGTCCCAGTGCAGATCAGCTACTCAGAGAGAGAAAAACTCTCCAGTGACACATACAGTCATAATTGACAGATAGCTGTTCTCCTGTGTGTCCTGATACACTCCCAAATATATCTTTATAATGCAGACTTGGGCCAGAAGACTCAGAATTTGGAATATTTATACCAAAAAAAAAAAAAAAAAATGAGACTACCCAGGCATTGAACCTGAATTCTAGTCAGAGCTCCAGCAGTAACTACTAGTTTCATAGTCTCGTAGTTTCGTAGTTCTAGCAAACTCACTGAGCGTACCCTGATTACCAGAAGGCTGGATTGATTAGAATGTCCCAAAGTGGGATGTAAAAGGTATTCTTCTAAGAAAAGAACATGATGTTGTTTCTACAGTCAGTTAAGTTTGGAAACACAGTGTTAAAGTTCTGGTTTTGTTGCTGTTTTAGTTGCTTTTTCTGCAGAGCCTTTAATGCTCCATAGTGAATCATGACTGTCGAAAATATAAAAAAAGTGTGTGTGTGTGTGCACGCGCGCACACATGCATGCATGTCCGCAGTGCATGTATGCATGTGGTTTGGGAGCGGGACAGTGTTGGGGATTTCACTGGGAGCATGCCCCCAACTTCTATCAGGTACTATTTCATAGTATGGGAGATGCTGGGATGTCCGGGCTCTGTTGCCCTTCACGTATCGAACAGCAAGTGATCCATGAGTGTAATTTGCACCTGAGCAGCCAGGTGAGTCNTTCTGCAGAGCCTTTAATGCTCCATAGTGAATCATGACTGTCGAAAATATAAAAAAAGTGTGTGTGTGTGTGCGCACGCACGCACACATGCATGCATGTCCACAGTGCATGTATGCATGTGTTTTGGGAGTGGGACAGTGTTGGGGATTTCACTGGGAGCATGCCCCCAACTTCTATCAGGTACTATTTCATAGTATGGGAGATGCTGGGATGTCCGGGCTCTGTTGCCCTTCACGTATCGAACAGCAAGTGATCCATGAGTGTAATTTGCACCTGAGCAGCCAGGTGAGTCCAAGATAGAGCAGAACTTCCAATTCACATGTGTGCAGTCAGTGGCCTGGAGGAAATGTGTGAAGACTATTGCTACCCAAGTTGTTCCAGGAAAATTTGGAATGAGAGGTACCACAGGCCCCAGGCTAGCCTAATTTCTATGAATTTATGAATTTAAGCCTTTTGGTGATGGGAAGACACTGTGTGTTTTCAAGTCTGCACTTGCAAACCTTATCCTGCAGGCTTAGAAATCAAAACGATCTTCAGAAAATACACAGTAAAACTTAGAAGTGGAAAAAAAACCAAACAAACACGTGTTTCTTTAAAAGACATTCCTGGAGAAACCTGGATATTGCTCCTATGGGAGAAAGATTCATCTTCAATCCATCCCATGCACTTACAATCAGTGCAATCTTTATGAACTATGGATCAGATAAAATCATTTCATCTTCTTAAAGAAAAAGAGACAAGCATCATTCGTACGATTTTCCATAAAAATACAAGTGCACTTCATGGATTCTAAGACCTTCATAATTTAATCCTTGCTGTTCTGCTCATCTCACTACTTGAGTCTACCTGTCCCCACACCCACACTCTCCCCACCATCTCAACCACTGGGGATACCCTATGCCATCGCTATGCCCACGCTTCCAGCAACACCTCAACCTCTAGGGACTTCATGCCATCTCTCTGCCCAGCTCCCAATTAGTATCTTCAGCACGAGGCATGTTATGCTGTCACAATGCCCACACCCCAACGATAACCTCAGACCCTAGCTATTTTGTGATATATCCATATCTACACACCCAACACCACTTTCACCAGTAGTATCCCCTGCCAACACCTCATCTAAAGACAGCAAACAGTTTCACCCACTGTGATTCTGGTCCATCAGTGTTGCTCCCTGGAATTTTCCTTCATTTTCCTCTGCTTGGAAAATTTATATTCACCTGTCAAGGTTCAATCCCCATACTTCCGAGAAGACTTCCTCAATTCCCCACTGCATCAGGCGGATCCAATTTATTCCTGTTCCTTTGTCCCGACACACTTTGCATGCGATGTTTGCATAGCCCACACCGTGTTATACTTAGTGGAAGCTTCTTGTCATTTTTTATAATGGCCTTACCATTGACCAAGCAGTTACAGTGTGTACTTTCTGTGTATTATCTTGGTTAATATTCATGTTAGTCCCAGTGAAGTTGATACTATTTTTAACCTCATGTTACAGTTGAGGAAAGTAACAACCATCGAGAAGCTGAGTAACTTGATCAGGATCACGCAGGTAACACAGACTGGAGTTCAGATTTCAATGAGGGTTCGTAAGTCTCCATAGTCCCTTTCGACAATGAACGATTCCCAGCTCCTCCATCGAACTAGTGGTCTGGGGATGACCAGTTAACCTCACTGAGCTTCAGCCTCCTTGTCTGAAAGTCTAGATAACCCCCGCCTTGTCCCTCACTGGGGGATTGTGATCATAAACTGAAATAATGAAATTGAAAGAGCTTTGCAAATGCTAAAACGCTATGCAAATGCAAGCTAATTAATTAATGAACTCATTAACATGTTCTCCTGCTGGGCTGCAGTTAGGGCCAAATTATAAATAATCCTCATCTTGCTAGGAATTTAACCAAGAAATTTAGGGTGGTAGGAGGGAGAAAGAAGGCTGTGGACCCAAGGTCTCCAGCTCTGCGTGTGCCACGAAAAGCAGTTTAATGCAGAATCGTTCCCATTGCCAGTTGCGCAGTTATTGTTTTTTTCTAACCAAAAAGTAAAAGGATGGGGGTGGGGGTGAGAACTGTAGAAAAGATATCAGAGGGATGCGAAAGCACTCTCATACACTATTAATTCAGTGGTTCAGCATGTCATCATTATGTCCTAAATCCACTGATCCTGTGGAATGGGGTGGCCCTAGAGTAAATGTCTAGGTCCTCATTACTTATTTATATTTAGCAAACATTTTTACTATGTGTCAGGGATTGCTTTAAGTGCTTTACAACTATTAGTTTGTTTAATCCTCATAAGGGCTCAAAGAGAAGTTACTGCCCTAGGCCCCCTTTCCAGATGGGAAGACTAAGACACACAGAGGTTGAGTAAACTGTCCAGGGTCATATAACCAGGCGCTGGTGAGGCCAGGGTTCATATCTAGACCATCTGGTTTCACAAGCCATGTTCTAGACCCTATGCCACGTTATCTCCCTTCACGTGGCCACACTGGTCTGGCAGTTCATCCACAGACGTGGGGGGGGGGCAGATCTTTTACCTGGGGCAGCTGGTGGAGGGACAGACGTGGGGGGTGCAGATCTTTTACCTGGGGCAGCTGGTGGAGGGACAGAGCAGAGCCTATTTATTGAGTACGAATTATATGCCAGTTACTGTGTAAAATACAACTTTCACAACCCCACTGAATGTTCAAGAATCTATTTGGAAGATGGGAGGAGATCTGCAAGTCCCGTTTCTCTTAGCATCTGCCATCTAAAGCGAGGGGGGGGAGGGGCGCATCCTGCTGTCCCTTCCTGTGAGCTTGGAGGAGCCTGCTGCCCCCTGAGGCAGGAGCTCCGTGGCCGTGGCCAAAGGGGGGACATCTGGATTAGGAAGCTGATGGCTCCTAATGCATCCCCTGTCACACCCTCCGAACAGCTTTAAAGGAGGAAAGGTGAAATCCTGATCTCAATCTTTCCGACTCAGGTGTCTCTTTCTCAGTTGGTTCTGAACTCGGGCAAGAAAAAGATGAATGTTGCTTGCCAACCAGGTCAGACCCTAACAGGTGCCCCTTGCCCAAGGTCACAGAGCTAGCACGTGGTGGAGCGGAGACGCAAACCTGAACTAAGACTCTGTTGTGTTTCCTACTAATTTGAGAACAGGGTAGCTTTATAAAATACAGATCGTCAGGAATGAGAAAAGGTCAAAGTCTGTGGCTTATTATAATACTAGCTGTTTTTACAAGAAATAGCAGCTTCATTGATTTGATTTGATTTGATTTGATTTAAGGAGAAAAGATGAATTCACTTTCCACACACGAAGCGCTATCAGGATAAGAGATTTCCCCTAAAATCCTGCATAAAGAGGTAACAAAATCTGAGTCTGAATGTAGATTTGTTCAATTCTGAAGTCAATGCTTATTCCACTATGTATATATAGTATGTGATTTCTCATGTCTTGTATAGCATATAAACAATGCTGCAACTAAAATAACAGAAACTGACAGAGACACAACAATGCCATCCATTATCTCAATATCCCATTACCCATAATAAGTCAACCACGCTCATTTGTCCATGTTCCCCTCAAAACTTTGTGAAATTTAGGTATTTGTAGCCTTTTAGCCATAGAGTATCCCAAAAATTCGATGTCATAGTCAAGACTAAAATTCCAATCACTGCATAAAATTATCATTCTACTGGAACTTATTGAAACATGTTCTCTATGTGATACAGGAAGGATATCTCTACTAATCGCACTCTTACAACGTGGTGATGAATACCTTCAAATAAATGGCTTTGACTCCTTTGTGATCATTTCCTGAGCAGCCATCAAACTGGTGGGTTTTCCGGGTGAAATTGCTTCAACTTGGACAAGGTGGAAATGGAACTGACGTGAGCATTAAACGTTTCCCAGAAGCCCCGTCCCTCCTCTGTCGGCTCGCCGCCGAAGACACCTCGAGAGCCAGGGAAGCACATCAACCCATGATGAGACCAGTCAAACATGTTTAAATAAAAAAGGCGTTTAGAATATTTAACAGGATCAAAGATGGAAGATTACAGAGATTTGGAGCCCTTTAATAAATATTAAAAATACATTCCCCCACTCCACTCCCGGCTGTGCATCAAGCGTAGAAAAGACTCAGACAGACGTGGAATTCAAGAGGCAAGGGCCTTTATCTTTGTAGCAACATCACCTGACAAGTAAGGAAGAAACATAGATTGTCTTGACTTGCGCAGGGGCGGTGAGCAGGAAGTGTCGTTATTTACTAAAAATGGGAATCGGCAAACGTAAGGACTGCCCAGAAGATGGGAGTTGGGAGATGTTACGGGGAGAGGAGAATTTTGATAACTCAGCCCACCTTTGTGTTAGAAACTGGTACTGAGGCCCATTGAGAGGTGCCCACTGGCTTCTTGTCACCATGCATTCTAGGCAGGGCCCAGGACTTCAGGCTCCTGTCCAGTGTTCCTTCTAATGAGTGATGTCGCCTCTTTTCAAAATACAACAGAGCCTAGCAGACAGCCACCATTGACAGACTTGAAGTGTGCCAAGCTCTATTTGCTTATAGGTGAGGTAGGAGGTTATATCAGGCAGATAAAAGCTCATTCCCAAGCCAAGCATCCTGGACGGCCCCAAGAAACATTTTCAGGAAACGGGCTTCCTTCTTTCCCAGGGACAGTTGGCATGCTCAGTTGCTCCCCACTCCCGGAGCTGTCCGTCGTCCAAGAGCCTTGATTGATTAAGGTGAGTTCTGATGACCTACAGGTGGCCCTTGCCATCAGCTCCCATCGGTGTGTCCACACCAGTTGTTGGCTCCCACTGTCTGTGTTTGGGCTGCTCTGCAGTTGGATTGGCCACTCTCCAGGCTGTAACAGTCATTAAATATTTTGAATGTCGCCCCTGGCATTTACTAAAGTTTTCCTACGGAGTACTGGATAAACAATTTGTTATAAAAATAAGCTTGCAGACTGGAGGAGGAATCCAGCCTCTGAGATGTTTTGCAAGGACCATTCTGTTTAACTGTGTTGAAGTCCGTATTTCCAAACTTATTAGAAAAAACAGGAGGGAGTGCGGCCCCTTCTTGCAACTTTTTTCAGTTTTAAGAAGTGCCTACTATCATCCCATGAAAGTCGTGTTCCAGGATCACAGCCTTGGTAAGGAAGTGGATTTCTACAGCCCAGGGACATCTGTGTCTGAGGATCCCAACTTCCTATCAAAGATCCTGAGGAAGACCGTCTTTGGGAAGAAAAAGTTTTGGAAAATGGTAGAGATAGACTTTTTTTTTTTTTAAGATTTATTTATTTGAGGCGGAGAGAGAGAGAGAAAGCGGGCATGCTGGCAGGTGGGAGGGGCAGAGGGAGAAGGAGAGAGAACCATAAGCAGACTCCACACTGAACACAGAGCCTGACGCAGGGCTGGATCTCAGGACCCTGAGATCACGACCTGAGCTGAAACCGAGAGTCGGATGTTTAACTGTGCCATGCGGGTGCTCCAAGAGATGGACTTTTATTGAAACCCTAGTTCTGCCACTTGTCCTTGAGCAAATCACTTGAATTGTCAGATGTTCCTTTTCTTCATCTCCTAAGACGGGTTTAGCACTCCGTCCTTTGCAGGGTTGCTGTGAGGATCCTGGAGATAAGAGATGTAAAGGATTGATCACGGAGCCCCGCAGACAGTAGTGAGGAGCAGATAGCTGCCAGCATCCGGCCCTGAGCACTGAAGGGGTGCCCTTGAGGTTTCCTGCCCTCACAGAGATCACAGTCTGGGTGACAGACGGACAGACGGACAGATGGACAGGGTGGGCAGGACAACAGCCGCCATAGAAGACAGGACTAAGTCTAGTCTGGAAGAAATGGTAAAGCAGGAGTGGTCTGACAATGTCTCATAAAACTGGTGTGATTAGTTGAGGCCTGACAGACCTTCTCCTCCAACTTTTTCAAAAATTACTGTCTTTCTGGGGTGCCTGGGTGGCTCAGTTGGTTAAGCATCTGACTCTTGGTTTCAGCTCAGGTCACGATCTTGGGGCCGTGAGATCGAATCCCACCCACATCAGGCTCCGAGCTGGGCATGGAACCTGGTTAAAATTCTCTCTCTCCCCTCCCCTTCGGCCCCTCCCCCTGCTTGTGCATGATCTCTTTCTCTCTCTCTCTAAAATAAACAAATAAATAAAATCTTCTTTAAAAAGTAACTATCTTTAAAAATAACTGAAGAATGGTGGTTACCAGGGACAAGGAAGCAGAGGGAAGAGTATTGAATGGATATGGTGCTTCACTTAGGGAAGAGGAAAAATGGTCCACCTGCTGATGGATGACATGGTGGTTACATGACAATTTGGATGTATCGGATACCACTGAACTGTGGACACTTGCAAATGATACATTTTTTGTTACGTGCACTAGGCCACAATCTTAATAAATTTAAATAATTTTCCTTTCCCTTCCTTTCCCTTCCCTTCCCATCCCTTCCCTTCCCTTCCCTTCCCTTCCCTTCCCTTCCCTTCCCTTCCCTTCTCTTCCTTTCCTTTCCCAAGGGCAAATTAGCTCTCCCCCTCTGCTCTGCACAAATCACATCGCTGGTCAAGGCGGCATCTCCCAGGTATGCTGGTCCTTCCTCGGCTTGGCTGCCCCACATCTTGCTCCTTCTAGGATTTCTCTTCTTTTCCAGCCAAGCCTCCAGATGGTATTTCAGTAACTCAGCTAAACGTCTTCCGTCGCAGGCTTTTTCCCCTCTTCTCCCCCAGTTCACTTAAAAATAAATTGTCTTTTTTCGTAATTCCAGACAGAACATGAAGCTCTCTCCCTTTTACGCTGCCAGTGAATTCTAAGTACACAATTATGCAGGAAATGTCTTTAGATTCACCAGCTTGAGAACTTTTCAACATTAAGCCCTGAATCAGATAACAGCTTTCATCTCAAAAACAGCTTTACGCTGTACCTAAGTAAAAGCTTAACTTATAAAAAAATTGTTACCGGGAGTATAAAAATGTCAAGGTAATAAAATAAGGGAATGCGAAACCCTCCCAAATAAAACATGCCACAAAAATTAAGTAAGAATATTTCTAAGGCAGCTGATGGCGTGTTGGTTTCTGCTGCCTCCCCTCTGCAGGTACTGCTTCCAAAAAAACAAAAAAAACAAAAATCTAAAGGGCACAAGTACACTCGCATCCCCCTCCCCATCCACCTATTAATAAGATTTCACCATGTTAAACAAGCCAGCCACCTAGTTGGCTGTGGTTAAGACTTAATTGGATGGCTGTGTTCAATTTTGAGCATCTTGTTTCCAGAAAGAAAAGAAAAAAGTGATAAATTGGATGTAGTTCAAAGGAAAGCAAGACAAGGGATGAAAGCGGCTTGGAAAATAAGACCCAGTTGGGAATGTTAAGGTAATTCTGTGCATTTTCAGCTCAGCGAAAAGATGGTTGGCAGATAATGGAAGGCATTTGATGAGTCCATTCTGCTTGGTGTCCGGGGATCCCCAATAGGAGGAAAAGGAGAAGGGAGCGAATCCTCTGTAGCTGTTTCTCTGCATCTCGCAGCACCAGCTCTGGCATATAGTAGGTGCTCAGTAAAAACGCTCTCATTGGATCCCCACCCCCCCGCCCCAGAGAAAACCATTGCAATGAGGTTGCAAAACCTATTAGGGCTGATGCTTACACATTTCTCTTCCAAG
Source organism: Ailuropoda melanoleuca (assembly GCF_002007445.2). Classification (NCBI taxonomy): domain Eukaryota; kingdom Metazoa; phylum Chordata; class Mammalia; order Carnivora; family Ursidae; genus Ailuropoda; species Ailuropoda melanoleuca. The sequence continues at coordinate 46,259,833 of NC_048224.1, forward strand.
AAAGTTTTGAAGTGTTGGGTTTGATCCTTAGCAAGAATAATTTAGGAAAAATAAAATCAATTTCCTCATTCGTCCAGTTGTGGATTGAGTAACTTCCCGAGGCTCCTGCCAGCCCTGCTAACTCTCGGCTCTGTGGCTTCAGCCACATTCACCGTGTCACTCCTAACTCTACAACTGCCTATGGCCCATAAGGTGAAGTTCAAGATCGGGGGGTGCACTGACGCCCACAGTCTAGCCCAAACATGCCTTTTTAGCCTAGCGACCTCTTCTTCCCTCTCCACAACCATCCACTCAGACAGACTTATCCAATACACCGTGACCCACTCTCCCCTTTGCAGCACGCAATATATCGGACAAGCCCCATTTAAATCTCAGCGCCCCAGCTTACTCTCTCTGCATCCCTGAGCTCATGGTCTGGCCTCTCTGAACCTTGTCCCACCCTTTGTAAAGTGGGCATAGTGAGAGTTCCTATGAGTCTTAAAGAAGGTCATACATGTAACGTGCTCAGCACATGCCTGGCACATGGTAGTCTTCCGCCGTCTTCCCGTCTGGTCCTTTTCTAGAATGCCCTTCTGGTTGCTTTTCACCAATTTGCCAAGCTCTGCCCATTCCCTGAGGCCCAACTCAAATCTAACCTTATTCACAAACTGTCCCCTGAATGCTGTGAGTCCACAGTGATTTTACCAAAGTTCTGTGAGCATACAGCACTCACTCTCTGGACTGGCTCATTGGACCCTTGACTGCATTCCCCACTGAAACATCTGTTGCCCTCTCTTTAACTTGTCCCTTGAGCTCGGTTCCCTGCACAATGGAAAGAGGCATAATATAAAGTCCCAACTCTCAAGAGGAAAGAGGAGAGGAAATGTTTATATGTATTTATAGGGCACTACCCCGGACCAGCTACTCTACCCAGCACTTTCATAGACCATCTTTCTATTAATCAGAAAGCTAACAGCACTGCCTCTGAACCATGGCTGCACATTAGAATGTTAAATATATGCATTCCCCAGGTCCTAGCCCAAACCAATTTAAACAGAATTTCTGGTGGTGGGGTTTCATTGTTTCTATAAACTCCACAGGGAATGCTCATGAGCGCCCAAGGTTGGGAACGTCGGGCTTACAATTTAGTTTGGAAAACTAACAAACACACTTACAAATGCATCGTCAATAATGTATCCTGGTGATGTCAAGCAGTCTGCCATCCTTCACCTACCACATGGTCATCTATTTTTTCCCCTCATTCAATTCACCTGACACACACGTTTCAGTGCCTTCTATGTACAAACAAAATACTTTGTCAGGTGCCCAAAAAGACACAGAGGTAACTCAGATAGAGATTTGCCTCTTAAGGACCTTCTATATTAGCAGAGAAGAATGATTTTATATACTTATCCATGACACAGCTAGGGAATGACAAATTCCCCCCACAAGATTCCAGCTAGCAGGAAGCATCTTCTAGCAGAGATCAGGGTAGGCAGGAAAACGTTAGGATGGAAAGGATCTAAAAACGTAGCGAAGGAAGCGATGGGGTTCTAGGTGGGAGGAAATGCTTGAGCAAAGTTGAGGAGGGGAGAGCACTGGGTAATCCCGGGGATGATGGGGTTGGAGAGCTGGCATCATTGGCTATCCTCCACATAGGCAAAGATGCTGAGAACATTGTTCCCTCACTGCTACCAGCTTCGCCACAAAACCCCGAGCTTACGCCTCTGTGGTTCTAATAGACCAGGCTCAGAACTGAGGCGCACTCTGCTGTCTTATTTTCCTGGGGCCGGTCTCTCTGAGGGACTTAGAAGGAGTTAGTGAGGCCCCCTGGGAGTCCTTTTTCTCCCATTTGAACATCCCCGTGGCCTCATTCCCTGACCGAAGGAGCCATTTCCTCGTTGTTACACTCAGCAGGTACAAACACATATGATCTCCCCGGGGCACTGGCATTTTGAAAATTCTCACCTGGAAACCTAGCAAGAATGGGTACTGACAAGGCTGGGAAAGGCATGGAAGGAGCCATGCATTTGAAGTTGCGATGGTCGCTCCGAAGAGGTAATGCAGTTTCTACAAGTAAAGCATTTTTTCGTTGGCCTGGAGTAATAGCACCTGTCAGAAGTTTGCATTCTGGTCCCAGACTCTGCTCATTCCCAGAGTGACCTCTGGAAAACCTCCCTTTCGGTGGCTCTCATTTTCCCATTTTTAAGGTGAACAGTATGGATTAGATAATAATTCATCATTTTGTATTAGAAATGGTATCACTTATCGAGGATTTGCAGGCAAGCATTACCTCGTTTAATTCACACAACAATCATATGTGAAAAGTGGTAGGTAGTGGTTTTATACCCATTTTAAAGATGAGGAAACTGAGGCCAGAGAGCTTAGGTCTAGAACCCTAGAGCTGTAAATGGAAACCCAACTTAAAACAGTGTTCTCGAACTGTAGGCTGTAGAAACTATCTTGAGGATTGTGACCAGCACACTTCTTTTAATGGACAGGAAAGAAATGGAATGATTGGATTAGAAAAATAAGGGTGTGGGGCACCGGGGTGGTACGCTGGTTAAGCGTCCACTCTTAGTGGCCCAGGTCATGATCTCAGGGTCGTGGCATGGAGCCCAGCATCAGGCTCTGCACTTGGTGAGGTGTCTGCATGAGAGTCTCTGTCTCCCTCTCCCTCGGCCCCTCCCCCAACTCCATCTCTTTCTTAAAAAAAAAGAGAGAGAGAGAAAAGAAAAATAAGGGTGAATCTCACAAGAAGGGTACGTATCGCTTTGTGAAACTTTTATTTCAGTTATTCACTACCCACCCCCAACACACACACACATTTTACGTATAACATCTATTTCAATGACAAGCAAGTATGCATAGTCCACTTACATACACGCACTGGGTCACAACATTAGATGTTTATCTTTCTGGAAGCTGGGGTCAAAAACACCTAGAAAACATCTCTGTAAGCCACCGAGTATAGCTCTTCTCTCGAGGATTTCTACAGACCTGGTTTTCCCTACCTTGTAGCACCAACGGTCTGTAAATTCGAAACTTTGGGGGTGCATGTGGCTGGGAGCATTCCTACACAGAGGATGTCCATTTGGGCCATTGCTGAACAGCACGCCCAGTGTGGGACCTCCTAGACCTGGGTGAATGCCTCCTCACACTGCTGGAGCCACGTGGCCCCGGTGCGGGGGCTTGGCAGCCCCGTGCGTGGTGGTGAAACTGTAGCACAGAGGTGGTGTTGCTGGAATCCTGCAGGAGGATCCGGGTCCTGTGGGATTCCCGATCCAGCTGGAGAACAGAATCGCCATCTGGTAAATCACAAGACGATTTTTGTTCTTGCCAGACGCACCCTATCAATATGGAAGATACAGACAGTCTTCAACACATAAACAGGTTATGTTGCCAAAAGTTCCTTTGTAACTCAGATGTTTGGCGTTTGGAACACATCCCCCCATAGAAACAAGGATATAAATGGAGGTTAGGTTTTCATGTTTTAAAACTCAGAGGGTGTATGACACACTGTGTTTTGCACAGTGAACTGGGTAAGGACTGGGTGAGAGCACATTTGCTAGCTGTGGGAACGTACGTGTAAGTTCCTTATGCTTTTCTGAGTCCCTGTTCCTCCTTTCAAAAGGGGGTCACTAAAAATGACCCCCCTTTTTTTAATAGATGTGCTGGGGTCCCTGGAGCTTCAGTTGTGATAACGGCGTGTTTAGAGAAAATGTACGTGACCTTGCCTAGAGCACATTAGCACTGAGAGCCTCAGTTTCCATCTCTGTAAAACTGTGAGACTATTTACCTCACAGGGTTATCACACGCGTAAAGGAGATCCCATACACAAAGCCCTTAGTACCAAGCTTGACACACAGTGGGTGTTTAATACATGGGGCCTCTGCAGCCTCGGGGACGCCCGGCTAGACCTGCCTACACTTTCTGAGTCAACTTGAATCAACCCTTCTCAATACTCTTATGCACCAGGAAAATTAAAATTAACAAGTGTTTGACAGATGTTTCTCCCGCGTCTGGTCCCTTTGCTTGGTTCCATGCAACATAAACGAGAAGTAAATGCTAAGATCCCTCATGCTCAGAATGTGGGGCAGAAGCATTGCTAATTCTGCATTCTGATGGGATTGGAGAGAGCCCTAACAAGGACAAAAAAGCCAGAGAAAGAGAAGTCTGGGGTTTCAGGCTGATGGTGGAGTCCGCTGGTCCAGCTGAACTCCGTCCCTGCTGGTGAGATGCTGACGGACAGAAGACAATGATCGTGATAATGTTTGACCTTCACCCATCATTCACAGTCCCCGGGGGAAACCTCAGGCTCTGCAGAGCTAGTGTCCACAGGCCAGTGGCTGAACTTCACGAAGGAGGGGGAGACTGATGGCCACAATAATAAAGTTCCCTGTAAGGTCTCAAGTTTCACGCAATCTTTACAATACTCAAGATGATCTCTCTGGGGAAGGTGAAAAGAATTATAATTACATCTGTGAAAAAGGCTTGAGAAAGAAAAAAAAAAATCCTGCCATATGGTGTGTGGAAAATGTTTTGGAACTGAATAAATAACATGGTGGGTGTTCTCCCCCCCGTTTTTGTTTATACATCGACGTTATGCGGGCTGACTAGTGAACATGGATCAGTTTTTCTTTTGGAATAGAAATGCACTGGGTAATTTAATTTTATGACCATTAATAATACGGGTCTCTCTCTGCAAGCAAAGACATTTACAAACTTATAATCAGATTTTGTGATTTGGGTGTAAACCAATCACCCACACGAGGCAAGGAGATATTTCCATGGAGCTTTCCCCTTGCAGTGGGACTGGATGAAATGCAAAAAGGGCACATAGTGAAAGGTTCAGATTCCCAAAGGGAAGCGGGGTGGGGGGGAGGGAGGAGGGTCACTGGTTTCAATGCACACATCATCCTCCAGCAAGGAAATTTTAAAAGACATGAGATGCACATTCGTATGTATTATGCCCCAAATGTGTTTCAGACTCTGTCTAAATGGGATCTTGTTGCATATTCTACCGACTCTGTGCTGGGAAATTGCCATGCCCATTTATCACGGGAGCCGAGATCAGAGGAATGAAAGGACCTGCTCCTGTTCCCACAGCTAACCCATAGCAGAAATAAGATCTGACGGCTTACCTGTCTGGCCTCCACCTTTCTCTCTTAACCCCACCCCTCGGCCGTAAGCCTATCCTCCATGGGGAATACCGCTCAGAAAGACTGCTCTGCAACAATGAATCATGGAACACTACATCAAAAACAAATGATGTACTGTATGGTGACTAACATATCATAATTAAATAAATAAATAAATAAATAAATAAATAAATAAATAAAGACCCTTTCCCCACAGTAGCTAGCCCCCTCAAGGTCTGGGAAAACTTGCTTCCAAAATTTCTTAGAGACTCACGCTATCCCTAACCCCCTCCCAACTTGAAAGTCTATTCTGGGCCGCTCCTCATGACCCCAGGGCAGCTCTCTCTGCTCACGGGTCCTGTCTCTGTGCTGTAATAAAACCACTTTTTTGCACAAAAAAAAAAAAAAAACAAAAAAATAATAAAACAAAGAAAGAAAGAAAAGAAAGATTGCCATGCAAGCATTTATACCACAAGACACAGTGCAGACACTACAGTCATATGGTAAAGTTCACACCAAAGGGTTTTCAAAAAGTATTTTCAATGGCTAATACTTAATAATTTCTTGGTGTACCAACTGTTTTAGAATGCATTAACCGTAATCCTCACAGCAACCCCGTGATAGAGGTGCAACTGTTCAATTCTGCTTCCAGGCGAGGGAGCCAAGGTCCAGAGAAGTTAGGCAGTTAAACATGCTGGCAGAGGTCATGAGGAAAGGTACCAGGGTTCACAGCTGCCACATCTGTTCGACTCCAGAGCACACCTTTTTATTTTTATATATATATATTTTTTAAGATTTTATGTATTTATTTGACAGAGAGAGAGACAGCCAACGAGACAGGGAACAAAAGCAGGGGGAGTGGGAGAGGAAGAAGCAAGCTCCCAGCAGAGCAGGGAACCCTATGCGGGGCTTGATCCCAGGACTCTGGGATCACGCCCTGAGCCAAAGGCAGACGCTTAATGACTAAGCCACCGAGGCGCCCCAAGAGCACACCTTTTTAATATCTCAATGGATCGCTGCAGATAAGTGCGTGATACTCTAATTAGAATTTGGCCAGTGTGCAGAGAATGGTCCAAAGGTTTAGGAGTCATGGAAACCCTCAGGGATTGTTACAAAGCTCAATGGGGCCGGACTGTAGGGGAGCATGTCGAGGAGCCCCATTCACTTGACAAGAGCTGTTGAGTGTCTTCCATGAACATGATTCTACGTCGGGGGTACAGAGGTGGGTAAGGTGCAGTGATCCCCCTGGAGTATGTCTGACATTCAAATAGCAGGTCGATTGTTAAATTCTCTGAGGCTGCAGACCTCAGACACATCATAGGGGATCAATAAATACCATAGTTAATTCTTGCAACAAACAATTACTGACAGCCTACTATGTGTTAAACACCTGTTAACAGGTGCTGGGATGGAGCAGCACCTGAACCTGTCAAAATATTCCCCGTCTTGGAGGATACATCCTGGTGAGCATGCAGCAGATGAGGAAGATAGGGAGTGATGGGGCGGGGTAGGAGTTCCAGTTGTAAATAAGATCATCAAAATGGATCTCACAGAGGTGGCATTTGCAAAAAGAATAAACAGTAAAACTTGAAAGATAGGTTCAAAAAGAGTAGGGCTTCTTTGTAGACAATAGTAAACCAGTGAACGTGACCTTTGGGGGTCAGGAGACAGAAAGTACAGAAACGTTGTTCTCTGCTAGGAGGAGAGCTAAAACCAAGATCACGCAGAATTTCAAGATAGCCAACCTTGGATCCCTGAGGATTTGGACCAGATGGATCACAGGGAAAAGGTTGTCTGTCACTGACCCCTTCTTGTTGGGTTTGGCAGCTGTGACCCGGCTTTCTTATTCGTACTGGTCCGAGTATAGATGCCATCCCTAACCTGGTCTCCAATGTCTGTCCCAGGCCAGCCACCAGGAAACATTCTGTGCTCTGGGAGAGGATGGGTGGACACTTGACAGTGGGCAAAGAGACCAAAAAGGTCCCTTCCCTCGCATTCTTGGAGCCTCACTGATGATGAACGCAGGTCTTGGCCTGAGGAGAAGACAAAGACTTTCAGCAAGATCAGTGCAAAGCCAAGAAGACTAACGTGACCCCGGTGACCCTCTTTCTGGCACACCGCCTTATCTCTCATTTGTATATTTTCTCTGCCACGCTCTGCCTGGTATCTTATCTTGTCTATTTCGACTTATCTGATTACTTTATCATCTCATTTCCTCACATGTACATTCATTCTTCCAAACTAGACTTTATCTATAGTACTTGAGCAAAGACTTCTGCTCAAGAAGTGCTCTCTTCCAGGAGCACACTCACCCACTTGTACCTGGCAAAATAACCACTCCATCGTCTTTGAAGACTCCTGGATATTAACTACATTTAATGTGGTGATCATTTCACAACACAGACAAATACTGAATCATGATGACATACACCGGAAACTAATACCATGTTATACATCAACTGTAGCTCAATTTAAAAAAAAAAAATCTTTTTTGAAGACTCATCTCAGGTCACCTAGGCTAGAAAATCTACCTGGTTTACCAGCCCTCCAAGCCAGGACTGTGCACTCTTAGATTTATTTAATTTTTAGAAATCTGCCTTCAACATGGACCAAATTCCCAGGGTTCCCTGTATATCTGTATGTCTCACAACCACCGCCAGGCCCACCATGACTTCATCGCATTCTTTCTTAGCTCAGTGAGTAGACAGATCGTAGAGCATTAGCAGGTTTAGAAATTGTCCTAACTTGAGGAAAGAGCGTGGCCCTTGCCATCATTGTCCTCTTGCCACCCGGCATGAGTGTGATGTACTCCCCAGACCTAAGCTCTCTTGGCGATCCCTGGCACCGAGCTCTGGCCTGCTCTGCTGGACCCCCCATTTTCCAACCAAAGTTCAAAGGGCAGAAAGACATTTACGTGGAATGAGGCCACGCCTGACCCTAAAACTCCAGCATCGCAGAGGTCAGGTGGCTCTGAGTGTCTAGTACCAGCATCTCAGGCAGATGGCTGTGGTTCCCACCCAGCTCACTGAAATGTGGTTTGGTCCTCACATGGTGAAAATAATTGTTAAAAATCCACTGCCTGTACTTAAAAACTGGGAGTTTTCACATATAAGTCCAGATTTCTATTTTTTCTGGAAAAATCAGAAGATCTAGCAACACTTGGCCTGAATCCCCAGCCATATGTTTCCAGTTTGATCTTGCAGGCATTTGAGTTTATAACCCGGTAAAAAGAAGTATATACTTTATTGTCATTATTTCCTATTCATGCATTTAGAGAGCAAGTAGTTTGTTCAAATGGACAGACTTATTTCTCCTGGAGAAGTCCTCTGAGTCATTGATTTTGCAGCACTTTGTGTACTTCTGAGGACAGGAAATCCTGAGAGCAGAAAAGAGAAAAAGAGAAGTTTCCAGAAAGAGGGTTCCAACTTCTTCCAGCTTTTTTTCTAAGAACCTCAAACAGGGAAATCGCCCTGACATTTCTCTGGGAAATCTCTTCCCTTCCTTTCTCTTGGGGAGATAGTTCCAGATCAAAGTGTATATATATATATATATATGTATGTATAAGTACATATTTTGCCTGATGGCAAATATATATTTTATATATATGTATATATAAATTTGCATTTATATATGTATATAAATTTGCATTTGCTCTGTGTGTGTATATATATATATATATATGTATATATATATATATTTTTTAATGACCACCATTATTCATTCTTCCCTGGACTCAAGTCGCTTGTCATGTGACTTTTTAGTTTCCCCTCCCCTAGGTAGAGCCAAATCCCTTACCCCTGGGCTCTGGGCTGGCCCTATGCCCTTCCAATTGCTCTGGGACTCTGCCAGAGTGGGGGAACTTAGGCCAGATCTTCGGGTTCTAAGCTCAGCACTCCCTCTGTCCTCCCAGGACTGGTTGGGCAAGTCCATTAACCTTCAGGCCTCAGCTGGAAAAATGAAGCCGCCATAAAAGGCATGGATTTTATAACAAATGCGACAGAAAGCTGTTGAGGTTTTTAAGCACACGAGGGACATTAGCAGATTAGGCTTGGAATGATCCCTCTGGAGGCTGCATGGAGAAGAGTTTGTGGGTGGGGGCTGGGAGGAATAGAGGGAGAGAGACCAGTTTGATGTCGCTAAAGTCACTCTGCAAGAGGTCTCGGTGGTCAGTTCCCCATGGAGATCCGAAGTCCGAGGTGGGTCTTACTGGCTAAAATCAAGGAGTGGGCCAGGCTGCTTTCTTTCCAGAGGCTCTAGGAGAGAATGCGTTTCCTTCCCCTTTCCAGCTTCTAGAGGCTGCCTGGATCCCTTGGCTTGTGACCCCTTCCTCCATCTGCAGACCTAGCACGACAACATCTTCATATCTCCCTGACCCTGACCCTCCCACATCTCTCTTGTGGGAACCCTTGTGCTTCCATGGAGCTGGCTTAGAAAATCCAGAGCAATCTCTCGTCTCGACCATTTTAACTTCATCACATCTGCAAAGATCCTTTTGCCACAGAGGGTAACATTCATATTTCCCAAGGGTTGACAACTTTGAGGGATGATTATTCTGCCCATTATAGGCCGAGATAGTGAGGATGGAAAGGATCGATTTTGTGTGTGTGTGTATATATATATGTATTTATATATATATTTTTTAAAGATTTTATTTATTTATTTGACAGAGAGAGACAGCCAGCAAGAGAGGGAACACAAGCAGGGGGAGTGGGAGAGGAAGAAGCAGGCTCCCAGCGGAGCAGGGAGCCCAATGCGGGGCTCGATCCCAGAACAACAGAATCATGACCTGAGCCAGAGGCAGACGCTTAACAACTGAGCCACCCAGGTGCCCCAGTTTTGTATATATTTTAGAGGCACATCTTCTGTATGCTATAGATTCCAAGCACTTTTCCAGAGTGTTTCTTCCAAAAATTTCAAGTATTTTTTACATTATAGTCCCCTGATAGCAAATAATCTTCTTTTAAATGAGAGGAGCAGTTGCTCAAGCAAGCAAACAGGAGAAAAGTGAAATTGTGTATGTGTGTGTATATTTATATATGTATACACACTCACGTATGTATGTATGTATATGTATATATATATAAGTGCAGTTGAATGCTTGAATTATTATATAGGAATATATATGTATCCACATGCATAACCATATGCATGTACATATATTTATGTATATACATACATAATTGTGTGTGTGCGTGTGAGTGTGTATGTGTGTGTGTGTGTGCGTGTGGTTGAATGCTTGGATTTGCATTCTGGTTCCAGCCCTGATTACCTGAATGCTCCTGGACAAGTCACCCATCCTCCGCTGAGCCTCTGCCTTCCGGCTGCTCAAATGGTGTCCACAGTGTCACTGCACGGGGTTCTCTACAGACAAATGGGATCTTGCATGCACAGCGTCATAGAGAGCAAAGGACTAGATGAAGCTAAGCATTAACCAGTGGCGAATTAGCCATGAATTTGAAATTTAAATCATCCTTGTTTCTTGCTGCATCCAGCTGCCCTGTCCTGGTTCCTCCCTGCAGGAAGATTCAATTACGCAGGTTTCATATTGTTGTCAGCTGGGAGGGCGACAGGGAGGGCCATGAAATCAAAGAGCCCTGGGAGGTTAAGCGGATTCTTTAATTTAATAAAGAAAGTGAGAGCGTGTTCCACGTGCCACCAAACTCTCATTCACCAGTGCTAACTGAGCTCCTGCTCTGTGCCAGGCACTGTGCTAAGTGGCTCACAGGTATTGGTGTCCCCTGTCGTTCTCACATCGGCCACATGGGATTGCCCCGCTGTTCATAGAGGACACCAAGCCTTAGAGAGTTTTAGCCACCTGCCCAAAATAATACCAGTAGTACATCATAGAGCAGGTAAGTGTCTGATTTTGAAGCCCTCCCATTTAATACTTCACAATATCCCTCTTCCAGGCAGCTGTGTTTTAGATATGAGTGCAAGATGATAGATAGACAGATATTTTCAAGCTAGCTACCCACATGATGAATATGATAATTTTTTTCAGGCTTAGGTCCTACTGCCATCATTTTTAATGAATAAAAATAAGCCTGGGCTTAAAAATAACACTGTTATTAATAATCGACTAATAATAAATAAGAATACTGTTATTTCCCAATATTGAATTTGATCTCTAGTGAAGGGTTTTGCCCCCATTTCATAGATGCAGAAACTGAGGCTCGGGGGGGCGGGGTTGAACAGGTCGCCCAAGGCTGCACAACCTGTGAATGGATTCTGGGTCTCAAGAGCAGGTCTTCTGAATGCAAGTCCATTTCAGCTTTGTAATCAGCCTTAAGGTTACCTAAGTCAATTTCCTTGGTTCACTACAAGGAAACTGAGGCCCAGACAGGAGGTGACTGGTCCAAGCATGAGTCATCGCTATGAGGAAAGACACGGGCATCAGAGAGATCGGTGCTCAAATCCCAACTTTCCCATACCCTTGCTGCATGTCCCCGTGAACCGCTCCGAAACCACTCTGTGAAAGAGCGCAGCTCGCCCCTCTGTCAAATGGGGATAATAACACTGTCTGTAGATTTTTGTGACAGTTCAATTCATGTAGTAAACGGTGGCTCTTAGGGACACAACTGAATCTGAGTCCAGGACACTTGTCTCCCAGCCTGGTGTGTGTCCCAGCAAGACACACAAGTCCCCTTGCAATTTGTGGTCCTATCTGCAGACATAAGGACATAATGCACTGTGCACGGTGCTCCCTACGTCTAAACACTGTGATTTCTGAAGCAGACTAAACCTGTTATCCGTGTTCTCTTAGAGTCTCAATCATCACAGCTCATTTCTTCTTATTTTAACAGGTCAGGCAAGCCTCACCCTTCGTAAATGCACGTCAAATGAGACCAGCGTTCAAGGGAGGGTGTATTTTATAGTTCCAAGTTCTCTTCATAAGCTAAAAGACCTATTTTGGTCATTTCATGTGCTGAAGGAAATTGGCTACATTTGGTGTGTCCGTGATACAGAGAAATGTTAATGTCTTTTTTTTATAAAGTTTTCAGAGAAAAAAAAAACCCTCATGTTTGAATGTTTTATTATTCATATTAAGTTCTTTAAACTGCCTGGCCGTTCTTGTTTCATTTAAGAAATCTTAAATTTGAGACATGAACTTCCTGACAGCGTGGGTCCCTTTAAAGGTGATCTACGGCCTGACAGCAGAGAAATAAGGCCAGCCGTGCGTTCTCACCACAGGATGGTAAACGTCACGGTCAGGTTAGAAGAATCAATTAGAGTGGGAGCGAGGCTGTGTAAATTTCAGGACTCAAATGGCAAAATAGGAAGACAGGGCTGAATTTAAAGCCTGGCCTGATGTGGTTGTACTTCATTTCCTGATTGGCAAGACAACTCTAAATGAGGTATTATGTTGGGTTAAAAAAGCAGTTTTCTTCCTATTTAAAACAATACACAGAAAGGAAGAGTAAAAAATAGATCCGAGGAAAAGGATTAACAAATGTGAGGATTTATATGGGTATTTGAGAAAAGACAGAGGCCTGGGGGAGGGAAAAAAAAATGTATTTGAAGTCAGAATTCTGGACAGGGAGACATCGAGGCTCCGTCCGGATCAGCTGACATGGCTGTATTTATAGCAGACGCATGAGTGCCTGGCTGGGGCCCGGCCCGGCCTGGTGCACTCAGATGCCGGCTCTGCGGAGAGGCTGCTCTTGCCTGATACGCCCACAGCAGATGTGATGTTTATAAGCAAACAACAGCTTTGGAATCTTAAAATAGATACCCAAAGGGTATCCATGGTTCCCAGCTAGTCTGACGGTGAAGCTGACAGGGGCAAACGGGCATGCTCCAGAAGCCCCCATGTTCTGATCCCAGCTCAGGAACTTCCCAGCCAGGGCAAATAGTAAAACTCACTGTGACTCACTTTTGTCACCTGTAAAATGGGTATAGGGGGGCGAATTTGGCTTCATTTGCAGGATTAAATTGTATCAGCGGGTCAAGCCATTTGGTACCCTTCCTAGTTCATAGTAAGCCCCTCATAACTGTTGATTGTTAATATCATATTGTTATCATTCAATATAGGAAAGAATTGATGGCTGTGAAGAGAAGGAAAGATACTGAAATGGCTCTATCTCCAAACTTGACTCCTTCCTGGTTGTGCCCATCATTCCTTCCATCCAAGTGATACCCCCAGGGCTAATGTCACCCATCTCTTGGTCTTATCCAAGCTCCGACCTCACCCACAGTCATGACTGCACCAAACCAGAAGAAGTGCAGGGCAGCAAGACCGCTGGATTTGAGGGCTGAGCACCTGTGTCCAAACCTGTTACTGCTACTTGGAAACCGTGCGGGCGCCAGGAAGTCACCGCGCTCCTTGAGCCTCACACATGGAGTGGGATGATCTCCTCCGTCCTGCCCACCTCGCCAGCCCATCGCGGGGGATCTGCTAACTCAAACGTGTATGGAAGTGTCCTGAGACGCGCTATAGTCCAATCAAGGTGTTGTTTGGCCTCATTGTCATTGCCTCCGAAACCCATTCTGGCCCCATGTCCCATGGCGATACGCCCTTAAATCAAAACCACGCTCGTAATGGTTCTAACCCAGCCCTCCCTGGTGAACTATCCATTCTGGGCTTTGCACTTTCAAGAAAAAGGGAAAGGGGGAAAGGAGAAAACAAAGCAGGTGTCTCAGAACAGTGGAGGTGTGAATCCAGGGTAACAATGATGAGCCTGTCCTGTGATGTCCGGCCCCAGGGCAGTCATCAATCACTCTCTCTCACTGAGCACAGAGCTTCCGGATCCTTCTCAACACAGTGCCCCGAGTAACCACCACCATTTATATTCACTACTGCCCACTGCCATCGAATGGAAGGCCCCATTCAAAGACACCAAAACCAAAGATAAATGGGATGAAATTCTGAACTCTGGAGTCAGTCCCAACCATAGCATTTACTGGTAATTAATACAAACGTCCACTTTGTCAGAGAGTGGTGATTTTTAATCAGAAGACATCTGCCGAAGAGTAAAAACGCAATCATTATTAGCTACTATTATTATTAATAACTTGCTTCCTTGTATTTGATGTTCACCATAAGGCTATCTCCTTCCCTTCTTCCTTCCAAACAAGTGAACAAATAAGCAAAAAATAATCTGCATCATGTAAAAGAATCATGGGTTTTGGAGACAGACAGCCCAAGGACTGGATACCATTACTGCTATTGCTAATTGCACAGCATTCAGCAAGTTGTCCCCACCCTCTTAGACTCAGTTTCCTCATTGATAAAAGGAGGAAAACCTTTTAGAACATGGGAAGGATTAGATGGGAAAATATACATAATGTATTTGGCCCTCGGTGGGCTCCTTTCAAATATTCGTTGGAAAAGAATGAATGAATATTGAGCATAATAGGATCAACTCAAATCCATTGGAAATATTACAGAAGAAACATTTTCCTGAGAAGGTTAGAATGAAATCAAATGTCTGAGGTAGATTAAACTTTTTTTTTGTTTCTCTCTCCTCATGTCAGATTTGTTTCCACAGGATTTCATCTGAGTAATGGAATTTGCTGATTTTGAATAAATGGTGCAGTAGGCACAGGAGCATTTTCCAGAGGATAAAGGACCGAAGGTTATTTATAGGTCATTTGTAAGACTGCCTCCCCTGCTTTCTCAGCATCTTAGCTCTCCCACAAAATCCCACATTCTGGTCACCCACACTTTCTCCCCCTTCTCAACAGAATATGCTCTGTGACCTAACGGTTCTGGCAACTACTGGGAATGTTCCACCTTCTGTTCCCATTCTTAGAGATTCCTAATGCCCATTCACCTAATAACGGCACTGAAAAGTCCTGCAATTTTTAAAAATGTGTATGTTTAACACAGGATTGCTCCATTGTATCTAATCACAGAAAACTTCTTTCAGGTTAACACCTTCTTCACATCCCACATAATTACTATTTGAAAAATGTTATTATGCTGAATTCTCCGAATCAACCAATGAAGGAGGAATGAAAATCAGAATATTCACTATGATCATCGGGCAGTGCTGATGGTAGACACAACATGCAGTCAACCAGAGACTGTATTACCTTCTTTTGTGGGGTGAACTGTGTTCCCAGAAACATAAGTTGAAGTCCTAACCCCTGGATATCTGTGAATGTGACCTTCCTTGGAAACAGAGTCAAGTTAAGATAAGGTCATACTGGATTAGGGTGGACCCTAAGCCCAATGACTGTTGTCCTGATGAGGAGAGAGGGACTTGAAGACATACAGAGCAGACCCAGGAAAGAGAGCTATGTGAGAACAGAACAGAAAAAGAAAGGGATGTAGCCACAAGCCAAGAAGCATCCAGAGTTTCTGGCCACCACTGGAAGCTGGCAGAGGCAACGAAGACCCCTCCCCTAGAGGGTTCGGAGGGAGCATGGGACGCTGCCGCTAACTTGATTGTGGACCTCTAATCTCCAGAACTGTGAGAGAATAAGTTTCTGTTGTTTTAAGCCACCCAGTCGGTGGTGCGTGGTTATGGCGGCCGGGGGGAGTCTAATATACTTGCCTACTAGATTTTTCTCCTGCGTTACTCTTTCCTCCTTTTCAGTCTCCTTTCCTGAACATTTAATGTTGGGGTGCCCCAGGTGGACAGCCTTGGCCCTTTCTTGGCTCTGTGGTAGCCCAGTTGCTACAGAATGGTCAGAGCCAAGACTTTAGCTTTAATATCTTCTAGGTGCTCATGGATCCACATTGCATATTTAAGATGGACTCAGTATGTCCAAAATGGAACCTTTGATCCCTTTGATCGTAAAAACAAACCTTCTCTTTTGAAGAAACGTTCTGCTCCTCACTCAGCACCCTCCAACTCAGGAATGAGCAAATCCTTTCCCCCCAGTTGCTGAGGTTAATAGTCCAGGAGTCATCCCTGAGTCCTCTATTTCCTCAACTCCTCCCACCAGTCCAATGACAAATCCTGGCAAATGCATCTTTAAAGCACGTCCAGAATTGCATCCCTGGTCCCACCTCCACCCAGAGGCTCTCCCTCAGGGGTTGGTGGCTACTGTCCTGCTTTCCAGAAGGTTCTGTGGTGAGATCCGTCCTGATTTCTCTACTTCTGTTCTCAGCTTTTCCTGGCTCTTCTCGACACAGGAGCCAGAATCACCCAATTAAATCATAAATCTAACCTTGCCTTTCCCATGCTAAGGACCCTCTAAAGGCTTCCCATCCTAGGGCAAAATGAACTCCGAAGTCCCTGCCAGGGCCCCGAGTCCAGTCTTGGGCTGTCTCTCTGACCTCATTTACTCCCACTGCTCCCTTGCTCAGTTCCAGTGACACTGGCCTCCTGGGGGCTCTCTAATGAGCAAGCGTGCACCTTGGGGACCTCATGTGCTGCGGCCTCGGCCTGGAGTGCTCTTCTTGCTGATGCCCACATGCATATTCCCTTGCTCCAAACCAATTTCTTGAAAAGCACCTTTTCATGAAGTCCCTCTCTTGCTGCCCTGCTGCAAATGAAAGCCCTGCTGCCCCGATCGACTCCCGTGCCTCGATTTACCAGCAGACAACCCATGGTATGTGGGCACGTGCGTGTGTGCGTGCGCGGTTCCCTCATTAGACCGTGTTCCCGATGCCCAGAGAGTGCCTGGTACTCAGTCGGTGCTCAAAACTATATTTGCTGAATTAATGAATTAATGAATTCTCTCCAGAGATGGAGAAATTATATAATTATATAACACAGGAAAAATTATATGACTTTAGCATCTCAAAAAAAAAGGGGGGGCCCTCAGTGGAAGCTGAAAACGAAGTAGCCTGTGACAATGATTTTCTGGCAAACAGAAATGAAGTCTTCTTGGACTGTCAGAGCTATTGCTTGATTTGTGGAAAAAGCAGTTTCTAAAGTCACCCCCCCACACACCTAAATCATTAGAACCTTCTTTGCCTTGTTTTTTTATTTATAAAACGTGGATAATGTTTTTCAAAGTCCACAGAACAGTGTTTCTAAATTGAGTTTCAAGTATCCCACACTGTGAGAAATCTTTTAAAATCCTGGTTTTTCATAGTCCTTCAAAGCAGCTTTTCACGTGACACCCTTACAATGACCTTGTAATAATGCCAATTAATCTTGATTGAGAGCTTGCTGTCAGCCAGGGACTTTTTAGACATGCTAGACATTTAGACATTTAAACGTCCACGATTCCTAGGAGGAAGGTACTATCATGAACCCCATTTGTCAGATGTGGAAACTGAGGCTTCGGGCTCGTAAGTGGGAAGCAGGGATTTCAACCCAGACAATGTGATTTCACAACCCCCTCTCAGCACAAATGCTACGTTTCATGACCCTGATGGCACCACAAGTATTAGCTAATCCAATGGACCATCATTATTTCTGTTTTACAGAACATCACCTCAGGTTCACAGAAGGTCATGGTGCCGAAGTCAGCCCTCATGTTGGTTTCCAGAACCTATTTCAAGAAGAGCTTTTTGGTAGACAAGGTACCCAAAAATGGAATAGCAACCATATGATGGGGTTAGCACGCAATGAGCGTCAGATGGGGAAACCAGTTGTGTCACTTGAGCAGCTGGGGACAAGGGCTGTGCGCACATCAGAGCTGAGGCCCAGAGAAGGAAACTGACTGGCCCAAGGCCACATAGTCAGCTCTAGAACTCACCTCCCCGGGCTAACGTGCTTTTCTCTATAACCCTTAATGCCTTCAGTATACGCGGTAAGCCATCAGATCACATGCACACAATGCTGAAAACCACTACAAACGTCAGAATAAATTGTGTTGCGTGTGTTTATGTATATCTATGAATGCAGTGAGAGGAGTGGAGGTTTTTTGCGGCTTGATTTTTTTTTTTTTTTGTAATTATTTGGTGGCTATTTTGGTAACATCTTTTGGAGATTAAGTCCAATTAGGAAACAGATGGCACTGAAATATTGTCAAACATATCGGATCAGCAGCAAATCACTGACTTAATTATGTAAATAATTAAAATGTATATTTACACCTGATCATCCAAACGAGGGTGAAAACACTGATTTCAGGGTTGGTTATGAACGCTGGCACAGAGTCCAGTCAAAAGGAAGTCACGTTCAAGTTACCGCTTCAGTGCCTCTCCCATGTCTTGCCCTCGGAGGACATTTGGGAGGCAGAATCAAGAACCCAGTGACACGAAAAATCTGTCCTCTGAGCAGCCCAGGACAGTGAGGCTAAGCTTGGAAGGGACCTCCATAAGGAAAGGTACAGAGCCTTCACTGCTTTGGCTCTCATCCCGCTCCCCTGCCCACAGACTCACATTCCCTCTTCCAAACCCACCTTTACCTAAAGAGCGACTCATTGTATCCTGACAGTGAGGAGAACCGGTTTTGAGAAAGGACCTGTGTTCAAGACTTGGCTTTGTCACCTGGCTCAGTTTTGCAATCTGTTAAATGGGGATCATAATAACTCAAAACCGTATCAGGTGCTTCTTCCTCTGAGCCTGGTTTTGTGCTGTGCATACATGACATGACTGACCACGCACAACATCTCTCAGTAGCTGTGTACCCTTTTGCAGGAGAAAAATGAAGTTCGGAGAAAGAAATCTGGTGCCAGCATTAGCCCAGATGGGATTTGCCTGTGTGTGTGATACAAAATGTAATGCAACAGTGACTTAAATGCAAGATAAGCTCATTTCCCTTCCATACATCTTGACAATCCAGAGCATTCTCAGTGGCTTCGTGTACATCAGTCTACCTCTTTCCATTTGTTCCTCCAACATCTTCAACACACAGCTTTCACCTCATGGTCCAATGTGGCTACTTCAGCTTCAGCCACGGAGTTCATATTCTAAACTCAAGGAAGAAGAAAATGGAGGGAGAATGGAGTGCCCCCTCACTCTGAGGACAAGTCTCAGAAGGTGGGCACAGGGCTTCAGCTCAATTCCTATTGGCCAGAACTTTGGTCACATGGCCACACCTAAATTCAAAGGATGTTGGGAAATGTAGTCTTTATTCTGAGGAAGCATGTGTCCAGCCATGGGAGCCATCCTCCATGATGGCCTCCAATGATCTTCACCTCCTGATATTTATGGCCTTGTGCAGTCCTCTCCTACACTCAATCGGGATTTGTCTGTGTGACAAAAAATAAAATAAAATATAATAAAATAGGTAAGATAAAATATAATATAGTTAATATAATATAATATAATATAATATAATATAATATAATATAATATGTGGCTTCCAAGACCAAAGCATAAAAGGCAGCTCCTGCTTTGGTCTCTTAGATGACTTACTTTAGGGAAAGCCCACCATCATGTCATGAAGACACTCCAACTGCCCTGTAGAGACGTCCACATGTAAAGGAGCCACGCGAGTGAGCCAGCTTGGAAGCATCAGGTCTGCAGAGAGTCACCATTCAGATGCCTGCAGCTCCAACGGTTGGTAGACCCTGAGCCGGCAACACCAGCCAGGCTTCTCCCAAATTCCTGATTCACAGAAACTATGAAAACTAGTTAGTAATTGTTGATGTTTTAAGTCACTAAGTTGTGGGGTGATTCATTACACAGTGATAGATACAACTCACTAGCTAACACTTAGGAGTTCTATTACAGACGAGGAAGGAGAGAACAGATGACAGGAGACAATGAGCCACCTCTGTCCCATTGCATATGCACTGAAATGTAATCAAACCCATGTCACCTGACTTAGAAGCCTGTATTTCTAAACAGGACTCTGAATACCTAATGCTTTTCTCTGGATTCCTGTAGCATATATTGTTTTTAGCAAATAATTTCATCTTAAATTATGGGTTGCCTTGTCCTGTTCTCTGGAATCTTCATGCATGGGACTATTTTCTTCCTCCCCTAACTGGGGAGTAGAAGTCTATAGCTTCTCACTCTTCCATCCATCCTTCCTTCCCTCCTTCCTTCCTTTCTTCCTACCTTCCTTCCTTCCTACTTTCCCTCCCTCCCTTCTTCCCTGTTTCCCTCTTCCTTCCTTCCTTCCTTCCTTCCTTCCTTCCTTCCTTCCTTCCTTCCTTCCTTCCTTCCTTCCATCTTTTGCTAGATCCTCTGACTCAGCCAGGCCTGCCATTTCATCTCAACATTCGACTGAGGAAAGATACTTTGCAAGCTCACTCATGAGGCTGGCAGGATTCTGTCCTTCACAGGTTTTTGGCCAGAGACTGATCTCGATTTTTTTGCCATGCTGTCCTCTCCATAGGACACCTTACAGCATGGTAGCTTACACCATCAGAGCAATCACATGAGAGAACAGAGGGAAGGAATGGAGCAAGAGAGATATCAAAGTTTTTATAACCTAATCTCAGAAGGAATATCCTATCACTTTTGTTGCATTCTCTTAGTTTGAAGCAAATGACTAGGGTAGCCCATGCTTAAGGAGAGGAAATTACACAAAAGCAGGAATGCCAGGAAGTGACTCATTACAGAGATAGATAAAATCCAGATCCATCCATCCATCCATCCATCCATCCATCCATCCATCCATGAAATCTTTGAGGGCACACCACTGTTCAGGCAGCAGTCAGAGCCTTCTGTAGCTCCCACTGCATGTTTGGTCAAATCCATCCTTAATGGTGTAATCAAGACTCTCCATATTCTCCCTTTATTCTGTTCTTCAGCCTCATTTGCCACTTCTTCCCCTATGTTCCAGTTTCCCCAATGACCTTGGTTCCCCATCTACATCTGTCACCTTCTCACCTCAGTCCCTTTCTCCATGACCTTCCTTCCAACTAGAATGCTCCTTGTTCAAAATCCTGCCTCTTTGTACCATGTAGTGCATAAGAAGCCAAGCTTCAGAGATTGGCAGCCTTTGAATCCAACCAAAGATTGTCACTTAGCAGGTCAGATGAGTTCCTTAACCCCTCAAAGTCTATTTCTTATCTGTGAAGTGGGGACAAAGACCTGCATGGGATTGTTACAATTCCATTGTAATCTAGGGACTATCTGAATTTAGCATCTGA
Organism: Ailuropoda melanoleuca; assembly: GCF_002007445.2. NCBI lineage: Eukaryota > Metazoa > Chordata > Mammalia > Carnivora > Ursidae > Ailuropoda > Ailuropoda melanoleuca. Next base: position 46,280,847 of record NC_048224.1, read on the forward strand.
AACATAAGTGCTCAGTAAACGGCAGCTACTGACATTCTCATGATTATTGGCCTTTCCTCTGAACCCTGGAGGAAAAGCCACCACATCTCTGGGCTTCATGCTACAGCTGACGTGTCCCCAACTGCATCAGATGCTTCCTGTGAGTTTAGAAGGGAAGTGTATCATCCATCACCTGTTCACAGATGAGAAAACAGACTCAAGAGAGGTGAAGTGGTGAGTCCAGGATCACACTGCCAGCTGATGAGAGAACTTGAACCAGCACCACTGGGCTCCATTTGCTTCCGCGAACATTCGCCCTTCAGCTACACCTGGATACAAGATCACATTGGCTAGAATCTCCTTCTTTCTGGGTCCTTTTGCCTCTGTGACAATTTCACCAGCCCTCAGAATGAATTGAGCTGTCAGAGGAAGTCAGAGCCTCTAGGAGAAATGTGGAGACTTGGGGGCTGCTGGAGCTGCTGACAAGCTGCCACCTTCTATGTGACCTCTTCTTCTTTTCATGGACACACTCCAGGGCTTACGTACCTGCCCCAAGCCTGAAAGCCATTTCATTTCCTGGGTGGGACAAGGACGATATGGAAGGAGAATCCAAAATAATATCCAATGAAATCCTGCCCTTCCTTTTGGCCTTCCCTTTTTATAGCTGCTGACAATCAAGTTTTGACCAACCAGCTAGTATGTTCTAGAATATGTGAACTTCGAGGGGCCATGGAGGATGCTCAAATTTTATAGCCTTACGAGTAACAAGAAATTTCTAATCATCAGAGCAGTTTCAAAAGGAATGGGTCAGGGGGTATTCACCAGAGGATATGTGTGTCGAGGTTCCCCAAACCTAGTTGTGTTGTCCAATCACCTGGTGAGATTATTTAAAACACATATTCTCAGGCCCAGCCCCAGACCTATTGAATCGGAATCTCTAACCAGATGATCTGTGAATCTGTATCTTTCACTGTCCCAGGAGATTTTGATGGACAGCCAAGTTGGAGAATCATGAACTTAATTGGCAAGAATTCAAGCATCAAATTGAGGTTGGACCAGATCAGTGATTTTTAAACCCAGTCTTCCCTGGAGCTCCCTTGGGGCTGCTGTATGATGGTGGTGAAGGCAAGGGGCAGGAGGTGGGGGACAGGGTGGTGATGGGAAGGAAAGCAGAGTGTCTAGACCCCACCTCCCAGTTTTAATCAGAGCACTTTTATCTCTTTTGTTCATTGATGCTTCCATGCAGGATGCATTTGAACAAAGGATGCTCTAGCTTAGAAAGCGTGAAAGCAGCTGAACTAGATGACCTTTAATTTATTTAATCAAGAAATAGTTACCGAGTGTCTGCTATATACCAGCCTTTGTGCCAAATCAAAGCCGAGTCAGACATAACCCCTCTTTCCTGGGAGCTCACAATTGAGAGACAAGAGAGGAAGAGTGAGTCGTTCAGATGTACCACGATGGCTGCGCTAATGGAAGGAGAGCGCGGTATCAGCTGTGTCTTGAAGGTTGTGTTAGAATTCTCTAGCTGCAGGGCGAAAGGGGAGAATGGAAGGAATGGGATGTGGAACACCATGAAGACCTGAAGGACTGCTGGCGTGAGCATCTGAGTGTGGCTCAACCATGGGACACATGGAATGGTGGGCAGTGACACCGCAAGATGGCGGAGTTTCCTCGCTGGGCTTCACAGCTTCCTTGTTGCCAACGACGTGAGGGGGTGTGAATAAAGGATCTGGAGAATCAGCACATTTTTGGATTTGAAGAGAATGCCTATTGACTCCCTACAGCAGTGATTCTCATAGTGAAGTGATCCTCTTCTGAAGAGATNTTCCATCTTTTGCTAGATCCTCTGACTCAGCCAGGCCTGCCATTTCATCTCAACATTCGACTGAGGAAAGATACTTTGCAAGCTCACTCATGAGGCTGGCAGGATTCTGTCCTTCACAGGTTTTTGGCCAGAGACTGATCTTGATTTTTTTGCCATGCTGTCCTCTCCATAGGACACCTTACAGCATGGTAGCTTACACCATCAGAGCAAGCACATAAGAGAACAAGAGGGAAGGAATGGAGCAAGAGAGATATCAAAGTTTTTATAACCTAATCTCAGAAGGGATATCCTATCACTTTTGTTGCATTCTCTTAGTTTGAAGCAAATGACTAGGGTAGCCCATGCTTAAGGAGAGGAAATTACACAAAAGCAGGAATGCCAGGAAGTGACTCATTACAGAGATAGATAAAATCCAGATCCATCGATCCATCCATCCATCCATCCATCCATCCATCCATGAAATCTTTGAGGGCACACCACTGTTCAGGCAGCAGTCAGAGCCCTCTGTAGCTCCCACTGCATGTTTGGTCAAATCCATCCTTAATGGTGTAATCAAGACTCTCCATATTCTCCCTTTATTCTGTTCTTCAGCCTCATTTGCCACTTCTTCCCCTATGTTCCAGTTTCCCCAATGACCTTGGTTCCCCATCTACATCTGTCACCTTCTCACCTCAGTCCCTTTCTCCATGACCTTCCTTCCAACTAGAATGCTCCTTGTTCAAAATCCTGCCTCTTTGTACCATGTAGTGCATAAGAAGCCAAGCTTCAGAGATTGGCAGCCTTTGAATCCAACCAAAGATTGTCACTTAGCAGGTCAGATGAGTTCCTTAACCCCTCAAAGTCTATTTCTTATCTGTGAAGTGGGGACAAAGACCTGCATGGGATTGTTACAATTCCATTGTAATCTAGGGACTATCTGAATTTAGCATCTGAAACATAAGTGCTCAGTAAACGGCAGCTACTGACATTCTCATGATTATTGGCCTTTCCTCTGAACCCTGGAGGAAAAGCCACCACATCTCTGGGCTTCATGCTACAGCTGACGTGTCCCCAACTGCATCAGATGCTTCCTGTGAGTTTAGAAGGGAAGTGTATCATCCATCACCTGTTCACAGATGAGAAAACAGACTCAAGAGAGGTGAAGTGGCGAGTCCAGGATCACACTGCCAGCTGATGAGAGAACTTGAACCAGCACCACTGGGCTCCATTTGCTTCCGCGAACATTCGCCCTTCAGCTACACCTGGATACAAGATCACATTGGCTAGAATCTCCTTCTTTCTGGGTCCTTTTGCCTCTGTGACAATTTCACCAGCCCTCAGAATGAATTGAGCTGTCAGAGGAAGTCAGAGCCTCTAGGAGAAATGTGGAGACTTGGGGGCTGCTGGAGCTGCTGACAAGCTGCCACCTTCTATGTGACCTCTTCTTCTTTTCATGGACACACTCCAGGGCTTACGTACCTGCCCCAAGCCTGAAAGCCATTTCATTTCCTGGGTGGGACAAGGACGATATGGAAGGAGAATCCAAAATAATATCCAATGAAATCCTGCCCTTCCTTTTGGCCTTCCCTTTTTATAGCTGCTGACAATCAAGTTTTGACCAACCAGCTAGTATGTTCTAGAATATGTGAACTTCGAGGGGCCATGGAGGATGCTCAAATTTTATAGCCTTACGAGTAACAAGAAATTTCTAATCATCAGAGCAGTTTCAAAAGGAATGGGTTTCAGGGGGTATTCACCAGAGGATATGTGTGTCGAGGTTCCCCAAACCTAGTTGTGTTGTCCAATCACCTGGTGAGATTATTTAAAACACATATTCTCAGGCCCAGCCCCAGACCTATTGAATCGGAATCTCTAACCAGATGATCTGTGAATCTGTATCTTTCACTGTCCCAGGAGATTTTGATGGACAGCCAAGTTGGAGAATCATGAACTTAATTGGCAAGAATTCAAGCATCAAATTGAGGTTGGACCAGATCAGTGATTTTTAAACCCAGTCTTCCCTGGAGCTCCCTTGGGGCTGCTGTATGATGGTGGTGAAGGCAAGGGGCAGGAGGTGGGGGACAGGGTGGTGATGGGAAGGAAAGCAGAGTGTCTAGACCCCACCTCCCAGTTTTAATCAGAGCACTTTTATCTCTTTTGTTCATTGATGCTTCCATGCAGGATGCATTTGAACAAAGGATGTTCTAGTTTAGAAAGCGTGAAAGCAGCTGAACTAGATGACCTTTAATTTATTTAATCAAGAAATAGTTACCGAGTGTCTGCTATATACCAGCCTTTGTGCCAAATCAAAGCCGAGTCAGACATAACCCCTCTTTCCTGGGAGCTCACAATTGAGAGACAAGAGAGGAAGAGTGAGTCGTTCAGATGTACCACGATGGCTGCGCTAATGGAAGGAGAGCGCGGTATCAGCTGTGTCTTGAAGGTTGTGTTAGAATTCTCTAGCTGCAGGGCGAAAGGGGAGAATGGAAGGAATGGGATGTGGAACACCATGAAGACCTGAAGGACTGCTGGCGTGAGCATCTGAGTGTGGCTCAACCATGGGACACATGGAATGGTGGGCAGTGACACCGCAAGATGGCGGAGTTTCCTCGCTGGGCTTCACAGCTTCCTTGTTGCCAACGACGTGAGGGGGTGTGAATAAAGGATCTGGAGAATCAGCACATTTTTGGATTTGAAGAGAATGCCTATTGACTCCCTACAGCAGTGATTCTCATAGTGAAGTGATCCTCTTCTGAAGAGATGTTGGGCAATGTCTAGAGACTCTTTTGGCTGTCGCAACTGTGGGAATGAGGACATGCTACTGGCATCCAGTGGCTCAGGGATACTGCTGAGCATATCACAGTGCACAACACCCCCCTCCCTCCCAATGAAGAGTTATCTGGCTCAAAATGNGACAGTCTCTTCAATAAATGGTGCTGGGAAAATTGGACAGCTACATGCAAAAGAATGAAACTTGACCACTCTCTCACACCATACACAAAAATAAACTCCAAATGGATGAAAGACCTCAATGTGAGACAGGAATCCATCAAAATTCTAGAGGAGAACATAGGCAACAACTTCTATGACATCGGCCAGAGCAACCTTTTTCACGACACATCTCCAAAGGCAAGAGAAATAAAAGATAAAATGAACTTATGGGACTTTATCAGGATAAAGAGCTTCTGCACAGCCAAGGAAACAGTCAAAAAAACTAAGAGACAGCCCACGGAATGGGAGAATATATTTGCAAAGGACACCACAGATAAAGGACTGGTATCCAAGATCTACAAAGAACTTCTCAAACTCAATACACGAGAAACAAATAAACAAATCATAAAATGGGCAGAAGATATGAACAGACACTTTTCCAATGAAGACATACAAATGGCTAACAGACACATGAAAAAATGTTCAAAATCATTAGCCATCAGGGAAATTCAAATCAAAACCACACTGAGATACCACCTTACGCCAGTTAGAATGGCAAAGATAGACAAGGCAAGAAACAACAATTGTTGGAGAGGATGTGGAGAAAGGGGATCCCTCCTACATTGTTGGTGGGAATGCAAGTTGGTACAGCCACTCTGGAAAACAGTGTGGAGGTCCCTTAAAAAGTTAAAAATTGAACTACCCTATGACCCAGCCATTGCACTACTGGGTGTTTACCCCAAAGATACAGACGTAGTAAAGAGAAGGGCCATATGCACCCCAATGTTCATAGCTGCATTGTCCACAATAGCCAAATCATGGAAGGAGCCGAGATGCCCTTCAACAGATGACTGGATTAAGAAGCTGTGGTCCATATATACAATGGAATATTACTCAGCTATCAGAAAGAACGAATTCTCAACATTTGCTGCAACATGGACGGCACTGGAGGAGATAATGCTAAGTGAAATAAGTCAAGCAGAGAAAGACAATTATCATATGATTTCTCTCATCTATGGAACATAAGAACTAGGAAGATTGGTAGGGGAAGAAAGGGATGAAGACAAGGGGGGTAATCAGAAGGGGGAGTGAAGCATGGGAGACTATGGACCCTGAGAAACAAACTGAGGGCTTCAGAGGGGGTGGGGGTGGGGGAATGGAATAGACTGGTGATGGGTAGTAAGGAGGGCATGTATTGCATGGTGCACTGGGTGTTATACGCAACTAATGAATCATCGAACCTTGCATCAGAAACCAGGGATGTACTGTATGGTGACTAACATAATGTAATAAAAAAAATTTAAAAAAAAAAAGAAAGAAACAAGTTAACAGTCACATTTAAAATAAAAAAAAAAAAAAAAAAAAGGAAGTCTTCCCTGAGGATGGGCAGGGGGAAGGGGAGAGCATCGCAGGCAGTTGTAGTTGAATGTGCAATGATGCAGGGGAGAGAAAGGTCATGGACAGACGTGTGTCATGGACACTGACCAGACAGAATGGAAGGATTTGCTCTCAAGAGCTATGGGAGAGATAGTTGGGTAGACAAGGAGGGTCTCCAGTCCAGGGGTCCCTGAAAGACAGAAGGAGGGCTCATGGTTGATCCACAATGGGGGAGTCTTTGTAGATTCTGGAGAAAGGGAGAAGTCCATGGAACACTGTTTGGAAGGTAGTGGGCTGGATGCTGGGAATGCAAAGAGAAAGATAGGGGAGGCAGCAAGAGGTGGCTGTCATCATCCAGGTGGAATGCCTAGGGAATCAGGAGCCAGGGCAGAGTGGGAGGGGCTTATGTTAGGGTGGGGGGCGGGCAGGAGTCCCAAGTGACTAAAGACCAGATCCAGAGTCCTGCCATGTCATTTCCCCCACTGCAGCTCCCAAACCTTGGGAAGAATAGCTGCTAATTGTATTGTTCAGTTTCCAGGACAATAGATGGGCCACATTTACCACTGGGTGGAAGCAACTCTAATTTTAAAAAGTCTAGACTAGGGGTCCCTGCAAACAACAGCCCATTAGGCCGAATCCTGCCCACTGAGAATAGTTTTTACATTTTTACAATGTTGAGGAAAAACCAAAAGAATATATTTCTTTTGAAATGAAATTTCATGAATCCATAAATAAAGTCATACTAGGTCACAGCTGCCCCCATGTGATTGGATGTTGTCCATGGCCCTCAAGGGCAGGGTTGCAGTCAAGGGCAGGGTTGAAGAGTTGCCCTGGAGACTATGGGGTCCACCAAGCCTAAAATATGTACCCTGGCCCTTTAGAGAAAAAGTTTGCTCGCTCTGGTCTATGCCTTTCTCTCTTGAGCTCAGGGCTTGTCTCTGTTTGTTTTCACTTCTCTCATAGGGTGAAGCCCAGGTACGTAGAAATCCCCAATTCAGGTACAGACTAAGTGGGAGCTCCAGGTACCAGGTTTCGAGTGATTCTGCTTGTAGTTCACCACTGCTACATGTCACGTGGATTCCCTTGTAGGGAGGAGTGGGTCTGGTTTGGGACAGAGGCTCCTACTGTCCGGGTTCCCATGTCTCTCTGTCCATGCTTTCCCCACAAACCACAACAAAGGTCTTTAAGCAAAGGAGTGACCCGCTGAAGTTTGTGACTGAGGATGACATCCCTGTCGCCCAGCGTGAGGGTGGCCAACCGGACAGGACAGGGGTCTTCTCTGCAAGGGATGTGAAAGCAAGCATCGGATCCCTCCTAGGATTCTGGATGGAGAGAGTTAACGCCCTGGCGAAGGTGAGGAACCATCCTGGTCCGAGTGGCCTGGGAGGCCCTGTGCCAATTCAATTTTCACAGCAGCCCACCTCCATCGGCATGAAAAATCTTTTCTTAACACTCTTATTAAACCCTAATCTTAATCGTATTCATCATTATTAAGTCTTGAAATTGTCTGGAATATTTAAATAGGGCCCAAGTGAAAGGCAGAGGAGCAGATTTAAAGGGACAGCTCGCATTCTCTTCAAGGAGATTCGGCCCCTGACGGAGAGCAAGGCTTCCGAAGGCAGAGATTTCCAACAAAGGCGGGGGAGGGGGCTGCCAATTACATTTGGCCTGGGTAATATTAGTCTTTCTTTCAAAGACTCCTCAAAAACTTATCAGGGAAAGGAAGAGGCCATAAAGAAGACGAATTAAAGGCTTAAATGTACCCAAGGGCTTGGCGGGATATTAAAAGGGAACAGCTCTATGGGCCTCCCCTCTGGCCTCCCTCCTTTTAGGTCCCAAAACAATGCCCATGAAATAACTCCACTGCCTTGGTCTCTGTCACCGAGGAGCTAATTTCTAGCAGCCCCCGAGAGGTCAGATGATCTGGCCTGGCTGTTATCTCCCCATACACGGCCGCAAGTCACCAGGGCCTTTAGAACTATGTTCCAGGGAAGAAATAATGGCCCTTTCACATTTTTTTTTCTAAATAAGAAATTTAATTTGAGAGGACGGTTTCTCATTTTTGCTCCCCTCTCCATCTTACAGGTGTGAATGAGTGCGAATCTATCGGGATGCACTTAGGGCCAGCGCTGTGCGCCTCGAGCTGTGTGCAGAGTCTCAGTTAACCCTTGCATGAGCCCCACAACCGAGGTCTCCCCGAGAGGAGAAACTCAACCACCTGGCTCACCCCTCCTGATTCAAACTAGGGCCTCTGCCTGCACAGCCCACAGCCTTTCCTTCACTGCCCCACTGCCTTGCCCCATACCCACTGTCCCTCAGCATGAGGGTGACTAGGGCGGAGTGATAGATTCAACTGGGGGGCAGGCGGGGGGTTCTATACAAGGGATATTAGTATTTTATCATTACTCTCAGGTTCGAATCCTGAATGTTGAAACAATCTATTTAACCTTTACTCTGGCTAATGCATACATTAGGTGGGGAAACCTATATGCCATCATAAAAATGTGAGAAATTGAAACCTGCTAACATAAAATCAAATAGCCTGGCCATAAAAGGTGTCGCTTTTATGTGATTATCTTGCCAATATCTTCATGTTGCTAAACTAAATCAAACTACAATTTTCCCCACATGCCCTGAATTTAATGGGAACCATTAATGGGTGTGATTCCTTATAGATCTCCTTGTAATAGAAACATGGCCTCTTATGCCCTGGCCGATTAAAATGAAGCCACTGGGCTGTCATTTGTTGTGTTGCTTTGGGTATATTGAATGGTGGCTCTGCTTGAGACATCAAAGCCGTTTACACTCAGGCTGGCATTCAAGGCCTTTCTGAAATATATGGCACCAAGGTATTTTTCTAGAACTTTCTTCCTCTACTCTCATGAATGATTTTTCATAGAATCAGATATCAGGGGTGGAAGAGAGTTGTGAGACCTGGCAAGTAGCTTTGGAATCCTATGCCAACTCTGATTGCCATCTTGGAGCATTGGGTTGAGAAGGATTCTGGGGCCAGTTCCAGGCTCACTGGCTAAAGCCTGCCATGTTTGATTAATGATGTCTGCCAGGGCAAGGTTGATGGAGTGGGAGCACATGTACCACAGTTCTGCCCCCATGTTTTAATTCAACCCCTTTGTTTTACAGTAGTAGAAACTGAGGTTCACAGAGACTTTTCCAAAGTCACACAACCCCAGGCAACAGAGTCAATCAAGAGCAGAATGTTTTCCTCCTATCTCCTACCCTAGTGTTCTTTCCATGATGGTGGAACTCCGAGGAAAAAAGGTAAGGCACATTGGAAGGATCAAGGAAGCAACAGTTTGAAGAGGGCAGAGAGCAACTCCCACCTCCATGATGAAGGAGCAAACACCCCTAAACCCCCAAAGATCCTTGATCAAAACCCCTAATCAGTTTAAGGAAGTTATTATTCTTTCACTCCTCTTTCCCCACATTTATATCCTCTCTAACACCAGGCTGGGATATTGTGCGAGTGATCCTCAATCTTCTCCAAATAAGATTATCTTCAGCTAGGGAACTCTGGGGTCTCTCAGTGACTTTGAGTCTTTCCCAGTAAGGGTCCATGTCCTTTCTTCTGAATATCATCCATTGGGAATCCTTGATCGCCAACTTTGCCCTCAAAGTGGAGTGGGACAGAACAGAGAGGCAACAACTGAAATCACTGAGTCCTTTGCGCACACATCCATCTCCCTCTCAACCACTCCAAACCTTCTCTGAATCCCCATAGCCCACGTGACAAACCATACCCCCGCCCCTGGTCTTAACATGGCCCCCCACACCTGCTATAATCTGCTCAGTCAGCCTCTCCAGCCCCATCCTTTCCCAGCCCCTCTCAATCACCCAGCAAGTACCTTGCACTGGAAAGGGCCAGTGGCACTGCGGTGCTGACTGCCAACCCATCCCCACATGTGACTAGGGCATCATTGGTAATGGGCATCTTTCCTTCTTTGCCCAGCCATTACTTCGGAAGGGGTGCTGTGTGTAACTGACAGCACCTGTCCTAGATGTGAGCATGTGCGGCATGGGGACAAGACCGCTTGGGTTACGATTCCTGCTGTGGTCACAGCATCACCAGCTACTTGGTAAACCACCCTACAGCCACCCGCTTCGGTGCCTTTGGTTATACTCACGGCTGCCTACGCACTGTATTTAATCTTTAAAACCTGGTTCCTGAGAAGCTCTCCACAACTCCAGCCTGAGGAAATCCCAAAGCCAAATGCATGGATCAGTGTAGCAGGATGGTGAGGGGCACAGATTCTGGAGAGAGTCGGCCCGGGGACAAATCCCTCCTCGGCCACTCAGCAGCTGTGTGATCTTGACCAAACCACTCAGCCTCTCTGTGCCCTCATTTCCCCCGCCTGCAATATTGAGATAAGCATCAGCACCCATCTCACAGGATTGTTGTGAAAACAGAAAAGAGTCCATGTGCTCAAAGTGTGGAATGCAGTTCATGGCCCAGATGGAGTGCTCAGCAAGTGTCTGTTATCATGATGAAACTTTGTGACTTAATAGCAATGTATCTGCCCTATCTGCTACACTGAGTTGCAAGTTTCTGGAGCTCTGGGATTTGACTATAATCATCTTTGAATTCCCTGCCCCCCAATGCCAAGTTGGTTACATAGGTGCTCATGAATATTTAATGAATGACTAAATGAATGAATAAATCTGTTTGAAGCCTTCTAAGCCAGAAGGGAGAGTCATTTTCCAGTGTTCTCAGCTGCCAGTGTCTTGTCCCAGTTCGGGAGGACTCGAGTGAAGTGTTCCATGGATGTCACTGTGAGTGGAAGAGACACTCTATCTCAGTGACACCCAACCTCGCAGTTACCTTGCACGTCTTCAATAACCTCTCACTAACTCAAACAATGAAAATTCCTTCCTCTCTTGATGTGATCCCTGAGTGGCAAACACTGATGGTTTTCTCCCCCTTCCCCTTGAGTTCCTAACAACGCAGAAGCCAACATGACTGTTTCATGGGCTTATTTGTCCGCACTAATGGTGTCAGCAGAGACAGCACGCCTCTCCAAAGAACTAGGGCAGAACGGCACAGGCGAGGCACACGGCTCTCAGAAGCACACCTCCGAGGTCTCGACTTTTTGTTGATTATGGAGATGACGTTGGTGCTGAGAGATGATGCCACTGTCATCTTTACACAGACAGGCTCATTTTTGGACTTCATGTGATGCTTCCATCCATCCGTCCGTTCGATCGGTTGTTCAGCAAATAGGTACTGAGAATCTGCCATGTGCACAGAACAACAGTGTTGTACGATGCCAAGGCCATCATTCACAGCGTGATCTACGGAATGCTTGCGCGCCACCGGGGGACCTGAGCCGCCAGACATGGTAGCCCTACAGGGGCGAGCGCTGCAGATGCAGAAATGCCTACAATACAGTCTCCTTCTCTCCAGAAGCTCAGAGTCAAGTAGGAGAGCAAGACTTGTCAGCCCATAAATTACCAGTCCTGTGGCAGGAGTAAAATAAAGCTCATCCAGGGCAGATGGGGGTTCCAATGACTGTCCCTGGGTCAGTCAGGGAAGACTTCTTGAAGGCAGTGATGTCTGATTGGGGTTTTGAAAGATCTGTAGGAGTCTGTTGGGCAGATTAGATTGGGAGAGCTGGGGGTGGAGATGTTGCAGGTTCCAAGAGGAGAAAAGAGCCTGCCCAAAGGTATTTAGGCATGAAAGGCACAGTCACTTAGGGTGAGTCCCCTCCTCCCTCTCCCCAGCCCCTGGCCACCACCATTCTACTCCTCTTCTGTGAGTTGGACTAGTTTAGACACTTCATATTACAGAGTTATGCTGTCATTGTCCTTCTGCGGTGGGCTTATTTCACTTAGCACGATGCCCTTGTCAAGGGTCATCTGTGTTGTTGTAGGGGGAGGAGCTCCTGCGTTTTTAAGGGTGAATAATATTCCATTGCGTGTATATACTGCATTTTTATCTGTTCATCCCTCAGTGAACCTTTACACTGTTGCCACATCTAGGCTACTATAATTAGTGCCACAATGAACATGGGAGTGCTAATATCACTTCAAGATCCTCACTTCCATTCTTGTGGATATATACCTAGAAGTGGGATTGCTGGATTATAAGGTAATTCTATTTTTATTTTATTGAGGAAACTTCATACTGCTTTTCCATACTGGAAACTGCACCATTTTGCATTCTCACCAACAGTATACAAAGGTTCCAGTGTTTCTACAACTTTGCCAACACTTCATCATTTTCTGTTTTGTTGTGTTTTTATAATAGCCATCCTATCAGGTGTGACGTTGTAGCCCATTACGGTTTTGATTTGCATTTCCCTGATGGGTCTTGAAGTTCTATGATTAAGGAAGCCCAGAGTCTGTGTGCTGGTGGAATCCGGGGCTGAGACACCCACCCCAGGTCTGCATGTGTGGCTGGAGGGAGGACCAGTCCCTGTGGTGCTGTGATTGGGAGTCTCTCGTAGTTAACCTGACTTGATTGGTGAGGCACGGAGTCATACTGGTTGCCAAGGAACTTTGCCAACTCCTTTCTGCAAGGCCAGCCTACAAGGGGATCAGTCTCAGACAAGTTCGCATTACCTCTCAAAGAAAGGGAAGGTGATGCTAGGGCATCATTCACTATGATGTCACTTCAGGTGTGTCTGCAGACCAGGGATGTCAGAATCTCCCAGGGTGCTTACAAAGAAATGCATATTCCAGCCCCACCCCTGCCCTACTAAGTCAGAATGGCTGGGAGCACTTTTAATCACCGCTTCCCCACTCCGGTGCGCTCTCATGTGTGCTCAAATTTGAAAACGGGGCGGGGGGGTGCCTTGGGTGGCTCAGTCAGTGAAGTATCCACTGTTGATTTCAGCTCAGGTCATGATTTCAAGGCTGTAAGATCGAGCCCTACGTTGGGCTCCTTGCTGAGCGTGGAGCCTGCTTGGGATTCCCTTTTCCTTCTTCTGCCACTCCCCTCACTCACAAGCTCTCTCACTCTCCAAAAAAAAAAAAAAAAAATTGAAAACTGCCCGTAATATTTAAAATTAGAATTGTACAGTGGGAAAACTGAAGCCCACAGAAAGGAAGGAATTTTCACAAGTTCATACAGAAAGTCAGAGACAGAATATTTAGCCCCTGGCCTCATGAATCCAACAACATAATTTGGGAAAAGCAGCCATATCTATTTCAAAAGTACATACGCACACTTACAGAGTTCTCGACAACTCCCTGACTGTATTGACACTCAATATTACACATAAACATCACAACAGACCTGAAGATAGGTCTTCTGATTTTACGCATTATCTTTTCCAATAAAGACACAGAGGTTCTAGGAGATGAAATAATGAGTCCAAATCCTGGGCTCTTTTATTTATAGAGAAGATCGAAGAAGAGACATTCAGCCAAATGCAAGTTATCATGGCACAAGATTTAAGTGTCAGCTGGATGCTCTGGGTGGCAGGAGGGTGACAGGAGTTTCCAGGGAGAGAGGGGTTACTCAGAGAAGGGCATTTTAGCCAGGGAGAATTTTTGAGCCATGTCTTGAAAGAAGTTTTAAGTTGGCTTAAAGGAGTCATAGATTTCAGGGTCTTTGCCATCATGAATCCTAAAAAGAGTGACACTAAGGTATTGAAAACATGATTGTAATGTTTCTGGGGGGAAAATTAACGGTCTAATCCTACGGGAGGATGGGTATTGGTGATTCTGACTTATGTGCACACCACAGAGCTTCCCTAATCAGCTTTTCCTCTTAGTGCAGCTCAGGGAGAAGGCAGAGGGCTGAAAATAGTCCACTCCAAAGTCTTTTGATTGCAAAGTGTTTCAAGAGGGAAGACGTGGGTGACAAACTAATAAAACCCAGGAACGGCTTGCATTGGTGTTTTCCCACAAAGCTTCTTTCACCCCAAGCTCCACGACGACCCTTGCGACAGCCCCCAGGGCCCTCTCACCCCAGCACCCTGTCCAATCCCATCTTTCCAGTGGCATGTTCATGGAGCGCCTACAGGGACCCCGCCACCGTCCTCGCTATGACCATCATCTGGCTTCATTCTCACCTAAAACTGGGAGGCAGGCTTAAACTAGGAAAACCTGGAGTACAAGCTAAGAGTGAAAAGGAAAAGGTTCAATTAATATGTCTTCGGCGCCTAGTGTGTGCTTTTCCACGGACTCGAGTGACTTCACTCTCACAAAAAGTCCCACTCGCTCAGTAGATGTTACGAATCTACAGGTGACACGTATGTCAGGCCCATGGCTCAGATGTGGCGGATGCGTATTTGAGCCGCATCCCTCTGATGACAAGCTGACATTTTCCCCACCATCCCAGGCTGCGTTTAATAGGATTCCTATCTTGGAGAAGTGAGGAGAACAGTCCAAGGTCAATAATGAAGCTTACCATGTGATCATCACAATGAAAGGCAACAAGTACTGCGACAAAGGTTACCTATTAAGTGTGGTGGCCGCTCGGAGAGAGAAGAAAGGGTCTGTTTTAGACATTTGCTGTAGGGTTTTTGCACGTGCTGTTCCCTGAGAGCACAAATGTCTGCTCCAACAGCCCTCCTCTGACCTCCCTGTCTGTGTCACTTCTGTATTTGTCTCTATTGTTGTGCCCTGTTCGCTCTTTTTTTTTTTTTTTTAACAGAGTGTTTGCAACTTAGAGTCCCTAATTAATTTACTTTCCGATTGCCTTTCTGCTGCAATAGCGCGGAAGCCCCCCAGGACAGGAATGTGTCTGTCCTGGTCACTACGGAATCCTCCAGAATGACAACAGCAGATGTTGAATAATTGTTGGAGGAAGGAAGGGATAAATGAGTGAATCGATGAATGATCGGATTGCTCTGATAACTTAGTCTTCGGAACACTGTGAGGTAGGCATTACCAACCCCTTTTCAAAACAAATGAACAGAAGCTGCAAGATCAACCCTGGGGGTCAGAGGGGGCAGAGGGGGAGTCCACCCCAGTTGTTCCAACTCTAGCTTCACCCAGTGCTCATCTCACTAGATCCAACCACACGGATTTGAATGTACAGATTCTGGGAACTGTGCATTCACAGTTGACCAGGAAGCCTGGAGAAGGAAAGAGGCAAGGGGACAAAGACATACAGAAATTCGGGCCAAGTCTTCCCAGGTATGGCTGAGTCTGACCCCATCCAACAGATTCATAACAAGAGATCGCAATAACAACTCTTATTTAGGGTGTGCTTAAGGCTTTCCCCGTATCACAGAAGAGTAAATTTTACTCTCCAAGAGGCTGGAGAAGGGAGAACTCTGGTTCCAGGGTACATCTTGGGATGCAGGAAGATCCCGCACAGAGACAAAAGTTTCCTGCTGCATGGCGGCATGGGGGACAGAGAGAGAAGGGAGGAGGGAAGGCGAGGTGGTGATGAGGCACCAAGAGGTGGCAGACGCCTGTGTTCTGTGGGGTGACCCCTCGCCTGGACTTCCAAGCGCCCCGTGATGTCTACTGGCCTCACCGCATGCGTAATGCACTTGTCTTTCTCAGGCAATCCTGTGAAAGGCAGACTCAACATGGAAGCAAGAGCCGGGGAATCAGAGACATCAGAGGAAAGGAAGTCTGCCTTTGGAAGTAAGACTAAAAAGCAAGTCAAACTTAGCAAACACAGGCACACTAGTCTACCAGTGTGGTGGGAATGGAGTTGCACTGCCCAGGAGGTGTGGGTGGGGGGCTCCCTACAAGGAAGGGTGTGTTGCCCCGGCCACCAGGACAGCCTGCAGCCATCCACCTCTCCGGGGATGCTCAGCTGCAGAGCCCCCCGATCCAGGGCCCGACCCGGCCCAGCAGCCTCCAGCCAATGAGCGCTGGAGTCAGGAATAGGAAGACCAAGCCAGCTGGGCCCAAAGCATGACATGGCTGGGAGCTCTTTCAGAGCTGGGGTCAGCTGAGGCTGCCACGGGGCTGCTGTGCCACTCAGCCTGTGCTGGTCCTGCTCCCTTCCCCAGCCTCCTGTGGGTGTTGCTGACCCCAAGTGGCACTTCCTCATCAACATCTGCACGCCCAACTCCCTCTCCAGGTCTGTTCCCTGGCCAGCCAGACCTAGCGCACCCAGCAGGCCTTCGGACTTCCCCCGGCTGTGGAACTGGGGAGATCTTAGGCCAAGGATATCTACACTTCTCTATGTTTATAACCGTGAGGTTGACAACAGTATTTCCATCTTGCACGTAGGGAAACCGAGTGACCAAGTGCTAAAGATGAGACCATAGCTTGATGTTCGATCTCAATGAATAATAAGCACCCCATTAACACAGAGTTACCCAGACCCCCTCCTCTGCTCTCTCTTCCATGGAACCTCGCCGAACAGGCCCCTCCTCTCCTTCCCGCAGCGCAGGATTTTTTTTGTTTTGTTTTGCTTTTTTTTTTTTTCCTTTTCTATGGCTCTCATTACATCCTGCCTCTCATCACGAATATTTATTCACAGTCTGTGTCCCGTAATGAACCATGTTCTTTTTGAGGACAAGAGCTATGTTTGATTCATCTATATATGCCTACAGACAGGAAAAAAAAAAAAAAAAAACTAAATAAATGTGAACTGAATTAAAGTAATTCTACATTGATTTATCTCTAATTATGGAATGGAAGCCTTTGTTCTAATATAAAAGAATCAAGGGTGTAGGCTGTTATTTTGGTGGGGGGAGACCCCGCTGATACTTTTGAAATCAACCCCATTCTGCCTTTGCCTGTGGCAGTTCTCAATAGAGAGGGTGAAGGTAGCAAGTGCATTCTTTAAGCCTTTGAAAATTAAGAGCCAAGGTGGGGGGCGGGGGGGGGAAGTGGATAAAAAAACAAAGAGACCAAAACAAATATTAGTTAGGAATTTGACAACAAAAAATTTAAATTAAGAAATTAAACGGAGGAAAAGAAATTAAATGGCGTAGGACTTTCTACCAATAGATTCCAGAGCTGTAAAACGACATCTCTCGCTCTCGTTCCTCTGCAAACAATTCCAAGTGTAAATGTATTTTTGGCACAAATGGCTCTGTCCTAAGATTCTTGATTATAATTATAATAATGGGTTTCTGAAAGCCTGCAAGTGGTTCTGGGAATGATAATAAGGGTTGAGAAAAGACATGTTGTTTATGTGGTGAGTGTTTGTGGAATATTAAATGGGGGTGGGAAGAAAAGCTCATGCTATACTTTCCACAAACTCCAAAATATACAATTACACCCAAGCAGCCCATCACCACCTCCCGTTCCTCCAGGCACACAGACACCATCAGTTCCATTACCCCGCAAACGGGGGGCTGCGGCAGCGGGGGGAGCACGCGCCCTCGTGTTTTCCCTGTAGGGGTGATCATCCCTTAGAACATTGCCTTGCTTTTGCATCAAGAAGCCCTCCCCTACTCTAGCCCTGGCGGGTCGCTAAGATGCTCTGAGCCTCTTCCCTTCAGCCATGACCATGACACGGACATAATGTTCCATCCCTCTTCTGAAATCTCACCACTCCAATGGGGACCATTTCTGTGACACAAAGCGCCTTCCCTCCCTCTGCAAGTCCCTGGAGAACATGGAACTGATCTGATCCATTGTTGCTGCTGGTTTTCAGTTGCGGTAAAACACATATAATATACATTATGTTTATTATGTAAATGATAGGTAGTATTTTAATCCTTCCAGAATGCACTGTTCAGTGCAGGAAGTACATTCACAGAGCTGTGCATTCATCACCGCTCTCTCGTTCCAGACCTTTTTCACCGGCACAAAAGGAAACCTGTGTCCATTAAGCAGTCACTCTCAGTTCTGCCTCCTGTCCACTGTCTTTTACCTACTTCAGGGCCTACTCCCGTCTCACCCACAGTAGGCCCTGATCAATGTTTAAAATCCAATAATTGCCCCTTTTTTACAGATTTATTTATTTATTTTAGAGAGAGAGAAAGGGAGAGAGAGAGCAGGGATAGGGACAGAGGGAGAGGGAGAGAGAGAATCCCAAGCAGACTCCATGCTGAGCATGGAGCCCTCCCCTGGGCTCGAACCCATGACCCTGAGATAGGACGCGAGTGGAAACCAAGAATCAGATGCTTCACCAATGGGGCCACCCATGTCCCCCCTCCCCAATAATTGCCCATTTAGTCAATCATTCATATCTGTTCTGCCTACTCTGATGGCTATTCCCCTAGGATGATTATTTTTAATTATTTTATATAATACTAGTCAGGGTCACAGTCATGATAACTGCCATTGATTCAATGTTTACTGCATGCAAATATTAGACATTTGATGTAAGTGAAATCATACATTTATCCTTTTGCATCTGGCTTCTTTCACTTAACATCATGTTTTCAAGGTTCTTCGATGTTGTAGCATGTATCAGAACTTTATTCCTATTTAGAGTCCAATAATAATGAGTGTGTATATCACATTTTGCTTATTTGTTCAGCCTTTGATGGAGACTTGGGTGGTTTCCCTCTTTTGACTCTCATGAACAATGCTGCTGTGGACATCAGTGCACAGGTCTTTTGTGGACATGTGCTTTCATTTTTCCTGAGTATCTAGCTAAGGGTGTAATTGCCAGTTCATATGGTAATTCTGCATGCAGTTTTTGGAGGAATTGTCGAACTGGTTTCCAGAGTGGCTGCACCATTTTACATTCATACCAGCTGTGTGCAAGGGTTCTTCACATCCTCACTAACACTTGCTATGTTCTTGGGTTTGTCTTTTGGTCTGTCTATTATAGCCATCCTAATAGAGGTGAGGTGATATCACACTGTGGTTTTTATTTGCATTTCCCTAATGACTAACAATGTTGAGCATCTTTTCATGTGCTTATTGGCCACTAGTTTATCTTCTTTAGAGAAATGTTTAAAGTCCTTTGGTCATTTAAATATATATTTTTGTGTTTTTGTTTTTGTCCTTGTTGAGTTCTATGAGTTTTTTATTTTCTGAACATTAAACCCTTGGCAGATACAAGATTTGCAAATATTTTCTCCTATCCCTTTAAAAAAAATAATGACCTCTAGTTTACCCCAAATCTTATCTATAGTCTACAAAACCACTTGGCTAACTTTACTTCCTTTGAGCTGTGTAACCATTTGGGTGGGTGAGTTTGCCCCAAGACTACAGAGTTAAGAAATTGTGATTCACTTGAAATTAACATAACATTGTATGTTAATTACAGTTGCATAAAAGAAAAGAAATCGAAATTCACAGAGGCAAGTGACTCAGCAAGGTTACCCAGCTGGGCAGAGACTCGGGAACTCCCACGCTCTTCAGGCAACTGCATCAGTTTCCTCCTCTGAAGAATGCATGGTTCTGGGTCCCTGGAAACTCTGTGGCTTCCCCCAGGACTCTGGTGCCCATTCCAGGGAACACCCAAATGCCTTGCTTCTGGAAGCGCATTCTGTTTGGAGGAAGTTCTCAAGAGAAAACTCTTCCCAGACTCAGTCTCCGTATGGGGCACATGCTCCCTTATTCCCACAGGCAGCTTTCCGGCTGTCCATCACCCTAGATTCCTTTGTCACCTGAACCCTGCTCCTTAGAGGCATTGTATTTTTATTCAGCAATCTGTTCTCGCGCTCACACCATTTCTGCCCATTAACAGCACAAAGCTGCAAATACGCGCTAGCAGGCTTTACATTCTGAAATCAGCTCCAACTGAATACCATTGCACGATTAAAAAGCAATCGTGTATTATTCACATCCAAGCCATACTTCCTCACACGTTAATGATGAGGACATGGAATACTCATGAGGTCCAGTGGGGTGGAGTCTGGAGCGAAAAAGAATTCTTGAGGCGTCTTTGGTGCAAAAATGGTGGTTTATTAAAGCAGGGGGACAGGACCCATGGGCAGAAAGAGCTGCTGCACCGGGGTTGTGAAGGGGTGGCTCATTCTATACCATGGGGTTGGGAGGTAAGGAAAAAGGGAGGTTGAGAAAATACTTTCATATGTTAAAGAAGATTCACAGGATACCAGAGGCCTTGCCATTGTCAAGTTAAGGTTGTTTTTCCCTCTAGCAAGGCATTAACATGAAGATAGTTGGGCACTTCCTGGAGGATGCTGATTATAAGGGCATTTAATTGTATCTACATTCCCTTCCTTCCGGAAGCTAGGTTATTGATAGAAATGCTTTGTTCTTGTAAACTGCTAACGACATTTGTAAAACTGAGGGAGACTTAAGTCTTGCAGGATTGTGGTCTCTATAGGTTCCTTTAGGGCAGCCAGGAGTGCCTGAGGAATGTCACATACATCCCATGGGGCGGGGGTTGTGGGGTGTCAGTCTCTGCTTTGTCCTCAGCTTGCCTTCTGTTCCCTCATCTCCCCCCTGAACAATTTTGACCCTTAAATCTTTAAGTTTGTTGAAGGTGGAAGGTCTCATCTTCTGTAACGTCTTCCTGCTGGATAGGGGCGTAGAGATGTCCCTACTTATGGGTCAGTATTGTTCAGTTGGGAATGTATAGCGGAGTTATGAAAGGGGAGGCAGCTGAATCCAATGTGGACATCTCCTTGAGTAGAAGGGATCATCTGTTAGCTGGAAGTTATGGCAGTGAAGGACTCTTGGCACTAGTAAGGGAGACACTGGAAATGACAAAACAAGGTTAACATTGAAGGAGAAAGAGATCTGAATAAAAGATCTTTGATAGTTGACCTCAATAATTTTCCTCCAGTCCAGTTTAAAGCTATCACTAAAGGAAAGAGATCATTTAAAGCACCAATTCTAGTATTGATTTGTCAGGTAGAAACCCAGAAGTATCTTGGTGGTAATCTGGACTGTATGCACAGCCTTGCTTTTACACCAGCACAAGTTTCACGTTGTGTAATTTAATGCCATTCCATTTTGTAAAACTGCTTCACGTATTTGTATCACTTCAGAATTTAAGAGAAACGCTGTTTTGAGTGTCATTTAGGGCTTTGACCATATACTTAAGAGTTTCCATGTGCCAAACAGTATTCTCCAGTCTCAAAAAGGTAACAAAGGTGGATGCTAGGTGGTCACCAATGAGACACAGAACATGTCCACCATGGTTTTAAATTTGGAAGTTTGGTAATGGTTTTACTAATGCATCCATGCGTCTAGGCAAAACCCAAGAGTGCGGTGGCCTATCCAGCCTGGGGGAAGCCATGGCCACAGGTTAGAGCTACATAGTCACTGGGTCCCAGCCAGGAGCCAGTCATATAATGCTGGGCCTCTTTGAACTGCAGTCAGGATTTCAAGGGCTACTTGGTTTTGGAGGGCCATACATACAATGATTTCAGCCCCATATTTGACTGGGGAGTTATGGCTTGATGATAATCCCCTTTTCTTCCAAATTGCACCATGAGCATGGAGGAGCAGGAAAATATATTTGAAGTCAATACAAACATTTTTAAGGCTTTTGCCAACTGCAAAGCAAGGGTGGGCACTATTTATTCTCCTTTGGGGGCAGATGTGTCTGCTGACAGGGCTTTGACCTCAATAGTCTTGAGTTAGACTCGACTGCTAACATACCCAGTTTTTCTTACCCCTCTTTTCCAGGAAACTGTTACCATTGGTGCACCAATTATCCTCTGTATTTTCAATAGGGACATCTTAAATCTGGTCGACTAGAATAGACAAGATCAATAACCTTTGAACAGTTATGCTTTATAGAAGTACAATGGTCAGGACCAGGCTTAAGGGTAGCTGGGTTTAAAGTTTGACAGGTTTTAAGCATTATTTCAGACATATCTATAAGCATAGCCTGGTATTTAATAAGTCAGTCTCCTATCACCTATTGGTGGCCTTTGGTCTCTAATAAAACATTCTGGACCTGATATGAAGTCACTAAGTCAGAGACTCCCATAGTGAGCTTTGAGGCTCCTTATACCAGGAGGGCTGTTGTCTGCTCAGCTAAAGCCTCTCCCTGTAATTGTGCATCCACAGAGGTGGCTTCTAGGATAAATATAACTATGTGGGATGAAACCATTAAGAAGCCCTCTTTGTTTGAGGTCTAGCCTTAATATCTTAACAAGGAATAACTGGCAAGTGGGGGGAAGACTTGTCAAGAGATAAAGGCATCCAAGTCAACCAGTCCAGTCACAAGGAAAGTGGGGTCATCCATTATCTCCACGAGCCCATAGTTAACCCTATGGAGTGGGGTAGGCTCTGGCTTTTAAGGAATGATTTAATCATCCCAGCCACAGAGAATTGGTCAAAGTGATATTTATACAATTGTTGGGGAATCTATCTTATTTCCTGGTTGTTCAAATAATTAAATATATGCCCATGGGGTCCTGTTATTAGCCCCATAGAATAAAAAGCATGGTGGCTATCTATACGTGAGCTATTGTATAGAAATAGAAAAAAGCTATTTCTCTTAAGTTTACCTCAAGTTGTCTAGCTTAAGCAAACATTTAAGGACAATCAGGTCTAGAATTTAACATCCACAAATGTGGGTTATTTAAACATAATTTTTCCCTCTAAAATAACCCTCATTTCGAGATAGCCAAATCAGGACTAATTTGTTTGCAAAACAAGTCCAGTTTTAACAAACTTGGCATAATTATTTACATAAACTCAGCAAGAATAGTGACTGATCACATAGATCACATAGATCTTATAGAATCTGCTTTTTTGCTGGAACTTTTATAAGGAATCTCCAGGTTGAACTTCTAGTAGCCTCTCCAGGCCAGAAGCCAAGCCAAGTACTTGTTATCAGTCATGCCTGTAATATCTGTAGATTTGGCAAATTCCTCTTCATGAGGTCCCCAATATATCTTGAGGTTCCTGCACCTACCGGGAAGTGACATTCTTTACTCACCTGGTGAGGCTGCTGGGAACTCTGTAAGTAAGGTATCAGGCCAACATTTCCAGGGGGCTTTATGGCTCCAGGTTTCATCCTGAAAGCTGTTTGGTCATATCTGCATCTATGTATGTCTCTCAAATATGGCATTCCAGTCAAAGCCTTGGTAAAATAACCAGTGTTTCCAATGGTGTCCTGTTACAAGGAGAACAATACTTATTGAACTTATGCAGATGATTATGATTGCCATGGAAGAAAGAATACTTACTGAGACCTTTTTAATTTCAGAGGGTTCAGGTAGAGAGAAAAGTTAAATGCTTTCATTCACTTTATTATTATTTCTGTATATCACTGATGTCTTAAGAGAAAGTTTCCTCGATCTGGAAGAGCAAACATTAGAGAACCAGTAATGTTTGTTTTTTTTTTTTTTTAAAGATTTTATTTATTTATTTGACAGAGATAGAGACAGCCAGAGAGAGAGGGAACACAAGCAGGGGGAGTGGGAGAGGAAGAAGCAAGCTTATAGCGGAAGAGCCTGATGTGGGGCTCGATCCCATAACGCCGGGATCACACCCTGAGCCGAAGGCAGACGCTTAACCGCTGTGCCACCCAGGCGCCCCAGAGAACCAGTAATGTTTTAAACAAGAGTCACAACACTATTATCTTTTAGTTAATTTAGTCCTATATTACTAATTCTTCTTTAGTTTAGTTTGAACGCAGCTTTAGTTAATTCTGGAAATTCTTACCCATTTCAGTTTTAGGATTCTATAAAGATATTGAATACCTGTATCTGTCCTAAAGTCCTTCACATGAATTTCCTTGAAGATTAAACTCATTTTACAAGAGAGTAAGAACAATTATAAATGACAAAAACACAGAATGGACATGGTTAGTAACTGATGAGTTTACAGTATAGCTGGCAAGGAAGTCAGGTTATTTCTGTGACACATAACACTTCGGTAGCCAGAATAGAGTGATGACGACCTTATATTAAAACATTAAAACTTTAGGAATTGCATATAATCTCCAGAAGAGTTATGCCATTTACCAAAATGTAACCTAAGGCTTATCATTTGTTTAATGGTACTTCCAGAGTAACTCAGCATACCAAAGAAAAAGGCCTATTGAGTTAAAGAGACTTCATTTACAATTTAAATCTTGGTAAAGTTTGTTAAAACCTTTAAATTATAGCAGGCGCCAGGGCGGGGCACCTGGGTGGGTTAAGCATCTGCCTTGGGCTCAGGGCGTGATTGAGCCCCACATCAGGCTCTTCCGCTATGAGCCTGCTTCTTCCTCTCCCACTCCCCCTGCTTGTGTTCCCTCTTTTGCTGGCTGTCTCTGTCTCTGTGGAATAAATAAATAAAATCTTTAAAAAAAAAATTATAGCACATGCATGAATAGGATTACAGATCATTACAAAACTATTTTTATGTAACCAAGGTGACAATAAAAGATTTGAAAGTACATAGAGTTCTATAGTTGTTAGCCAAACTTAGCTCCTTTAATACTGAGAAGTTTTAACTAAGTGATCGCGAAGACCTGTTAATGACAAAACATAGAAACTTTGTTTTCTGGGCAAAGAGAAAACTGTTTACATTTTTTTATCCAGAGCAGATGAACAATTCGAGAAACCTTTGAACTTTTGAACAGAGAGAAAGCAGACTTATGTATCATACCACTGTACTTTAAAAATCCATTCATTTCAATCTTAGTCGGTTCTGACCACACCTAAAATTCCTTCTACAACTTTCTTTTGCATTCAGATTTTATCCCATGCTATCTTTCCAAACAACCATCTTATTTAGGACAAAATACCTTCTTTTACCTTCAAACAAAAATGCATCCCCATTCCTTATCCTTCTTACATATCTCCTACTTTTCTATATGCAGAGTTGCTTCCCTTACTTCCATCAGCCTTCATTACATTTAGTGGAATTTCATTTTTTAGAAACCTTAGTCTCCAGGGAGTAGTGACCAACTGTGAACTGTTTCACCAAAACGTTTCGATGGCAAATTTATGAATCAGTTAAGCACAAAACATGTTAACCAACAGATTTAAATATCCTTAGTTTCATTGCAATAAGTAGACGAAAGCACAAACCTACATCCAGTACTCAATGCTTTAGCACTGTTTCCTTCTATTTTAAAAAGACCTAGATGTCCAAGGAATTCAATCCCATTTACCATCCAAGCAATAAAGATTCAGGTTACCAAAGACTTTGAAAGCAAGCTATTTTAACAATTACCCATGAAAACTTTGAGACAATTATTTTAGTCTTTTTTACTAACAACTCACAACAGAGATAACACAAGTTTGACCCTTAGTAAACCTTGACAGAATAAGTTTCACATTTAGTGCTGATAACTTAAAGACATGTCTATCTTAATTAAACCAACAAGCTTAACTTAAATACTGAATTTTGTTCTACCTGGATCCTCCCCATTGTCAATTTTTACCTGAGACACTGGTGGGGAGACCTGGAGTGCATGGTGTTAATTTCAGGGGGGTGCTCTTCCTCGCTCCTTGATGGTGAGGGAAGGAGGAGCCATGGTGCCTGAGGCACTGAGGATGGTAGAGAAGCCAGTCATGGAGCTCCTTGATGGTGAGGGAAGGAGGAGCCATGGTGCCTGAGGCACTGAGGATGGTAGAGAAGCCAGTCATGGAGGCCGCACCCCAGGTGGTGCAGAAAGAAGGGGCAGACAGTGGAGACAAAGTGCTGCCAGAAGGCAGAGAAAGGGTTCCCGGTTCTAGCGCTCATCAGCTCCAACAGGAGCAGAGGCCATGCTTTCCCGCCAACAAGGGGGAATAGTCAGTCTATGTCGGGCCACAAAATACAGCGAATTTCCCCAAAACAAAGGGAGTTTTGGCAGCTGCTTGGGAATATTCCTTAAAGTCCCTGTCCTGAGGTAGACTAACCACGGTTGGCTCCAGTTATGGCCATTAACCCAGGAAATGAATGAGGGAGAAGCCCCCACATCTGTTAGAAGGAACAGCAAGAGAAGAGAGTCGAATCCCCTTTGTCTGGGATGGCCTGTGTTTCCTCCAGCAACTTGAGTTTACTCGGAGGAGTCCTACTTAGATAATTATCATCCAAGATGTCAGGGGAGTTTACTAGCTGACCCATTTGGGCAAACACATTCTGCAAGAAGCCCTTAGGTCGGGGT
Source organism: Ailuropoda melanoleuca (assembly GCF_002007445.2). Classification (NCBI taxonomy): domain Eukaryota; kingdom Metazoa; phylum Chordata; class Mammalia; order Carnivora; family Ursidae; genus Ailuropoda; species Ailuropoda melanoleuca. Next base: position 46,306,793 of record NC_048224.1, read on the forward strand.
CCTGGGGTAGAGCAATGAAGGCCTGGGTAGGAGCAATGAAGGTACCCTAGGTCCATTTGCCCTGTTCCTTACAGAAGAGATCTAACCGATAGATCCCACTGAGGCCGAGCGGTGTTACAGGAGCTCAGTGCTTTCCTAAATTTTTGAATCTGAATTGTCTCCGATGGGTTAGAAGGCAACCCAAGGAAGAGTCCTTGGGAACTGAAGAAACAGCCTACTGAGGCCACATTCAGAAAAGTAAAGAAGGTCCATTACCAAATCCCTGACTTCCAGGGGGCGTCCCACGCAGGATAGGTCAGAGGTTCCCATGTGTCAAAAGCGACTGGAGGCGTCCCTCAAACAAGACATCACTATTGATCACAATCCTGTCTTCCCGTGAAGGCATTCCTGCCGTAAAAGGCCCGTACGGGGATGCCAGCGTCCCTCCCCTACCCCATTGCATCCTAGGCTGCCAATGGGTGCCTGGTGAATGGACTGAAATAGTATGCCTTGAAGGTCATGCCATGAAGGTCACACCTTATTTTATCTTGCCTTGAAAGTATTTTACCTTGCCTTGAAGAACCAGCTGTTTTTAACCCATGGAGAAAACTAGAAACGTTGAACAAGGGGAAATTACCAAATTTTGTAGCCTAAGTAATTAGTAGAGGACATTGATGGAAAACAGTAAAGACAGAAATCCATCATGGTCTAAGCGACATTCCAACACATGTGGTCCTTACAGCCAACTTCCCTAGGAAACGGTCCCCGGTTGGGTTTTAGTTCAATCGGGTACTTGTTTCGGCAGGCTCCACGTGGAGGTCCCGCGGCCAGAAGCGGCTAGACCAGGGATGTGGAGGGGATCGCATTAGATCAATCAGGAAGAAACCTCACACGGGAGTCTTAAGATTGGCAGCCGTGCTAGTCACTTAGGTGGCTGTCCCGTGCCCAAGACAAGACGACTTGTATAAGGACAGCAGTAAAGAGAGGGCATCAAGTTTCTGGGTCTTATTACTATCCCAGCCAGGGTACTAACTTCCAGCCAAAAGGCAGGCCTTTTCCTCCCCATAGAGTAGCCATGGGCTAGAGGATTGCGGCCTGAGCAGTCAGCATGAAAGTGTTCAATAAGACCATGCTCCTTGAAGAGCCCTGGAAAGGAGAGTAAAGAGGAAATTACTCACCAACTTTGCACCAAAGCTCAGAGTCCGGGTGTAAAGACGCAAAGCCAAATGATGAGGACACGGAATACTCGTGAGGTTCAGTGCGGTGGAGTCCGAAGCCAACGACCAAGAAAGAATTCTTGAGGCATCTTTGGTGCAAAAATGGTGGTTTATTAAAGCAGGGGGACAGGACCCATGGGCAGAAAGAGCTGCTGCACCGGGGCTGTGAAGGGGTGGCTCATTCTATACCATGGGGTTGGGGAGGTAAGGAAAAAGGGAGGTTGAGAAAATACTTTCATATGTTAAAGAAGATTCACAGGATACCTGAGGCCATGCCAATGTCAAGTTAAGGTTGTTTTTCCCTCTAGCAAGGCATTAACATGAAGATAGTTGGGCACTTCCTGGAGGCTGCTGATGATAAGGGCATTTAATTGTATCTACATTCCCTTCCTTCTGGAAGCTAGGTTATTGATAGAAATGCTTCGTTCTTGTAAACTGCTAAAGACATTTGTAAAACTGAGGGAGACTTAAGTCTTGCAGGATAGTGGTCTCTATAGGTTCCTTTAGGGCAGCCAGGAGTGCCTGAGGAATGTCACATATATCCCATGGGGGGGGAGGGCTTGTGGGGTGTCAGTTTCTGCTTTGTCCTCAGCTTGCCTTCTGTTCCCTCATCATTATGTTAGATGATATACAGGAATAAATGCACACCAGTAGATTATAACACCATGCACTGAACACTTAATAGATGCCTGCCCTGAGCTAAGCACTTTGTGCTCAATATCTCATTTAATCTTCTTTTTGCCTCTGTCATCATCCCCAGAGGACTGTAGATTTCCCAACGGCGGGGTCGGAGGCTGGTCCCACACAGAAGCTGGCTCATAGTAAGCAGTCACAGTGAGGATATATTTCAGAGCAGCTGACATTCAGTAAACACCTACAGTGTTCCAGGTTCTTTTAACTAACCCACTGGCAGCCCCACAGGCCTTGAGATGAGTATTATGATTGTGGTTCTCCAGAAAAGGAAACCAGGCTCTGAGACATTTAATAACTTAGCTAGGTTTCCCCAGCTAGTAAGTAAAAAAGCCAAATACTACCCACATTCTTGGGCTCTGAAAACAGAGTTCATTCCACTAGACTCTGAATGAATGAAATACAAAAAAAAAAAAAAGTGTTGAGTCGAGTGTGCAACCTCCAAGTGTTTCCCTCTAGTTAATAAATCAGACTAACACTCCAGGAGAGAGTAATTGAGTCTATAGTGATAAGTAAAAATCACTGCTTACCGGGGGTCACAGGAAGGAACGCATGCCTGGTGGGTAGACAAAGTTTTATGAAGAAGATGGAGAATTGACTCTGGCCTCAAAGACCTGGTGGGATTTCATCGGCAAACTGGACAAAGGGGGACTGCCCAAGGAAAAGATGCGGAGTCAGGAGCCACGCATCACACACCCACGTGCTAGAGAGCAGCCTACCTGGGAGACGAGATCACAGGCATGGGGCAGAGGACTGCAGGGGTCCCTGAACCCCAATGGATAGAAGGGCGACACCATAGGTCACTGAGCTAAGCAAAGTCATGATGGAAAGCACATTTCAACAGATGACTGTAACAGAACACAGAAAGACTTTGGAAAAGGGACCCCCAGCTCCAGCCCTGGACTTGATACATACTAGGCATTTAGTAAGTGTGTACCTGAGCAACTGGATGAATACATAGGCAAATCAACAAGTGAATAAAAGGGAAAGTAGAAGTTAGGGTACCGCTGGCTAGTAGGAGCTGTGATACCTGGTCTGGGTGTCCCTGGGGAAGATCTGGCAAGACTGACAGGTGCACCGGCTGAGGTAGGTAATGAAGAAAGACAATGCCAAGGCCTTCTTCCTTTATCTTCACCCTCTTTGCTTTTTCCTGCAGCCCAGGGAATCTGAATGAGCTTCAGGCTTCCCCAGCAGCCAATGAAAACCAGGGCAAGAGGCATGAAGGACGTCACTTATAAAGCAATGTGTTGATTAACAAAGAGGCAGCATGCCAATGACACACGCTGTTGTTAACTTCCCTGCCAGAGGTGGAAATCACACAGGATATCTAGGTGTGCTTTCCAGAAGGGTGTTATGGAACAATAACCCCATCAATACAGACTAAAATAAGATGTGAGAGATACAAGGCTCCGAACAATGTGAGCAGCCGCCCTGTGATGAATGCTTTCTTTGTTGACTCATTTGCATCAAGAATCACATGGAACATGACCTTAGAGACCAGAACTGTAGCTTCCTCTCTCCTGCAGTTGGCTTTTAAATGGTACAAAAATGTAATAATTCAGCAACTATCAGGGACACAGAATCTGATACTGGTTTTTCTAGCGAATGTAGGTCTGTTCTACCCAAAGGGCCTCTAACTCATAGATTCAATGATATCATGTTTTAAAATACCTAGCACACGTGAGATACTGCAAATGGTAGGCCTGTCAGACTGGTCTCCCTTGCCCCTAACATGCAGACCAACCCCTCCTACCTCCTTCTGAGTTCCCACCTCCCATCTGCAGATCTGAGATGTTGTCCACGAAACCTAATCTTGAGACTGGGACCATGCCATCTGCTAATCAATTTCCCCAATGCTCCCTTCCTGTCTGGATCCATCCAAACAGCCATCCTTTCCTTCTCTCCTTCCATCCTTCCCATGCATCGCTACAAAGTGTCTTCCAAGTGCCAGCCATTGTGCCAGGACAGTGACATGACCGTTGCCAGTAGACGCAGAACATAGGGCCGCCTGCCGTGATACCTCCCCCACTCTTCGCTGGCTGGTAACTGTGCTGTTCCTCCAATGACCCCCAGCCCTACAGCCCTAATAATGGCTGACTTTGCCCCAGACTAGAATGGTAGATGGGCAAGAATGGAGACCACTCAGCAGCTATGGCTCTGAGCAAATTGTTTCCCTTGCCTACATCTCAGTCTCCTCCTCATTAAACAGGGATAGAAATAGTAAATATATATATCAGTTCCAGGGGCGGGGAAAGACATAAGTGCCTGCTCCAGGGTAGGTACTCAATAATTGTTACTATCAAAATCAACATCATAATCTGTAAAATTAGAATACCAGTAGTTTCCTCCTGTTAAGATCTCTGTGCCCACAAAATTGCAGCAGCTGCCCATGGCTTTTAGTAGGCTAACCCAAATCCTTAACAATGGCAAATCAACCTGCTTTCGTTCCATCACACCGCCGTTGAGTCTTCAGTGCTGCTCGCCAAGCATTTCTGGTCCTCCTTCTCATGGCAATGCAAAGTTCCAAAGGCTATAAGCTCTGTCAGCCTCCATTCCCAAATGGGGATGATTTGAAACAGAACCTTCATGCTAACTGATGACAGACACGTAGTATAAGTGAGAAGTAAATCTTCATTACATTCAGCTTCTAATATTAGGGGCTTCTCATTACTGCAGCAGAAGCTAGCCTAATCTGACCAATACCCTACCCTTCCTCCCTCCAGCCACAGGGCCTTTGCTCAAGCTGGCCCCTCAGCCTGGGAGTCTCTTCCCTCCCTTATGGATATAACTCCTGCCGGTCTCAAAACTCAAGCATTTCTTCTTCAGGGAAGTGTTCTCTAATTATGTCATTCTCCCCTGTCAGAGGCTCTCATTTTATCAAGTATCTCTCCTTTATCACTCTTCTCAAAGTGGCAATTTTACCTTTATTTATTTGAAGATTTTATTAATTTCCATCTCTTCCACCAGACTATAAATTCCATGCAAGCAGGGTCCAGATCTGCTTCAGCTCAACCTCTTATCCTTAGTGCATAGCACAGGGCCTGGCAAATCGTAGGCCCTAAATAGCTATTTGTAGAATGACGGAAGGAAGAAAAGAAGGAAGGAAGGAAGGAAGAGAGGGAGGGAGGGAGGGAGGGAGGGAGGGAGGAAGGAAGGAAGGAAGGGAGGGAGGAAGGGAAAGGAGAGAGGAAGAAATGGAAGGAAGGAGGGAAAGGAGGTAAGAAGGAGGGGAAGGAGGAAGGGTAACCACCTGAGACAAATGCTCTTTGCTCGTGGGTTCTAAGCTGGCCCCATCCTGCTAGTCCTTGGCTATAACATGAGTTGCTGATAAAAGAGGAATCAGGACACTGTCTTCTTTATGTCATTTGCCCTTGAAAAAAAATGCAGAGAAGTTAACAGAGTCCAGGCTGTGGTCAGACCCTGTGACCTATGCCTGACCAGCTAACACCTGCAGATTCTCAACTCAGGTCTTCCCACCTGGTGCCGAGGAGGGGCCATGACAGAATCCCAGCAGCCACACCTCACCCACCAGAGTCGGCCTGGGCCCTGGGTGCCTCGGTGCCCCTAGATGCTGCAGCCCAGCACCGATGTGCTCTCCCCTTTGTTAACACAATGGTCTTCACCTCTCCACAAATCAGATTTACCAAGCACAGTGCATTTCAGAAGCCTGGGGACACCTCTGGTTTAGTGGAGCTCATTATGGAAATCAGCTAAATGCTGAGGAGTGAGATAAGTGGGAACTGTTTACCAACCCCTTCCACCAGAGACACACAGCCTCCACTAATGGGAGCTCATTTGCGGCCTCATTCAGTCACTCAACCCTCTTTATCTGCTACTGTGACTGATCTGTAGGGAGAGAGCTGCAGGTGCACGTGAAGGAGCTCTCCGAGGGGCTCCGGGTGCTTGGTGAAGGGGACGGGGACAGGCGGGGAGGGGGCCAGGCCCGACTCACCCTACGCATCGGAGAAGCCACTTCCCACCTCCCCGGGCCCTCGATTCTCCGATTCTCCGATTCTCCGATTCTCCGGTGAGCCAACTTTGACAGACCAGCAGAGATAGCAATGACATGGAGGCCGCGAGCTTGCGGGAGTGAAGCACTCCCGTTCACAAGGCCCTTTCCCTTTCATTAACTGGTTGGAGCCTCACAATATCTTACCAGGTAGGTATACTGCTAACACCTCCGTTTACCAGCTGAAGAAACAGGCTCCGGAGCAAAGTGGGTTGTTCCGACTGTAATTGGTGAATTCTGCTTTTCTGTGTCCAAATACAAGGTACTTTCCACTTCACCAAAGCTCTTTAGGGGTTTTTAGAAGTCCATTATTGGGGCTCGTGGTGTCCTTGCCCTTCTCGAATTTGCACGTAGATTTTGTAGGTGTTCATATCCGGATGCTGGGGATTTGGGGGGTGGGGGTGCTCAGAGTGGGCAACAAATTCAACATTTTTACAACCCTCTCGGGTGGATTGGGAGACCTAAGAGGTTAAAGAACCACCAAGGGTTCTGGACCCCCTGAGGGCATGGGCTGCTTACTGGTGGGCCAAGGAGGTCTGTAAGTTGGACATCTTTGCCCATCCACCTGTTTTCCCAAGGCAGAAAGGTGTGAGTTGAATGAGATTTGGTCTCTAAGCTCCACATCTTCTGGTTGCCTGCTATTGTCCTCCAGTGATGGCCTGTGTGATGCCCCCCAGTCCTCCCCCCCAGAGCCCAGCCCCTGCAGCCAGGCTGTTTCTGCCTGGCTCCTAACCTCTCACCACACATCACAAGCAAGTCACGGTCCGCAGCCAGACCTCCTCCTGCACAGGCCAGGGGAGCCGGGGAACGTGAGATCTGAGTGTGCAGGGTCTGATTTTGTCCTTAACAATCTGGACATTTTTTGCATTGATTTTGATTTAACAAATATGGCATTAAATATTATTTATTATAATTCCTGAGTTTTTTGGTGCCCCTAAAATTTTGCTCGTGGGCTGAGTGCCTCATTTGCCTTACCCTGGTCTACAGTCCAGAGACTGCTGCATTCTTCTGAGGAGTCCAGCCTTGGTCCAGACAATGACGCCAACTATCCTAACAGGCTCATGTATGCCACTTGGAGGACCTTAGAGAACCCCTAGCTCAACCCTTGTAATTTTTTTTTTTTGAAGATTTTATTTATTTATTTGACAGAGAGCAGAAGAGCACAAGCAGGGGGAGTGGCAGAGGGAGGGGGAGAAGCAGGCTCTGCTCTGAGCAGAGAGGTCAAGGCAGGGCTGGGTTCCAGGACCCCGGGATCAGGATCTGAGCAGAAGGCAGTTGTTTAAACAACTGAGCCACCCAGGTGCCCCAACCTTCGCAATTTTAAAGCATAGTGTGTGAATTAAAGAGCAGAGGGTAAGGGACGCGTGAGTGGCTCAGTCAGTTAAGCATCTGCCTTTGGCTCAGGTCATGATCCCAGGGTCCAGAGATCGAGTCCTGCATTGGGCTCCCTGTTCAGTGGGGAGTCTGCTTCGCTCTGCCTGCTGCTCCCCCTGCTTGTGAGCTCTCTCTCTCCGACAAATAAATAAATAAAATCTTCAAAAAAGAGCAGAGGGTAAGACAGATACAGGTCTGAATCCTGGCTCTCTTATGAAGCCTTTCAGGGAAGTCACGTACTTCGAACTTCTATTTTCTTATCTGAAAGACAGAGATGGTGCTGATGTCCACTGCTGTGCCAGATAGTCAGATTTCCAGACCATGGAAGCAAGCTATAGAGCAAGCTAAACAGAGTCTAAACGGGAACCAGGCATGTATCTGAATGTCCCCATTGTTCTCCTGGAATTTGGGTAAGAAGCTAAGCCTGAGGATGAGTCGGGACTTACTACCAGAGGACCTGAGGGCTCCCCATTGGTCCATATGCTCTGACTTTGGAGACAGGCATCACCGACTTTGAATCTTGGCACTCCCACCTACTTGCTACATAACCTCGGACAAGTATTCTGACCTCTCTGAGCTTTGATGTTTGTGTTTATAAATGGAAATAATAATGCCTACCGTTAAAATTGCTGTGAGGATGACCCATGTCCAAATGACATGGGCCTGGCTCTATTCATCTGCTTGGGCTGCTGTAGCAAGAGGTCACAGACCGGATAGTTGAAACAAGGGAAATTTAGTGCTCATGGTTCTGGAAGCTGGGAATCTGAGATGAGGGTACCAGCACGGTCAGGCTCTGGTGAGAGCTCTCTTCCTGGTTTGCAGACGGCCACCTTCTCCCTCTGTCTTCCCTTGGCAGAGAGGGAATGAGCTCTCTGGTGTCTCTTCTTATAAGGACACCAATCCTATCAGATCAGGGCCCCACTCTTAGGACCTCATTTAACCTTAGTTACTTCTTCAGAGGCCGCCCCCCTCCAAAAACAACCATGGTGGAGGGAAGGGTTTCAACATCAGAATTTTGGGGGGACACAAACATTCAGTCCATGACACTGACATACATGGCTGGCCCTTGAACGTCACGGGCTTGAACTGTGCATGTCCACTTATACGCAGACTTTTTTCAGTAAATACAATACAGGACTGTAAAGGCTTCTTCTCTTCCTTATGATTTTCTTAATAGCATTTCCTTCTCTCTGGGCGGCTGGGTGGCTCAGTCTGTTAAGTGTCTGCCTTCAGCTCAGGTCATGATACCAGCTCAGGTCCTGGGATCCAGCCCTGTGTTGGACTCCCTGCTCAGCAAGGGGTCTGCTTCTCCCTCTCCCTCTGCTCCTCCCCTTGTTCGTGCTCTTTCTCTTTGAAATAAATAAAATCTTTAAAAAATAATAACATTTCCTTTCCTCTAGCTCAATTTATTATAAGAATACAGTATACATAATACATACACATGTGAAATATGTGTCAATTGACTATTCATGTTACCAGTAAGGCATTTCGGTCACCAGGAGGCTATTGGTAATTAAGTTTTGGGGGAGTCAAAAATTATATGTGAATCTTCCACTGCAAGAGGGGTTGGCAGGCTGACTCTTGCTTTGTTCAAGGGTCAACGGGGCTTAGTGTACAAATATTCAATAAATATGGACATAAAATTCATAAATGTTATTCAAAGCGATGAAGCCAAGGCAAGGAGAATTCATGCCCAAGTGCGCACAGCAGGCTGGCCGCGGAGGCCACGCTCAAACCCAGGCCCCTGAGCTGAGCCCAGCGGACTTAGGCCCCAGGATCTCCTCCCCACGTTATTCACAAGGTTGGCCCAGAGGTCGGAAGCCTTTAGGCAGCAGGAAAACGAGGGCCCGATTCTTGGATTGGGTGGCACTGCGTGCTTCCAAGGAACCTCACTCAGCCCAAGACCTGACCCTGCCGCTCCTTCCGCCGTCAGAGAAGCCCCCCAGCCACACCGAGCTTTGCCCCCAGCGCGGAGCGAGGGGCGTGCGCACGGCTGCCGCAGGGAGGCCCGGCTGCGTGGCTGTGTCTGTGTGCGCGGGCCTGGGCCTGCGTGTCTGACCCAAGGTTGGTTATAAACTGCCTCATACCGGGGCCTGTACAGCCGACTCCTGCATTTCCCAGAATAATCTCGCTCATTACGATGCCGGCAGACTTTACAAGCCAGCTCATTTTTCTTCCCTTTGTCTCAAATTCCAATACCCTGCCCTTTTCTCGAGATTTCCAACAGAGTAGTTCACAGCGCCCATTTTGCAGAGAGAGAGGGGGGCGGAAATGTCCCCAGAGGGTGAGCGGTATCTCGGCCTTAGTTTAAAAAAAGAAAAAGAAAAAAAAAAGATGAAGGAAAGAGCTTTGTCTGCTAAATCTCCCCATTTTGGAATCAAATGTTATTTAAAATTCAGGACAAATTCTCGGCTCTCTTGCCGACAAATTCCACACGAGCTCAGAGCAGAGGCGAGAGGGAAATGAGAACAGCGCGATGTGTGAGGCGCCTAAACGGACCTCATTAAATAGTCATTAAGTGAGCACCTACTGTGTGCCGGAAGCGGCGCTAGGTGCCAGGGATCCCGCGGCAAGCCAAACGGATCCTGGGTTTCCCCTGGAGATTAAGGTCTAGTGAGGGAGACAGGCATGACCAAATAACCACCCACATTCATAATTAGAAGCTGCAGCAGGGGCCCTGGTGAAAAGTTTGCATGGTTTGGAAAGCACGTAACTGGGACTTCATCTAATGGGGGATCAGGGGAGATTCCCCAAGGAGGTAACATTGGTTCTGGGACCTAAAGGATGATGATGGGGGTCATCCAGGTGGGGACGGGTGGGAAGACTCCCAGGATGAAGGCATAGCATGAGCAAAGCCCTGGGGCCAGAGGGAGCGCCAGCATTTGGAGGCCTGGAAGGACATCAGTGTTTCTGGATCATCAGAGGGGGACAGGGGAGGGGGGACGAGCCTGGTGATGCAGGCAAGGTGCGGTCACACGGGGTCTTGCAGCCCCGGTAAGGCTCTTGGTCTTTATCCTCAGAACAAGAGGGAGCTACTAAGGGTTTCAAAGGAAGAACGAAACCTAAGATTTGGGGTTTGTAGAAGTTTCTTTGGCCACTGAGTAGGAAATAGACCACTGAGTAGGAAATAGACAAAGGAGGGGAAGAAAGAGGGAGCCGATGAGAAAAGATGTCCACTTAGGCCCCAGTGGAGGAGTGGTGACAATGGAGAGAGGTGACAGGTTCTAGGGAATATTCTTGATGATGTTATCGGTATGATTGCAAACACGGGCACAATATTCTTCCCCTTCCGGTATCCAGAGGGGGCCCGGCCCCATGGAGGCAGGGTTTGGCCACTAGACTTTCTTTGGCCAGGAGGACAATAGCAAACGTGACGCAAACAGAGATTTGAGCAGATCTGCACGTGGGGGATTGGTCTTGCTTGCAGCTTCGGGGACCACGTGATCATGGTGTGAAGAAGCCCAGGCTAGCCTGATTGAGGATAAGAGGCATGTGGAGCGATCATCCCAACTCCCCAAGCCAACATCCTGCAAATCACTAGACACGTATGATGCCATCCCCATCACCCAGCTGCCAACCAGCCGGCTGAGTGCAGGGGCATAAGCAAGCCCAGCAGAGGTCAGCCGGGCATGCCTAGACCAGAGTATTATGAGCTAAATAAATGGGTGTCATTTTAAGTCATTAAATTTGGGAGGTGGTTTGGCTAACTGATATATAGATGTTTATGTCTGCTCTCTCTCCACAGACCATAAGGTAAATGAGGAGTAAGACCTTATCTGTCTTGTTTACCACTACTAAATCCCCAGGCAAATAGTAGACATTCAATGAGTATGTATTGAATAAGTGAATGACTAATTGAATAAATTACTATTATCTATCTGGTTTCCCCTGGGAAAGAGTTTCTGCACCAGCCCCGGGACTTCTCTCCCCTCCCTCCCCATTAGCAGCTGAGATGCAGACACTCCTAGGTGGAAATTAAATTCATATTCATCCTTTGCAGAGAGCTACCATGCTCTAGGTTGGTGTAACATTAAACACTGAGGACAAGGGGGAGAAGGCATTGTCTCTACCTTGAATGTGTTCACTACCTGGTAGACAAGATGAATGCCCTGAGAAACATCTGCCTTTCCAGCCTAGGGGGTACTTGTTCTGTCCCAGGCACTGTACATAGTCCTTCCCTTAATCCCCATAACAACCACAGAAGGCACTGTTGGTGTCTTATATGGATGACAAAACTGAGGCACAGAGAAGTTAAATGATCTCACTGATGGGATAGAGTCAGACTCAACCCCAACTCAACCACTTTGCTCTAATTGTGATATGTGCACAACAGAGTTGTACAAAAGAGCTATTCTTTCTGCTGGAGATGGGAAGGCAGAAGCAGCGATGGGTCAGCAAAGGATTTGCAGACATGTTGATTCCAGAAGGAAAAACAAGGATTCCCTAGGTGAACAAAAGCAGGAAGGGCGTGCCCAGCTGAGAACAAGGAGTGACCTCACACTGGATACAGGGAAGCGCCTGGTCAGCCTGGGGAGCTACGAGCAGCAAGAATGGCCAGAAAGAGAGGGCACAGGGGTAGTGGTGAGGTCAGCCTAGGAAGGGTGATAGGAGCCAAAGAGAGGCCATTGCCACCTCCATGGGCCCCTCTGCCACCCACCTCCCATGGAGGCCAGGGCTTGGCTGGTCTTGAGAGAGCAGTGTCACCCCAGATGCTGAAGACCAGGCTTCTGATCTCAGCTCTGTTTCCTTTGCTCTGTGGTTTTGGGAAATGAAATCACTCGCCCACTCTGGGCCTCACTTACCCCCTCTAGAAACTGAAAATGTAGGGCGAGATCAAAGGCGTTTCTGTATATTGAGTACCTACCATACACTAAATCTATGAGATATTTAGTGTGAGAATTGAACAGGCTAGTGCATATAAAGTGATGACCAGAGCACCAGGTGCATAGCTAGTGGTCAATAAACACTAGTCACGACTATTGCTGGTGGCATTTCAGCTGAGTGTCAGAGCAACATCGAAGACTCTAGACGCTCCCTGCCCAGATCTAACTCCCAGCTCCCCTCTTTTCTTGCTGTGTGACTTTGAGCAAGTTACTTCACCAGTCTGGGCCTCAGTCTATAAGCTGGGGAACGTAACGGTGTTTATCTTGTTGGGTCTTTTGAAGGATTAAGAGATAATGCTTATAAAATGTTTAATTTCTAGAACCAGGCGCCTCCTAATAGATGTCAGCTATTATTAGATAGTCCATTTTGCAGACAGCAAAGTCGAGGCTCACAGAGGCAATGAAACGTGCTCCAGGTAGCACACCTGATAAATGGGAAAGCTGGAATTTAACCAGGGAAAATTCTGCTTTCCTGTCCTTGCTCCTAATGGGTGTTCCAGATGCTTCTGAAGCACCTTCCAACAGCTAGGGTAGTGTGTGGAGCGTTATTGCTTCTGCCCAAAGTCATTAGACAGATCCGGAATAAAGAATGACTTCTCCGGAAGAACTTTTAAGTCCCCGGAGAGGTTGGAATTAATGCATGTCCCTGATATACAAGCATACCACATTTCCAAGTTGGTTTTATGAGAGGAAGCTCTAAACGTCTATGATTCAAAGGTGGTAAATGGTAACGACAAGGCATTAAACTTTGTGGGGGAGTGACTGCCTGAAATCCCCTCCGGAATGAGGCAGGTATAAGCCAATACGTAAGGAAGGGTGCAGTAGCCAGAGCCGAGGCTTGGCAGGGAGAGTACTGGTTCCCACCCCAGCTCCATCACCAACCTGCCATGTGACCCAAGCAGGACACTTAACCTTCTCTGTACCCACATGACCCTGTCAGCGTGGGGACCCATGATTTACGATCCAAAATGGGGCACTTTTGAGACTGAAAGGGGATGCTATCAATAATTACACCAGGACCACAGATATAAACTGTTCTGGGGACCCTGAGACGTGAATGCCCTACCTACCAAATGTTGAGATTGCCTCATTTTATGGAAGGGCCGTTCCTGCTCTGATCTATTATGACAAAGTCTGTTTTGGGAAACTGTTCCTGTTCAGGTATTGGAGATGTTCTGGAATGCTGGGGCCCCACGGAAGAGCCTGTTCAATGAAATGCAGTGGGTCAGGGAGAAAGCCGGCCTGCATCTGTTTTGAGGGAAGCAGAATCATGACAGAGAAATGAAAGCAGAAAAAAGGAAGAGATCCTGGAATCTCCAAGACGCCATCTTGCGCTGATCATGGGGCAAACCCTGCCATTTCTCCCCATCCGTCAGGCAAACAAAACAGAGCAAAAGATGAATGCCTAAGCAGAACAGGAACTCACCACCTTGACCTCTCGCTGTCCCAGGTCAGGTGTCCTGACATAGCCAACCTCATCATCTTTGATGCCCTGTATCTTCCAGACTTTTCTCAGTCTGCTGGTCTGTCAGACATGACTTGGATCGTAATCCTGAGCTACCCAGATTGGCAGTCTACACAGGCCAAGTTGATGAGATAATGACTCAGCTGTCTGCTTGGCTCTTAGGATCTGGTTGCAGGGAAAATCCTGGAAAGATCTATTTCCAAACATACCTACCATCTGTTTGACTCGAACGTGAGCTGCTTGCCGAGAAGTCAATGATTCTACCTGGCGACTCCAATTATCGAAGAGTCTGGAGCTTGGTCACCTCCGAGGCATCTTCTTAAGGCTTCCTTTCCTTGATTGTGGCACAAGGAGCCTCTTGTACTTGGCGTGAACTCGGAAGAGCAAGGAGCTCTCAACCAGAAACATTTCATCTCTTGCTAGATTTCTGCTCTGGCGTTTGATAGGATCGTTCTTGAATATAGCTGCATTTCTACCCCACATCAGAGATGATTGAAGGCAAGGGAAAATATTCCTGTGAGAAATGGGGGTTTTCAGTCAAGCAAACAGAAATCTGAGGGTGATTTGATTAGAGTAGCAGCCTGGCCAGCGATTGGAGCAATGAACTCGGTCTCTGTGAGACGCCAGCTGGCTAAGGTACCAAACCTCCCTGGGTCTCTCTCCTAATCCGTTCTTCTAGACTTCGGGGTGGCTCAATGGGATATTAGGCACCAAGTGCCCAGCAACTCCAAAGTGCGGGTTCATATGTAAATGATGAGTATCTTTCAAGATGTGAAGTGTTTCTTTAAGGGTTGCCGCTGATCAATTATTCTCTTCACTCATCCAGGACTGACAAGGCTCCTAAATTCCACATTCTGCATATGCTGCCGGTTTTACATTGCATTTCTTTACAGTAAGGAATCATCCTACAGCATTCTGTCTCGCTCAGAAGAAAAGCTGAGTCCCTGGGGGTCAGGGGCTGGTCAAAGCTCAAACCTCAATGGGGGGCCCAATGTCCAGGAAGCCGAGTGTGGAGGGTCAAGTTCTTCCTCCGTAAAATGGGGTTCAGAGCCCATGGCTGCTATCTGTATGTACTTGAGACAGGGAACCAAAAAAATGTTTGGAGGGGGAGGGGTTGTTTGTTTTTTCTTTCAGTCGCTTTCCTTGACTGAAAGGGGAATGATGGCTAACTCTTCTCCTGCCTTCCTTGAGGATAGAATCTGCACCAAATTCATCCCTTTATGTGGTCAGCAAATATTTGCTTCATAAATGCTTTCTTCACTAGAAACCATTCTAATCATAAGAACAACTCCCAAATATATCCAAGCCCCTAAAGGCATTCCCAACTTCTAATGACTCCATGCCCTCCAAGACAGACCATACTGATTGTTTTCCCTGCATCGGACAACGATCAGCAGAGAGCGTGTAGGGGCTGTCTCCCCCCTCCGATGCCTCTCCCCCGGTGCCCAGATGGGTGCCGCAGCTGCCAGCACCTGCAGCAATCAAGAAGGCAGGCAGTAAATCCTCTCTGTTTGGATGCCGCCTCTGGGTGGGGATGGTCTGTGAAGTTATCCTGAGTGGCGTCAGCTTGCAGAAGTTACGTTTTCCCTGCGGGAGCTGGGAGATTAAGCCCGCTCTCTCCATCTGCCTTTGAACAGCTCCTCTTCTCTTCCTCTGTCCCCTCAGGCTGAGCATCCTAGGACAAGTTGCTCTGCCTCTCTGAACCTAGCTACCTCTCCAGGAAAATAGGGACGCTACATCCTGTCCCGGAGGACTGCTGTGATAGAGAACTGAGATAACGATGACAGGTGCCCAGCTGCACGCCTGGCACATTTTAAAGGCATAATATAAAGTAGCTGCTATTAATTTCTTCATCAGCAGCTGATGAAAGGGTAGATAGGGGATTAGGGACGATAATGTATGTAAAGTACTTTACATCGCGTCTGGCACCTAATGAGCGCTCTAGAAGTGTTGGCTATTATTAGTGGAGATACAGACGCGTACATTGCAAAAATAATAATAATGCGAAGTAGAAAGGGATTAAACAGAAAAATACAAGGAGTTTTCAGCAAACTCAAAGGGAAAAGAGACAGCTGTTTCTAGTTGAGCAAAAAGGGTCAGTGTTTCCCCCACTTCCCTGATGATAGGAATCATTCGGGGTTCTTGTGAAACAAAAATCCATCAGCCAGGACCCATGCCTGATCTCTAGGGAAGGGGCTGGGACATGAACTGAGGAAGCCGTACATTTAACAAGAATCCCAGGATTTGAAGCAGGAAAGAAATTTGGAAAACTCTGGAGTGAATGGCATTCAAGATGGGACTTGTCAGCCAGGTCACTGCAGTAAACTCCGGCTTTCTCTGAGAACTGAGCAATGTGCTTACACTAAACACCAGCCCTTAGAAACATTCCCATGAGATAGATAGGTATCCCTAGACCCATTTTGCAGATGAGAACACTGAGATTCAGGATGTTGAAAGGACTTGCTCAAAGTCACAGAGTAGAAAGTGGCAGAGCCAGGATTCCATGCCAGACCTGTCTGATTTCAATATCTGTATGCTCTTCACCAGGCAATACTCCCTAGAGGTTCACGTGTGAAATGAGGGGACGTTCCCTCATCTTGTAGAAACAGCCCAGGCAAAGGCTTGGAGGGGGCAAAGCTGATGTTAGAGGCAACAGTGTAGCTGGGGCAGAGAGTAAGTGAAAGGCAGCCACGGGAGAGAGGTAGGAAGGGTAGGTCGGCCTGTACTGGGGTCCAGATGCAGTTGCTGGTACAAAGAGATCCCCAAAGTGCAGGGGTTTAAATAAAATAGCAGCTTGCTTCTCCCTCACATGGATGATCATGGTGAGCATGCCAGGGCTGCAGGGGGTAGGAGTAGGAGCAGCTGTGATGCACATGGTTCCCCAGGGACCCAGGGCGTGGGGTCCGCTCTGCTGTCCATCCCTAGGCCATGGCAGCTGCCCCAGGTATAGCCATTTCTGAGCCAGAAGGAAACAGAAATGTGGAGTCTGGGGAAGGCAGGTTGGCCTTTTAGAAAATGGCCTGGAATTTACTAGAAACAGGAATGGCACTCACCCTCCATTGGCCTGAACCCAGTCACATGGCCACACCTACCTGCAAAGGAAGCTGGGAAATGTAGTTTCTAGCTGGGCAGCCATGTGCTCACCCAAACTTGGCAGGACGGGTGGTTGAGGGAAATTATGGAAAGGAAAAAGGGGTGAATGGATACTGGGGATCTCTGTTACAGGGTCATAGAGGGTTAGAACATACCAAAAGCTGTTATATGGTACTGTTACATAGTACTTAGTTTTTGGCAGGAACCTCCTAAGCTTTTTGACTGTATTAACTCAGTTAATCCTCACAACTGCCCTTGATGCCAGGATTGAGGGCTTGCTCAAAGGATAAGGCCCTTAATTGGCATGAAATAAGTATTGAGGGTTTTTGAGCAAGAGGGTTGGGGTGGGCGGCACTTGGCTGCATTCTGATCTAGTCAAGGGGTACAGGGCAATAAAGGCAATGGAGTGGATCCGGGAGGCCTAGGAGTTTGGGGGGTTTTATAAGCCCAGCCCTGCAGCTTTTTCTTTCTGGGGCCTTTAGCCACAGACCTCTCTGTCTGTGAAACGAGGTGCTGGAATGGTTGGTTTCAGAGGGACCCCTCGCCCTACAATCCTACGTCGTGGCCAGAGGCCCTACTCTGAGGCCAGAGCTACAGAGGAGGACAGAAGGCAGAGGGGTGGAGAGACACAGTGGTCCCATGGGACAATGACAGAACAAGAGAAGTCTGCCTTCACAAGGTGGGTAGAGGCCATTCTGTCACCCCAACGCCAGGACGGCACAGGGGATGATGAAGAGAGTAATGTGCTTTCCAGCAGAGTTATACTTGAATAAGATCTCATGCTATCAGAGAAAGTTTCTAAATGTTTGGATTACATAGGGATTTCAACACAAGGCTTATTGTGACAAAATGTAGTGGGATATAACAAAGTCGGTAGAAGGATTTTGTAAATGAAAGGAAGGAGAAACTGGTTAACTCAGAAAAAGCAAGAATGGGAATCAAAGCTCTGTGATGGGAGCATGGAAGGGGCTTCCAGAAGCAAGGTGAAAAGGGAAAGAGCAGCATGTGTTCAGGTGTTCAGGTCAGGGAAAGGCTCCATGCACCTTGTCACTAACATTTACCGTGCCACCTCTAGTGTCCCCTGCCTACCACCGTGTACTCCGTGGACGTCTGGATCCAGGTCCCTCACACCGCCCTCCACTAAAGGGAAGCCAGGCATTTACACAGAGAACAGCTTGCACTGAATCTCGAGGTAGAGTCAAGGTAAGCCCTAGACCTGCTCTTTTCAGGAAGCGAGATGTCAGAGTTGGTGCTCGAGAAGACAACCGTGGCTGGGGAAAGGCTCCCCCAGCCGAGTGACTCAAACTCTGGCCAGCTGAGAGTGAAAACGAAAAGGAAAGAGCAGAGCCAACTGCAACAAGGAGGGGCCGGGCCCTGGCAATGGTGGTGGCTGACTTTTGTGAGCCAGATCCCGTGCTAAACCAAATCTTAGCTCATTTAGGCCACACGACAAGCCATGAAGTCCGGGTGCTGGGATGAAACCCCAGTTTACATAAACATCCACTGGGGTACAAGAAAGGTAAGTAATATGTTCAAGGTTATAGAGTGAGAACCAGGATTCCAACCCAAAGAGCCTGACTCGAAACTCTTGTTTCTCCGTCACTGGGCATGCTGCAGGCAGAGTATACAAAAGGCAACAGGAAGTGCCTACGAGGGGGGCCTACGCCTCACGTGGGCCTCCAATGCTGTTGACACAAACACTGTACATTGGTCAACCCAAAGTTACCAATCACAGAGGGTGGAGAGTGGGGACGAGGACATAATTCGAGAATGACTGTGCAGAAAAGTACAGGCTATAGAAGGAACAGGTGGGGCTGAAGAAGGTGGAAAGCGTGCTAGGAGCTTGAATAGAGACTTTGCACACCAGGTTTGAGGCCTAGAAAGCTGTGTCCTTCTTGGCTCCTGACTCACAGTGAAGCAGGTGCCAGGGCGTACAGGGTAAGAGGGTTTCTTGGAATCAGCCTGAGCTCTGACTTCAAGCTGGTTTACCCACCAACTCTATGGCACCTTGTGGCAGGGGTGGGGGGGTGGGGGGGGAGTAGGGCACGTGTGGATCGAGGTAACACTCTGCAGGGCAGCAGAGGGAATATGAGTCCTGCCTCCAGACACACCAACTGGTGAGATCTTGCACAACTCTCTTGACAAAACCGTGCCTCTGTTTCCTCATCTGTAAAATGGGGGTAATAACAGAGGCCACTTTAAGGGTTGTTTTGAGGATTCACTCAGATAATACAGGTAAAGCACTTGGCACTTAATAAAGACACAATAAAGATGATAAAATAAGCAACAGCCCTTCTTTGTGGCGGAGTCCAGCTAGACCACGCCATGCAGAAGTTCCTTGGGGAGAAAAGGCAAGTGAAGCAGTCAAACTGAAAACGGATGCTTTTGTTGGGTTGTGATAGGCCTGCCCATCTGTTAGGAACAGAAAGAGATAAATCCACAATGCACGTCTGGATTGTAGCCTATCATTTAGCTGACTCATACCCATTTTACAGATGAGGAAACTGAGTTTCAGAAATGGAAAACAATATGCCGCAGGTCACCCAGGAATCCCGGAGGATGGTACCAAAATCGCAGAGCCATAGCCCCTGTCTCCTGCTACCAAGGCCAGCACAGTCACCCCGGCCTGGTGGGGGGTCCTGGGCCTCTCCTCTTTCCTCTCCTGCAGCCAGAAAAGGTCAGACGAACAAGCCCCATCACAGCTGTGCAAAGGGCTGATGTTCCGCCTTTTGTAGGGGGGATTATCACAAGCGTTAATATCCGCAAAGGTCAGAGAGTGTCAAACGACACATTTGTTTTCTGCACTCGATTACTTTTTAATTTGACAGCTTCAAAGTAATGTTTGTCTGTTGTGTTCATTGGTTGCTGTGGTTGGAGCATGGGTCGAAGTGTTACTCTGAAAAAGACGCTGTTAGCCAAGGATGAACACTCACACGTATGCGTGGGTGTCCTCCTTGTGTGACATTCGTTTCTTCAGATTGTGTCTCTCTAACGGGTGCAGCGAATTTGCGTGGTGCCTGATATGCAGACTTCTCTGGGGTGCGTGTTTTAGTGACGTGTACATGTGTGTATGTGTTTACATGTTGTCCCTATGTTTGTATCTGTTGGCTAGACCTGCATTTCTATGCGTACGTCTCTCAAGTATCTTGTGTGATTGTGTGTGTCTGTGTGTGTTTGTGTATTGTGGTAGTGAAGGAGCGTTGCCTAGAGGAGCGCCTTGTGAGCATAGGTCGTATGTCTCACATGTCTGTGCCCATTTGCCGCACGACCCGGTTGTGTTAGGTGCGTTCTGTTGCCCTTGCTGGAGCAGGTGGAAGGCTGTGCCGTGAACGGATGTGTGGCATGTCTAGGGAGAATGTGCTCTGTGCACACGGTGTGTGCCTTTGTGCTGTCAGTGTCCTGCAGGTTAGAATGCGGCGTGCCTGGGCGTCTGCAGGGCTTGCAGGCTGTGTTCTAGATCGTGCACGGTGCGAGTGCCCACACAGCAGCTCTGGGTGTGTGGATTGCGTGTATGCCTGATGCACACGCGTGTGCCTGGCGTGACTTCCTCACCAAGCCTCTCTGTCTCTGTGTGAGTCCCACCCCACCCCCCCCACCCCCGNCCACCCCCCCCACCCCCCGTCCCGCACTCCTCCCAGCTTGGTACCAGCGCGTCTGGTCCTTATTAGCTGGTCAGACATTTTTCTCCCTTCAAAATATGCAAGGGCTCATATTCAGCTCGGTAATCACGGGAGGGGCCTCAGAGACATCATTTACGCTGCGTGCCCCCCAGACCGGGAGAACTTGTGTCCCTCTTACCTATTCGTCACTGGAAATAAAGGCTCACCAAGCAAACAGCTGCGGCTCTCCGCCAAGTTAACCATTTGTGAGCCCGTGTGGGGTTTGCTTCCTCGAAGCTGTAAATATCTCCCAGGCCCTGGCTGGAACACGAGAGGCTGGAGCTTCGAAATACCTCCGGCCCCATCTTCCAAGATGATTAGGCTCAACCATGGTTCCTTAGCCGGGATGCTGCTGGCATTCGCAGGGAGGGTGCAGGGACCTGCGTTAGTGGCCGAGGAGGCTGTCTGCACCTGTGTGGGTAGGGCTGCCCAGCCCCGCCCACTTGATGCCCATGAACTGATGCCCGATGCCCTTCGTGTGTCCCAGTCAGATGTCAGAATGATGAGGTTGTGGGATATCAGTGAGGTTCAGTGGGGTGGAGTCCGGAGCCTATGACCAAGAAGGAATTCTTGAGACGTCTTTGGTGCAAAAAGGTGGTTTATGAAAGCACAGGGACAGGACCCGTTGGCAGAAAGAGCTGCTGCCCTGAACTGTGAGGGGTGGCTGATTATATACTATGGGGTTGGAGATGGTAAGGAAAAAGGGAGGTTTAAGAGGATTTTCATATGTTAAAGAAGACTCACAGGACACGTGAGGCCTGGCCATTGTTGAGATAAGTTGTTTTTTTCCTCTTAGGTAAGCATTAACATGAAGATAGCTGGGAACTCCTGGATTCCTGTTAGTATCTGTCTATGGTCTGCAGGTTATAAAGACATTTAATTGTATTTACATTCCCTTCTGGAAGCTAGGTTACTGATAGCTTTGTTCCTGTAAACTGCTAAGACATTTGTAAACAGAGAGAGACTCAAGTCTTGCAGGATAATGGTGTCTATAGGTTAACTATTTCTTTGTCCTTTAGGGCAGCCAGGAGTGCCTGAGGGATGTCACATACATCCCATGGGGGGGGGGTTGCGGGGTGTCAGTTTCTGCTTTGTCCTCAGCTTGCCTTCTGTTCCCTCATCAAGAATGTCTGCAGAATGTCCCAGTTTCCAAGTTGCCCTGGACATCGTGGGTAGTGCCACCCTTTGGCAACCCACTGAGCTAAACCAGCTCAGGAAGTAGGAAATCATGGATGGGAAGGGATTTCAAAGGCAACTTTCTACCGTTGCCCTTCAAGAATGCTCGGCCGGAGTTAACTTTGACTCCTTCATCCACCCATTCAGTCTTCTGACAAACAACTATTTACTGAGCCCCTACTTTGGGCCAGGCACTTTTCTAAGCATTGGAGAGAGATGGGGAGCAGGGTAAGCAAGACCCCTGTTCTCAAGAACCTTGTATTCTAGTAGGGAAGACGGCCCGCAAACTTGTAAAGGAACAAACAAGAAAATGTGGGCTAGTAATAAGCCCCTTGTGATGAGGACACGGAAGACTCGTGAGGTTCAGTGGGGTGGAGTCCGGAGCCAACGACCAAGAAAGAATTCTTGAGACGTCTTTGGTGCAAAATGGTGGTTTATTAAAGCACGGGAACAGGACCCGTGGGCAGAAAGAGCTGCTGCACCGGGTTGTGAGAGGTGGCTGATTATATACCATGGGGTTGGGGGAGGTAAGGAAACAGGGAGGTTGAGAAGGTACTTTCATATGTTAAAGAAGACTCACAGGATACCTGAGGCCTTGCCATTGTCAAGTTAAGGTTGTTTTTCTCTCTAGCAAGGCGTTAGCACTGAGATGGTTGGGAACTTCCGGGAGGAACCTTATACACTGCCTGCTTCAAATATCTGTCAATGGGCTGCAGATTATAAGGACATTTAATTGTATCCACATTTCCTTCTGGAAGCTAGCTTATTGATAGAAATGCTTTGCTCTTGTAGATTGCTAAGACATTTGTAAACTAGGGAGACTCCTCAGCTTGCCTTCTGTTCCCTCATCTCAATGAGGGACCGGAACTAGAAGGTATTAATAGCCACAGTGTAGGTCAGTGGTTCTTAAATGTCAGCCCACCTCCACCCTCCCTGGAGTTTTCTGATCAAACAGGTCAGAGGTGGCATCTGAGAGTTTGTGCTGATCACGTTTTCCCAGGTGATGTGGACCCTGACCACACTCGAAAAGATACCGCAAAGATGAGGGAAGCAGGTGTTTGGGGCTCATTGGACCACTGTGTGTGTGTGTGTGTGTGTGTGTGTGTGGTGGTGGTGGGGTGTGTCTCCCCACAACAAAAAGCAATAACGTAACATACAACATAACAACAAGCAGTGCTCTGGACACCTGCTGGGGGTCCTGTAGTTTAGCTCAATTGTGACCCTATCTACCCCGGGGACAGCATCAGACCCCACAGCCTGAGAGCTCAGTCCTCCAAGACTTCCCTCCCCCCAACACTTCAGGCCCTCAGAGGTCAGGGGGTGGGACTGAAAGTTCCAATTCTCTAATCTCGGGGTTGGTTCTCCAGGCAACCAGCCCCCATCCTTAGGTGTGGTCCAAAACCATCATTAACATAACAAAAGACACCGTGCTGTCTCCCAGCACTAGGAAATTCCAAGGGTTTCAGGAGCTCTGTGCCAGAAAGAAGGACAGAGACCAAATGTATATTTCATATTATAAATCAGGATATCACAACAGGAATGCAGAAGAACTAGGTCACCTTAATTGTATTAAAAAACAAAGACAAGAGAGAAAAACAACAACAATAATACTTCTTACTCTGTGAGCCAAGCACTACGCTGAGGGTTCTGAACGCATCACCCTGCCCAGCCCCGCCCTGAACGAGATGTGTGATTATTCCTATCTTGTAGAGGATGAAATGAAGGTTTCATACAGGTTAGGTATCTTGTCCCAGCTCACACAACAAGGAGCACCCTGACACCAGAGTCTGTGCCCTCCATCAAATCTACCCATCCTGGTGCCCAAGGCCCGGGAACTGCCTGGAATTCTGAGTCACCATCCAGTTTTGGCTTGTGAGCTCTGGTTTTTTCTAGTCTTGCATCCCTTGTGGCTGTCCTTCCCCTGATTGCACCCTCTTCCCCAGACAGCAAACCTGTCTCCCCTGAGTTAGCCTGAGGGAGCATCTGTTTCTTGCTTCCTACAAGGTAAAGCAGGAAGGTGGCCGAGCAGAGGTCAGACCAGAGGGCACCTGACTAGGACCCTGCTGGATGGTTCTTTCCATTCGACCTGCAGCTCTCATCGGGCAGAGAAAGGATGCAAAATTCTCTCTCTCTCTTTCTGCCTCCCTTCCTCTCCTCTATCTTTCTCTTTCTCTCTCTCTCTCTCTCTCACACACACACACACATACACGCATGCACAATTTTTCATCCCATCAGTGCCTCAGCATGCTAGGGCTCCCTGACTGTAAATATTTACTCCGGGCCTTTTTATCTACAAGGCATATCTACAGTTGCCGTGTGTGCTCAGCATGGAGCCGCCCCATAACCGTTCTGGGGCATCTCTGCCTTTTCCTTAGGAGCCGTGGTGATGGAAGGTTATGGGCTGCCTTTCTCCCACTTCCTTCCTAACTACTGTCTCCTCCAATCAGAGCGCAGCAGGAGCTAGCCCGGCGACAGGCACTGAAGCTCCCCCCCCCCCCCCCCCCCCCCCCCCCNCCCCCCCCCCCCCCGCCAAGCTGCACCTTTCCCAAGGAGGGGGCCCTCCCCATCCACTGGCCACAAAGCATGGAGGTCTTGGACCATGCTGTTTTATTGAAGGCCAGATTTGAATGTAAACAAGAGATTTCCAGAAGGCACAAAGAAAAATTCACAAAAGCTCCTGGAATGGTTTATTGTCATGCAACATGCGAAGGTCTCTTTAGAGGACCTCCTGAAGCCAAGAAAGAAAAGAGGTGGCCTCATGACAGCACCTACTATGGGCCAGATGTGTTGCTTGTGGAATCTCACTCCTCAGCACTGCAATCCTGTTGCTTAGATACCGTGACTCTCTCTGTTTTGTGAATGAGGAAACCCAGGCCCAGAAAGGTTGAGTCATAGGATTCAAGGTCACACAGCCAGTAAAAGGCAGGACTGCAATACTACCCAGCCTTCTTCCAACCGCAGAGCCCAGAGGAGTCGGGGATGCCCTGCTGTTTTGTGAGCCACAGAAGTCCATGAGGCTTGAGGGCTGCACCCTCACCTGGGGGAAGGCAGGCATGGGGTGCCCTGATCCATCCACCTCCCTGTATTCCCATCAAGGGGATCATCTGGACCTTCTCCAGGGCTCTTCTCCCATGGTCTCTATCTCTTGCTGTGCTGACACTCTTGCATCTGGAAAGTGACTTGCTGTCAGACATAACAGGCACAGGGCAGGGGAGGGGCCCAGGTATCTGAATATGAACCAAACACGGCATCTGTTGCCAAAACACCTAAAAGACTTAACGATGGGGAAGTATAGGACAGCAGTGCGTGGAGCCCCTTTGCTCCATACCCTTGCCAACACTTGGTACTCTCGCTCCTTTTAATTTTAGCCTTGTTGGTGGGCGTGGGGTGACATCGCACTGTGGGTCAAGTGCTCTTTCTTTGGTGGCTAATGAGGAGTTTTGGGGTGCTTACTGACCATTGTGAGATCTTTTGTATGCAACTCGTTTGCCTTTTCAAGTCTTTGCCAGTTTTTAATTAGTTTTTTGCTTGTTGATTAATAGTAGGTTATATATCCTTATTACGGACCCTCTGTCAGATGCAAATATTGCAAACAGCTACTCCCAGTCTGTGACTTCTCCTGTATTTGCTTATCAGCGTCTTCCAATAAACAAATGTTCCTAAGTTTAGTGACATTCCATTTATCATTCTCTTCTTTCATGGGTAGTGATGTGTACGTCCTGTTTAAGAATCCTTCACCTACCCCCAAAGTCACGAGGATGCTCTCCTATGTTTTTTTGCAGACACTCTGTTGTTTTTCCTTTCTCATGGAGGTCTGTAATTGGTCTTGAATTAGTAACTTTATTAGACTGTGGGAAAGAAGGGGGCCAAACTCATTTTTGTCCATAGGGGTATCCAACCCACCAAGCAAAGGCCATCTTTGTCTCACTGAACGGTAATTATGTCTTTGTGATAAAGCAGGTGACCAGATATTTGTACTAAATCTGGTGACCAAATATCAGTTTCTGGACTGATAATATTTTAAATCAATCAAAACATAAATAAATACACAGAATCTTAATAACACTGGGCTAGAGATTGAAAAACCAGGATTTTAATTTTGACCCTGACATGAACTTGCTGTGTAACTTTGGGGAATGACTCCCCCCCCCCGACCATTCATTCTTTGGAGAGTCGTCTGAGAGAGAGAGAGAGAGAGAACACAAGTGGGTGGGGGGGGTGGCAGAGGGAGAGGAAGAGAGAGAGAATCCCAAGCAGGCTCCACGTTCAGTACAGAGCCCAACACGGGGCTCGATCTCACAACCCTGAGATCATGACCTGAGCCAAAATCAAGAGTCCTACACTGAACCAACTGAGCCACCCAGGAACCCCTGAACATTCATTCTTGATAAATAAAATGACATTACTCCTTGTGCTCCTGTATACAATGGCTTACTGCGTCCATTAAGTCTCATGCTTGTTGCTGATTTTATCTCAAAGTAGAGTTCCAAATGAGTCTAAAAGGTAGCCACAAGCGACTGCAGAGAAATCTTCTGGAAAGAAAGAATGAGAGAATGGATAGAGGTGTGGCATACTGTCAGGACTTGATGACTGTCATGTTAGTGTCCGACTGCTGTTGTAACAGGTCACCACAGCTTGGCAGCTTAAAGCATCACACGTCTAGTATCTTACAGTTCTTGCTGTAGTTCGGAAGTCTGACGTGGCTCTCATGGGGCGGGATCAGGTTGTCCTCAGGGCTTCGTTCCATGCTGGAGGCTCTCGGCTGGAAACCATGTCTGTGCCTTCCCCAGCTTCTAGACACTGTCTGTGTCCCCTGGCTTAGGATCCCTTTCCTTCCTCCTCAAAACCAGCAATGTTGCAGATCTCTACCAACCCATATTCCTCTCTCTCTCTCAACCTCTGTCTTTCTCTCTGACCTTAAGTTTCTTCACTCCTAAGGACACATGTGATTATTTGCCAGATAATCCAAAACCGTCTCTCCCAATTCAAGGTCCTCGATTTAGTCATATCTGCAAAATTGTTTACAGGTTTCAGAGATTAAGACTCAGACATCTTTGGGGAACCTTATTCAACCTGCTATACAAGTGGGTGAGTTGTTCGGCTGATATCCGATGTTGAATAAATAAATTCAGTGTTAGTTAAACCATAAGTATTTGTTGAATTAAGTTAGTCTTCATTTTCCAAATCCCGCTAACCCCCAACTGGCTAATAAAGGAAGAATTTCCAAGTGAGAAAAGACCCGGAGGTCGAACGATAGGAAAAGATCGGGATGATTGGGAGCAGAGCCCAGCCTTCTGGGTTCTGTTTGTACCGAGGCAAGTTACTCACTGTGTGACCTTAGGCGAGCCTCTTGCCCTCTCTGATGCAAGTTCCCCCATCTTTGCGCTGAGAATTCTGAATACAATCTGGGGCACCCACCTTCTACTTCTCCAGGCACCAGGCACATAACAAAAATGTGTAAAGCGGTCAGAGATCCTCAGTAACCTGGAGAACAATGCCCTGCTTAGAAAGCATTCAAACGACTTGTTTGTGCTTGCCGAGGAAAGTACTGACCACAGGCCAGGCGTCTGTATCCCCTAAACCAGCAGGTCTCTAATGATGCTTCTTCCGGGTCTAACATCTGCTGGCCTTTGCAGAGCTTCATCTTGTATGCATGTGTGTTTTTATTTTCCCACCTTTAGCAGCGGGAGGGGAGGCATAAAGCCGAACAGAAGCACTTATATAACAAGATGGAGAAAAGACGGAGCTGAAGAGAAAAGATTGGAACCTTCCTTCCCTCCTCCCCCAGCCCCGCACCAGCCCCAGGGACAGCCCCAGCCTCACCCCAGTCCCAGCCCCAGCCCCAGCCTCATCCCAGTCCCAGCTGCAACCCAGCCCCATCACCAGCCCCAGCCCCAGACTCACCCCAGCCCCAGCCTGCAAACGCCGCTATTCTAAGCAGGCAGCCTCCCAGCCGAGCTGGGTTCAGCTTGGCCAGGGCTGGAAGGGGACCCAGAGCACCCTGGGCCTCATTTCCGAAGGGTGTTATTTCACCCCTGCTTCCCAGATAATGTAACTGAGTCACTCAATTGAGCATAAAATAGAAATTTGGCTTCTTATCTGCCTCAGACCTGACTTTACTATTTTCTTTCTGCAAAATACATTTTTCACTATCTTATCTTCTAATAAACAATCCTGGCTCGGCAGCCCGTGGCAATGGCGCTGAATGCATTTAAGAGACATATTTTTCCTCTCTCACTCCCTGCTTAAAGTATTCTGTTTAAAAGCCTGCGATTTTTTTTCCCCTCCCGTTTGGAAAAAATATATATCCCATTTGTATGCCGTCTTCCTTTAAAGAACATACATATTTTTCATGAGTCTCTCTGATAGATCCTCCTTATTTTCCCTTTTGCTCACTTGGTCGGAATTAAAAGGACTTCCTTCCCCAGCAATGGTATGTGAATTTGATGGATTCTAGGACCGGGTAGGAGAGGTCAGGGCAGCGCCTTTAAGAAAGGGGCAACTTCTAAAGTGGTCAGACCCCAACAGGTCCTCCAAGATTGTGTGGTGGGCAGGACCCATATTGATGAAAAACCAGCTATGAATGTTTAATGCCTTCTCTCAAATGCAGACTGTCGTCAGACGCACCAGACAGTGAAGCTTAAGCCACAGAGGAAAGAAGAGGAAAAGTGAACCAACATTTATTGGCGCTTTCCTCAAAACAACCTTCTGAGAGAACAACCCCATTAGCTAAGAGGTGGAAGCAGCCCCATTATTACAGAGGGAGGAAACTGGGGTTCAAAGTAGTTAATGCCCATCAGAAGAAGGGATTCAGTGGCAGGACTCCAAACTCCACTTGGGGAATTAAAATCACACACACACACACACACACACACACACACACATTTTATGGCACAGTATTTGTAATGTTTAGACAATTGTTTCATTCTGAGCGTGAACTACAAAAACAATGGGGAGGAAGGTCACTCCTCGACTGGCTCGCATTCTGCCAATTCCAAGTCCCACTCTTCCATGCTGGAAAGTAGGGGAAGTGACAGGTGCTTGCAGTGTGCCCGTTCCCAAAACAGTTACCTGCACTGGGTCTGTAGTTCGTACTCAGATTAAAGTCAGCCTCCATCCCATCCGATCCCTGAGAACCCCACCACCTCATTCACGCCCTGCCACCTCCCCCAACCCAGCACCACCGCCCCAGGCCTGGCCTATCTCCCCCTCCCCCCGAGGTCTCTGCATCTGAGTTGCCAGGAGTACCGGGGACACTTGCTCCTGCCTGTCCTTCCTCTGCCAGCTCAGAATTCCTCCTCCGAGCAGCCTTCTGCGACCATCAAACCCCGGGTGGCCCCGCACGATTCCGTCCCCAGCGCCCTGCCCTTGTCCTTCGCAGTATTATCACAAAACTGTACCCTTGTGCTGGACCACATGCAGGTTTCAGATACGCACCCCCTCTTGCAGCCCGTCCGCTCCAGGGGTGAGGAGCTCTTCCCTGCTGTTGGCCACACATCACACCCGTGCCTAGTACCCTGCCTGGTGCCTACTCACTGCTCAGCGTGTACGTGTTGAGCAAATGAATGAGTGTGACTCTCACGACAACCCTGGGTGACAGGTGCTTTTATCCTTATTTTCCGATCATGAAATCAATCATAAGAGTTAGCATCTCTTCTGTGTTTACTGTGTGCCTGGTAGGATTCTAAGGGCTCTACTAATTGTGGGCACACTCCCCTTTTACATGTGAGGAAACTGAGGCACAGAGAGCCCACTACCGAGGCCAGAGCACAGGATTTCCTGTCTAAAGTTCCCATTCTTCCTCCTCAGCCACAAGACCTCACATCTGAGCTACCGATGGTGAGACAGAAGCATCATTGACAGAAGAATTACATAAAAGTCACACTCAGTCCAGATCAGCGTTGCAGTGCAAAACGGCCTCATAGAGGTTTGCCATCTCCTCCAACATTTGCCAATCTTAGGTCAAAGACATTCATGCAGAAGGACGAGGCATCCTGCCTAATCTGGTTTGGACCCTGGGATGGTCGTGGCGGAGAGCCCTTCTGGAACAAGATGGTCTCCATGCTTCCTTTGCTTTCCCCTGGGGGCTCAGCTGCCCTCCGCCCACGCCTAGGCCTTCGCCGGTCTGAGACCCCATTTCTCGCTTGCAGCCTGGAGAACAGGGGAGGTCAGTAGGTCCTTCTGTTCCTGCAGGAAGCCGGAGAAGATTAATCTGTGGACAGAGAGATGACACCAGCTGTGGATTAGATTTATGACGGAGAGAAATCCAGGCCAAGGTCCTCGGTTTTTGTTTCCCTCTATCTGTCTTCGGACTACCACAGAGCCCTGTGGTTGGAAGAAGCTTCCAGAGGTCATGCGATCCAGCCCCCAGCCTCCTCCAGACCTTTGGGAAAAACAAGGGATGAGTATCAGGTACTCACAAAGCTTGGGCTCTCTGCGGCTCTCTCTCCTCCACATAGCGGCATCCAGATGAAGCCTAAGCACTGAGCCTGGCTGGCCTCTGGGGTCCCCAGGGATCTGGTCCCATGCTGCCTCATCTCCTGACCCAACACAAACTCCACTACAGCCAAACCGCCGTTCCCTCTTGTCTCCCAACCTCCAGCCACTTGCCTGTGGTACCCTAACTCTCCCCCAGAGCCAAGTTTATAAGCCTCAGTGCAAATTCCCACCTCCACGGGCTTCTTCATCACATGAATTCATATGAATATGGGCGTGTCTTGCCTTTCATTTCCTAAAGGTTTATGACCTCATCACTTGATGGCTTTCAGGCACGGTTATGACATGTTTCTATTTCTCGTGCACCAAAGGCGCAAGGCCCTTGCAGCGCAGAGCCTGTCCCCGTCATCAGCCTCCACACACAACACGCCCGTCTCTGCCTGTGCACAATGCTGGTCCCTCTACTAAGAGAGCTCTATCCCTTCTTCTCAGGCTCATAAACTCCTTATCCAACAGGGCAGAGCAGAACATTGTAGGGCGGTCATATGCCAGGTACTCTGCTCCGCTGGGCTTTGCATATATGATCTCAGTGAATCTTGACCAAAACACCCAGATGTCGCTAGTGTGATGCCCTGTCTATAGATGATAATAGTAAGGCTCAGAGAGTTCAAGTTCATTATATATTCATCTGTAAATTCCATCAACAGTTGTTTAGTTCATATCTATGGTGTTCTAGGCACTCTACTGGGAGGTGGGGATAATATGACTGAATTCAACCAATTCAGTCCCTGCTGTCTGGAAGCTTATTAACGTGACAGACTTTCCCCATGATAAGCACACTACAGCACAGTACCACCAATGCAGTGGGGGTTAACAAAAGGAGCACAGAACTTTTGCAGAGCTGGCCCAGCCCGGGAGACAGAAAAGAACTCTCTGGGAGGGACACTTCCAGAGAACAGAATGATGAGCCGCTTGAATTTAGGCAAAGAGCAGGGGAAAGCTATTTACTTGAAATGATAAAACTCACCATTGGAGGCATTAGGATTCTATCCCGAGTCTGTGCGACCCCGAGTCCTTTCTGTTTCAAGCACAGCACCACCGTGTCTGAGAAGACAGCCTAGAACACCTACTCCAGGCCCAGGTCGTCAAGCCAGTGTGTACGCTCCCCAGGAACCCTGAGCCTACGTCAGACCACATGCTGTCATGTAAAGCAAGGAAAGACAGGACCTCTTCTCAAGAGTTACAGGCACCAACACACATACCCTGGCTTATTAGTCAAGATATGCTAACTGCCGAGACAGCCCCAGAATAAGAGTGACTTCATTTGGGGGGAGAAGATGGTCTTGGCAGGAGTAGCTCTGCCCACAAAATCACTCAGGGACTTGGACTCTTTTCATCTAGTGGCTTGTCCATCCCCTAGAGCCATGAAGTCTTCGGGGGGCCCTCTACATCTGGTTGGTTAAGGGGCAAGAAGAAAGCGCGGGGAGGGGGTGGAGGGAAGGGAAAAGAGAGGACTAGAGAGAAAGGGAGGGGAGGAGAGGGAAAGAAAGAGGGAAGCATGGGAGATCATACAAGGTTTTAGGGGCCTAAAGGTGTACATCATTGTAGCCCACATTCTACCGGCTACAAATCAATCTTACGAACAGCCCGGTTCCATAGGGTGGAGCCAGGACCAGAACCCACGCATCCAGAGCCGATCCAGGTGCTGGTCATACAGAGCACGGTGCCTGGCCTCTCCTGTCACCCACCCCAAACACCTGCTTTACCCTGTATGCCATGCAGATGACCCAGCCACTGTTCCAACCCCCGTCATCCGGGAAGAATGCCTTGATTTTGTCCAATGCTGAAGATTTGGCACAAGGGGTTGTAACACCCAGATGTGGCATCCAGACGTCTTTGCTCTAAATTCAGAGAGGCAGAGAATGTCATGATTTTAGACCGACCTCTTCATTTCACCAATGAGGAAGCTGAAGCCCACGCAGAATCGGGGACCAGACCAAGGCCGGACATCTGCAAAACAGCCACACTGGGTCGTAGAGCCAGGCCATCAAGCTCGCCATTGGAACTCACCTGTCAGGATGCTCATTAGCCAGGATCAATTTCTGAGAGCCAAACAGACCAAAGAGAAGGCTTTCAGGGCTTTGGGAGGGAATGATTTGGGAGAAAGAAACCTTTAAGGAGCCTGCGAAGTCATTCCACATGGACTTTTCCATTAGTTCGGTGGGTCCAGTGCTTCTTCCATCTCTTCTCCTGTAACGCACTCAGAATGGGGCACCGTTCTCGAGACAGCTACGATCCTGGAAGATCATTCCCATCCAAGAACGCAACTGGAACACAGTGAGGGCAGACTTAGAGTGAGGACTTTGAACCCGCTTGATATTTTTTAGGGAAAAACTTTTGAACTTTTCTCTAATTTTTTTTTCTTCCCATAACAGATTAGTTCAATCTCTCACCCTGATTTGAGCGGGAGCGGGAACGGAATGGAAGCTGCAGCCTGGTTGGGCATCTGTGCTGCAGGAACCCCCACATCAAGCCCTTCCTCGGGAAGGGTAGGATGGTTCCCCTCTCTCAGGCTCCAGCTCCACGTGGCAGGGGCTCCCGGGGCCTGCCTTGGACTTGAGATCTTACCGAGATGATGGAGAAGGAGGCACAAGGCTGACAGCCTGCCCTGCGTCTGCAGTAATCCCGCTAATGTTCCCTACTGTTCACGTAAACAAACTCCCTGTCCCAGACTCTGTGACTCCAGGTGCCCTGGCAGGGGCCCAGCAGGCCTGCTGCATAAAACCCACTCCCTGCACCTGAGCATCCTGCCCAGCCAAGGGCAGCTCCTTAAGGAAGAGGTCTATAGAACCAGAAGTTGCCCCACAGACCTCTCTGCCCTACAGATATGCAGCCAGGATATAACCATCCAGGAGCTTTCCCGGGCTGTGTCTGTGCTAAATAAAAGCACACAACCAGTTTCCGTGGGGCATCAGGATGTTGAGAGGAAGGATGGGGGAGCCAGGACACCGTGGGGGCACATCCTGGGGGTGCCCCCCTCACTCCTGAAAAAGAAGGCACTTTTCTACACACGGGCCCTTGCATTTCTAAGCTCCTGCTAGGAGCCCAGCATGGAACTGAACACTGGAAACAGCCTGATAACTAAGATCAGGTCACCTGATACCTCTTTCTGTTCTTTTCCCACTAATGATGTTCCCTCCTGTATGAGTTGGCTACGGCCGCCATTATAAAATGCCAGAGACTGGTCGGCTGTAACAACAAAGGCTTACTTTCTCACATTTCTGAAGAAGAGAAGTTCAAGATGAAGGTGTCAGCACGTCTGGTGTCTCCTAAGGCCTGTCTCCTTGGCTTGTTTCTCTCTGTGTCCTCACATGGCCTTTCCTCTGTGTGTGAACATCGCTAGCGTGTCTGCCGCTTCTTACAAGGACACCGATCAGATTGGCTGAGGGCCCCACCCTAATGGCCTCATTGTGACTGAGTCACCCCGCTCTCTAAAGGCCCTCACTCCGAATACAGCCACATTGGAGGTTGGGGCTTCCACACATGAAATTGAGTGTGTGACACAGTTTAACCTATAACACCTTCCATGTAGAAAGCATATTACATTTTGAAGGTTATGAAACATTTTAACTACTTTCAAGAGCACGGTCTTTGGGGACAGGTAAACCTGTGTGACTTTCAGATCTGCCACTTACCTGCCCCTTGACTTTGGACAAGACCTTGCCCTCAGTGTTACTCACCTGAAAAGTGGGATAATAATGTGCACACTACACGTGTCTAAGATTTTATTAGGATTAGAAGTTGGGTTCTAGAGAGCGCTCATTGAATAGCACAGGTGCTGCTGGTAGTGTTTCTTTATGGCCAGAGTAGTGGTTTGGAGGGAGACCAGCCCAAATCTGCCAGGCATGGTTCTACATGGATTTGCTCATTTAATGAAACAACCCTAGGAAGTAGGAACTATGATTCCCATTAGACAAATGTGGAAAGTGAAGCACAAGGTTAACAAAGGTCCTCAAGGTCACANGTGTCTAAGATTTTTATTAGGATTAGAAGTTGGGTTCTAGAGAGCGCTCATTGAATAGCACAGGTGCTGCTGGTAGTGTTTCTTTATGGCCAGAGTAGTGGTTTGGAGGGAGACCAGCCCAAATCTGCCAGGCATGGTTCTACATGGATTTGCTCATTTAATGAAACAACCCTAGGAAGTAGGAACTATGATTCCCATTAGACAAATGTGGAAAGTGAAGCACAAGGTTAACAAAGGTCCTCAAGGTCACACATAGCCAATAGATGGAAGATCTGGAATAGGAACCCAAACATCCTGGCTCCCGCATCTCATGATAACTAACTCACCGAGGGTTTTACACCATGTACCGAGCCTCACCCAAACAAAGCAGTGCTGTCATGGCACGGTGGATACAAAAATTAACTCCTAGATGCTGAGATGTTCGGGAAAGGTGACTTCCCTTTTTGCTTGAACGTCCCCATTTTTATGGATCTTTACCAAGGAAACAGTAGTGACAACATTTTTCAGACGGGGTAGCCACTGTAAAAAATGGGAGTCATCTGCAAATGAGCTGATGAAACCCTCACCGCCACCCCCCACCCAAGTGGAGAACATAGCTTGAGTCCATTCTCCGAAACCTAGAATGTTGATTAAAATACTTTTATAAAGTAGAAAAAAATAAGGCTAATATTAAAAAATCCTGTTTTATTAATCCCCAAAGGGAAGATTTTATTAATTCCTTTAGAATCCAATAAAAGTGTGTTTTTTAATCAACTTTGTTTTCCAACTCCTGTCCAAGTGTCAAATCACAGTAAAGTAGCTTACATTTCTTGAGACGCTTCCAGGTACAGGGGTTGGGTCAGGAACATGGCCTCTTAGACAATCCAGCTGGACAAGACACACATGTGAAATATTAAGTCCTATCAATGTGACATGAGCAAGTGACATGCATAAGGATGATCTTTGTCTATTTTATTCTTAATCAAATGGGAACCAGTTTTTCCGGGGTAGTACCTTGCACATAATAGGGCCTCAATAAATACTTATTAAATAAGTAGGGAAGAAAATAATTATGAAGTGTCTTATAGACATGGTAAGAAGTTTGGACTTAACTCCAAAAGCAATATATCTAATAATTTCAAGCAGAGAGTAACATGGTCTGATCTGTTGTGTTTGGTAAATCACCTTGATTTACTGTTGGAAGAAGGGATACAGGTGTGAGGAGGGGAATGAAACAAGGATCCTACTTAGGAAGCCATTACTTAGTGGTTGGGGGCTGGGGTGGAGGGCTGGCCATGGAGAAGAGAAAGGAATGGATCCAGGACAGAGTTGAGACCTAGAGTTCACAAGACATGCCCATGGAGTGGACACAAGAGATGATGGAAATAAGGAAATCAGTATGACCTCTTGGCATTTGGCTTGAGCACCTTGTTATGACATTCACTGAGATGAGAGTAGCATAAGGAGTATTAGGTTCAGGGGTTAGGGAGGGCAGAAATCAAGAATTCTCTATTGGCCATGCTAAAGGGTAAGATGTCTACTGGACATCCAAGTAGAGATAGGAGACAGTGGTGGGGTGGGTAAATCAGGGGCTCAGAAAGATGTGAGGGATGGAGGTGGTGATGCCGGGTGGCCCACCAGAAGCCTTTGCATCAAGGGTAAGACTTGTTTTTCTGCCACCACATTATATCCATGCCTCGATGAAACTAAAATCACAGGGTGCTCAGAAATAGGCAAAACTGAGGATGTAAATCCACAAACACCAAGATACCGTGGCTTGGTGCTTGTGTTTCCTGAAGAAAAGCCAAGGATTCCAGAAGGAACCCCCACCTCCTTCAAAGGGCTTCCCCAGTCTCTCCAGTCCTCTTCCACACCCAGCAAGTTCTAGGTGAGAGTTGCTGGTGCCCACATATGGTTAAAGTCCACCCTGCAAACTGTGGGTTTAATCAGATGCATGGCTTCATCGCTTGGGCTTAATGAGGTAAACCAGACCTCCGGTAATATTGCCTGTATAATTGACATGGTTCTCTGGGAAACATTACGCTTTATAATGAAAATACTGTATATAATTAGAATCTAATAGGAAGAAAATAGTAATTAGCCAGAATTAACTGAACAGACGCAATCAGGCAAATAAAGGTTATCCTCAGGAGAGGACCCTTCAGAGTTCAAATGCACGTCCTGTAATTGTGGAGAAGCCCCAGTAATTAAGGGTAATTTTTTCCCTGCATCGTGGTGGAAGAGTTGTGGGCTTTTTTTTGTTGTTTCTGGGTTTTTGTTTTTTGTTTTTTGTTTCTGCTGAGTGGCAGAATGAGTCTGGCCAAGACCGAACAGGGATCTGGAAGGTCGTACACACAGATTCGTGGTAGAAGGGGAAGGGCAAGAGAAAGGCAAGGGACCCAAAGCCTAAAATTCCAGATTCAAATTCCAGGTCCTGCTCTGTCATTAACCAGCTGTGTGACCTTGAGTAAGTCATTCTCCTCTCTGGTGATAATGATGGTAATAGTAGCTACCATTTCCTGAGAGTCTTCTTGGTAGGAGCTGAGATAAGCACTTCTCATAAATCATTTAATATCATCTTTGTGTTCCCAACCACGGGATCAACATCCCCCCCTTTCTCATTCTCTTTTTATTGAAGTGCACTTGACATATAATGTTCTTTTAGTTTCAGGTGTACAACTTGGTGACTCAACAATTCCCTCCATTAAGCTGTGCTCACCACGGTAAGTGTAGTCACCATCTGTCACCATACGACGTTTCGACAATATCATCGATTATATTTCCCATGCTGTATTTTTTCATCTCTGTGACTTCTTTATTTTATAACTGGAAGTTTGTACGTCTGAATCCCTTTCACCTACTTTGCCCATCTGCCCCACACCCTTCCTTCTGGCAACCACCAGTTTATTCTCTGAATTTATGATTCTGTTCCTGTTGTTTGTGTTTGTCTGTGGTTGTTTTTTTGTTTTGTTTTGTTTTTTTTTAGGTTATTTCACTGCATGTATTATTAGAGAGCAAGGGAGATGCTCAGAATCTGTGCCACAGATGTGCTCTCTGGAGGACACAGGGCCACTCACTGACCTGTGGGAGGATAAGAGCAGAATATCACTGGAGGACAGTCAGCCCTGAGTAAAGCCAGGGGAGCTGCTGGGCTGGCCGCTGTGAGTAGGTCTTCACATGCTGGTCCAGAGCAGTATCTCCTCCAGCATCACGCGCTCCACGGTCTCCATGTGGAGCTGGAATGCCAACAAAAAGCCTGTTCTCACCAGCGGGAGAGCAACATGTTTGAGCCAAGGTTAGACATCACAGCACTTGGCCCTGCACCACCAGAGAGCTGATTCTCTGAGCAGATTCAATCGGCATTCATGAGCACCTATCTTATGCCAGGCTCAAGGTGGGCATTGAAGTTACAGGGGTGGTTCTTCGTGGAGATTGCAATGCAGGGAGCAGGGGTAAGAAGGGAGAGGAGGAAGAGAGATGTGTAATGTGTCTCCAAGCACAAGCAGGTGCTATGATATAGGAAGCCCTTTGAATATCGCTGGGGAAGAATGGAGACTGGGAAGACCTCTGGAAAGAGGCAGCATTTGAGTAAGACCTTGTCAGGTGGAGATAGGAGGGAGGGACACTCTGGAAAAAGGGATCAGCCTGGGCAAAGGCACGATGACAGGTTGATACAAAATATATGTCAGCGGAAAATCACTTGCATCTCTATTGTGGTAGATCTATAGAGAAACGGGTTTCCAGAACTGAGGACACGTGGGGTTTCTCTGTCCCTTCCTACCCTCCTCTGTCTCCATGGAAGGAGTAATGAATTTCATTGGTGAGGCTGAAGAACAGCTCTCCTTGCCATCAAAAGGGCTAATGTCATGTGGGAAAGTCAAAGGGAAGAGCCAGAAAAAATGGTATCTTCCAGGCATGAGTAAAGATATATCTCTTGGGCATTCCTTCACCTGCCTCTGTCCAGGAGAGGTGGGTGCTGGGCACACAGGCTTGCTCCTGCAAGTTCAAACAAGCCTCTGTTTGCTGGACCAGCTTGTCCATCTGTCCCGCCGTGGATGAGTTCCACAGTCAAGATTCAAGAAAGGAGATCAAGTGCATCTCTACCAGTAGTGAATACTGACACTGGTTTTCTTTCCTAGCTGAATCTTCGTGTTTTCTTTAACTGAGTCCATCCTGGAGGGGGATGGGAACCAGAGAATGGTATCCCTAGCCTCCCACCTTGTGTTGCAGGATGGGTGCATGGCTTGGTGTGCCTAGATCACAGGGTAGGTTGTGAATTATGGGACATGAGGCTGGGAAGGTGGATTAGTGCCATAGGAAATGGAGCAGGTAAGAAAGGTCAGTGCCCTTTTCCCCATACCAAATATCAACCCATCTGAAGATGGAAATGCACCTCCCCTTTAGGAAAATGGATGCCTGCTTATGGATCTGTGTCTTAAGACTTGTGCCCAAAGCATGTCCATGTCCTGGGTTCTAACATCCCTTGCCCCACTCCCCCACTTTCATCAATACCGTATTGGGACAAGAGATATCATGCATGAGAGCACAGAAAGATTGGAGGTGGGGGTTAGAAATGTCACTAGAGGGGCGCCTGGGTAGCGCAGTCGTTAAGTGTCTGCCTTCGGCTCAGGGCGTGATCCCGGCGTTATGGGATCAAGCCCCACATCAGGCTCCTCCACTATGAGCCTGCTTCTTCCTCTCCCACTCCCCCTGCTGTGTTCCCTCTCTCGCTGGCTGTCTCTATCTCTGTCAAATAAATAAATAAAATCTTTTAAAAAAAATGTCACTAGAAGGAGAATGAATGGATGGGCAGATGGCCATGGAACATCAGTCTCTAGTTACGTTTTCTATCACCACAGTGACAGATGTGTACAGCATGTCCTTATTAAACACCTACTGCATGCAGTGCTTTGTAAGAGGAGCCAGGAAAACTAGACAGAACGGGGGTTAAATGTAGTCCTTCCATTTGAAGAACTTCCTATATAACGAGAGAGATGAGATTTGTACAAAATAATTACAATACAAGACGAGAAGAAATAAGCTGCTATAGAGTAATGTGGTTATGCAAAAGGGAGAGAAAGGTTTCTTTGGCAGGGGGATTTCAAGAAAGTTTCCTGAAAGAGGTGGTCTTGAAGCTGAGGCCTGAACTCTAGGTAGGATTCCAAAATATGGAGCTAAGTGGAGGTTCCACTGGGTGGAAGAAACATGCCAGGCAAGACTCGGGGGCTGGCAAATTACTGGGCAAATACTGGGGAGGAATGGGAAATCACGAGGGCCACCAGCTCCGTGTAAAGAAGCCTTCTGAAAAATACATGAACGCTGCGTCTTGCAGGATTTTGATGTGAAACCAAGGTAGACTTTGACCTGCCCTTGGGAGGGTATCTGAGCTGGGGCA
The DNA here is from genome assembly GCF_002007445.2 of Ailuropoda melanoleuca. Taxonomy (NCBI): domain Eukaryota; kingdom Metazoa; phylum Chordata; class Mammalia; order Carnivora; family Ursidae; genus Ailuropoda; species Ailuropoda melanoleuca. The sequence goes on from NC_048224.1 coordinate 46,346,172, forward strand.
AGACTCACGCAGGGCGGGATCCCACAGCAATTGATCGCATGGATCAATTCCTAGAGGAAGGGCATGGAGAAGAGGAGGCCCCTTGGCTGTGTCTCTTCCTGGGAGCAGTCTCCCCCATGCCCAGTGATGACTGGGAGGTGACATCAGGGGATAATGTTGCAGATCGCCGCATGCCTCCGCCTCCTTCCTTTCCTCTGCTGGAAGCAGGACCCAAAGCAGCTCTGATGATCACAGGTGGAACCCTCTTGTCTGGGCCTCCTATTTCTATTATTAAAGCCACTTAATGCCTAATTACTCCACCAGCCCCAAGGCCTTCGGAGAGCCCCTTGCCGGGGAGCAATCAGATTTGTCAGACATTTCCAAAAAGCTCACAACTCTCCTGGAGGTCTCAAAATAGCTGTGTCAGTGGCCCTAATGGAACATAATTTCCTGTAAAGGAAAACTAATTTAATATTTTCAGGTATTATGTAACCAAGTGCCCACAGAGAGAGAGAAGACAACTACTAACGAGAAACAATCAGAGTCAGCGCCCCTTTGACATCAGATCACCTGCCGGCCTAGTTAATGTTGGAAAGGGGACCCGTGGGGTGGCTGATTGCAGGGACAGAAAGGTGGTGTCGTGGTGAACGTGTGTGGGTTTGAGCTTGGCCCGACTGGGATTAGAATCCCAGGTCCGCTGCTTACTGGCTGTGAGAACTTACACAAGCGACCTCGCATCTCTGGACTGGGCTCGGATTCCAGCAGCCTCAAGACGAGGCTGATGAAATAATCCTCACTCCACGGGCTCTTGTAAGGATTAAATAGAAAAGCTTATGGGAAGTGCATAGCGTGGTCCTGGCACTTCAGAATCACTCAGCGAATATTGGGGGTTTTTTTTGCAGCGGCAGTTCCCATTACTGATCAAAGTCCGGTTAAGTAAAACTTGTCACTCCCCTTTTAGGAAGAAAGGTTTGAGCTCGGGAGACATATCACCCAAACTTCTGGAGCCAATGATGTGCAGTAAGGGGGTACGATGGTGAATTTTGTATGTCAGTTTGACTGGACGAAGGGATGCCCAGATGGCTGCTAGGACATTGGGCAGGGGGTGTCTCTGGAAGAAATTAGCATTTGAGTGGGTAGGCGGATTAAAGAAAAGACCCTCACCAACACAAATGGGCATCATCCAATCTGTTGAGGGCCTGAACAGAACAGAAGGGTGGAAGAAGGGCTTGCACTGGGACATCCATCTTCTCCCGTGCTCCAGCAGTGGTGCCCCTGGTTCTTGGCCTTTGGAGTCAGGCTGGGACTTCCACCCTTAGCTCCCCTGGTTCTCAGGCCTTCGGATGTGCCAGGAGGACACCCTGGGCTTTCCTGGGCCCCCAGCTCACAGACGGAGCATGAAGTGCTTTCCAGCCAGAATCTGATCTCCTCTGGAGGACGCGGAGCCACGCCTGTATTACTCTGTGTTGAATAATGAGAACCAGGCCCCATGCCTGGCACATAGGAGACACTCACATATTGTCAGAAGACCATCAGTTTTTTAATCTCAAGTCTTTTCACTTTGGATTAGTCTCCTTATTCCCCACCCAGGGCCACCACCACCTCCTCCAGGCGACCTTTCTTACTGCAGTCAAGAGATGTTTCCAAAAATTCAATCTGATGACATTAGACCTCTGCTTTTTGGAGTTTTTTTTTTTTAAAGATTTTATTTATTTATTTATTTATCTATTTTAGAGAGAGAGAGACAGCAAGAGAGGGAACACAAGCAAGGGGGAGTGTGAGAGGGAGAAGCAGGCCTCCCACCGAGCAGGGAGCCCGATGCAGGGCTCAATCCCAGAATCCTGGGATCATGACCCGAGCTGAAGGCAGACACTTAATGGCTGAGCCGCCCAGGCGCCCCTAGACCTCTGTTTAAAAGGCATAGCAGAATTTCTCAGAATTAAAAAAAAATGGTTTTTTTGAATACAAATTCTCCATCCTGACATTCAAGGGCCTACAATCTGTCCCCAGCTTTGTCTCACCCAGAGCTTCTGTCACGCGGCCTCCTAATCTTCCCTCACACTATCTTGCGGCCATTTCTCTGATAAGCCACTCCTTTCTCTCCCACACAGAACAGCCAACCTAATGAATCACGGAGCTTTTCCCTATCAAGCCAGACATGACTTCAGAATCCTTCTTAACACAGTGTCTAAGCAGCCACAACCAACTGGTTAGATTCAGGCCAAAAGATTAAGTCTGTTTGCCATCCTCGCCTAGTGTATCCTGGGTCTTGGCCAAGCTACATCAGTCTTGGGCTGAGCCTCAGAGACACCTGAAAACCAACTTGGCCAATGCATCCAAATTGATCACATGCCTTTGGGTCTCTCCTGAGACACAGAACCTATTTGTCATGGAAGCTTCCCTCCCACTCTACTCACACAGGACTCTAACACCCTAAACCCTCACTTCTGTCACACAGCCTAGCCCCAAGGCAGGTAACCACCAGTCCCTCGGACTCAGTGATATGGATTTACCTGCCCTTTCTGAAGCTAGCCATGGGGACCAGATGTTTTTCATGGCTTTGGGGATCTATTGGGAAGAAGTTAAGTTTGAGATCTAAGAGGTTATCTTTGTCCTTAGGCTCTGAAGAACACACGAAGGCTCTGCTTTTACCCGGAGCAGTAGATTTGGGCCCTAAAAAGGTATCCCTTTAAATCATCTCCTCAACCACCCCTTACCCCCAGGACCAGACCTTTGGGTTCTTGATGTTTGATGAACAACTGGACTTCCTTGAGACCCCAGATCCAACTTCAGACTATTCCTGCCAAGATCCTTCTAGCTCAGTTAAGAAGACGGGAAACTGTCTGAGCCAAGTTCCTACTGCATACATGTCCCAGGTTGCCCAGAAACCATCCAAAGGGACCCCAGGGTCCAATCTATGAAGGCTAAACTATAGCTTCTAGAAAACTCCTTGGTGAGTTTTTAAAAGATGTCAAAGCCTGAGCCCACCCCCCAGAAGTTCTGGTCTAGTTTCTCTGATGTGGGACATGTACATTTATTTATAGCTCCTCAGTTGATTCCAGTGTGTAGGCAGGATTGAAAACTGCCAACTACAAATACCACTGGGAAAGCCCTGTAGGAGTGTCCTCTGGTTTATGGTCCCAGCATTTCTTCCAGCCCAAACAGGGTAGAAAGGATCAAGTTATTATCCTTAAGATGTATTAGAGGTGACCTCAGAGATGATCCCCAAAGGACTGGAGAGCATGACCTCACCCAACAGAGTCCTAGCCAGAACTCATTCATTCGTTCTTAAATGCAAGCATGGTCCTAGGACTCCGGCGATGGCTCCATTTGAACGATGATTCCTGAACCATGATTCCAAGTCAGAAACTAGTGGAGGTAGTTGCTGAAGCTGGGCTGAGAACTCCAGCAACTTCCCTGAGACTGTATTGCCTCCAAAGCAATGATTGACCAATGGCAATTATTTTTACTTCCCCTAGGCTTTAAACTGACCAAGAAATTATTGAGGGTTTATGTTCGAAGTATTCATACTGTATTTCATTTACCAGCCACCATTTTGCAAGATAGATTTTGTTGTATCCAATTTATAGAAGATAAAGAAGTTGAAAGAGAGGGTGCAATTTGCCTAAGGTCACACAGCTTTTAGGGAGTTAAGTAGAGATCTGACCCCATGTCTGTCTTTACCATTCTAGTTTATCATGTCACTCATGCATTTATTCACTGAATCACTGATGCAGCCAAACACCACCAACGTTTATCGAGCACCTTCTCATGCCATGTGCCCGGTGAATGAACATCAGAGCAAGCCTGAGAAATGGTGATGGCTTATATCTTTCTAGAGCAGGAGTCATCAAACTTCTTTTGTAGAATCATATAGTAAAGATTTTTGGCTTTGGGGACCATGGACTCTTTGTAGCAATGACCCCATCATTGTAATACAAAAGAGAGCATTGACAATGCGTGTTTCAATAAAACTTTATTTAAACACTAACAAACAAGTGAGGGACTGGATTTGGCATGGGCCCTCATTTAACAACCTTTGTTCTAAAGAAAAGGAAGCTGAGGTTGGGAGACGGAAGGGGACTTGCCCAAGGTCACCCAGCTTCTGAGAGAAGAACCAGCCTTCAGTCCACATCTGCAGGGCTCCCCCAGCTTCCTCCTTTTTACCACACTGCCTCCCCACACAACCCCAGGGACTCATTCTTTCATCAATTAATCTCCCTCAATCCTTTAAACCTTATCTGTTCCGATTAAGGGAAGCTTATTGTGCTCGAGATGGGTTATTGCTTCTCACAATTCTCTCTCCAGAACATAAGAATGAATCAATCTTTCTGTCTTAATAAGTTGATAATCATTGTGAAATATTTAATGTGTTCGGTGTCATCCTTGATCTTCAGGCTTCAGTCAGAAAATCATCCCTGTCCTTCCCACACTCAAACTTTTCACTCTGCATTTGCTTCTTTACTCTTTTTTGTTTCCTATTTAACAGCATATTCATTCCTCTCCTTTTGCTGTCCATTCTCTCCCCAGAGTTGGATGTTGTCCTTACTAATAGGCGGTTCTTTTCTGCTTTTTTGCCAGTGTTTGTATTTGCCCAGCACTTTGTATCCCCCATATTTACTCTGTAATGGACCCTGGGGCTCTGAGACCCCAGAAAGAGGCTGTCTAACCCATTTCCCTTCCCCCAGGCAAGATTTCATTCATTTATTTATCCACACATTTGGGCGCGGGTGAAACAGTGATGGTCAAAATAGACCTGGTCCAGGCTCTCATAGAGAGGGGGAGATCTCAATGCAGTGGGAGAGATCAACATGAATCAAATGATTACAAAATATATAGTTTCAATTGGTGATGCTGAGCGACATAAAAACAGAGGGAGCCTAATTTATCCCATTGGTGAGGGCACTGGGCAGGGGTCAGAGAAAGGCTTCATTGAGGTATAAGAACTCAACAGAGATGGGGGGTTGGAAGGGGACTCCCAGCAGAAGGAACAGAGACGGGGAAGGCTCTTCACCTAAAACTATCTCCTGCCTACTGTTTAAAGCTCTCCAAAGCAGAGGCATCTACACTGTCCACTTCAGGGGGTCAGTTAACAGCCTCTCAGGTTAGAGACGCTCCCTCTTACTTTCCACACACCAGGGGTTTGTCTTTCCGTTCTACAGAGGAGGAAACAGAAGTCCCCAAAAGTTCACCAAGAGTCCAGTACGAATCAGCACAGGGTATAAATGCACACCACGCAGATCAGACATCCAGCGACCAAAAATTGCAATAACGACCAAGATAATGGGAACACTTACACCAGCAATGACCGTGGCCCCTGTTTGTCCTACACCCTGTGCGTGCCAGGCACTTGGGGGTATTTCANGTGCCAGGCACTTGGGGGTATTTCGTGCCAGCTTTAGAAAATCACCAGGACAGGATGATATCTTGAGACAACATTCCAAGCATCAGAATCATCCAGGGATTTTGTTAAAAATACAGATTCTCGTGTGGGACCTAAAGCAGAATCCCTGGAGGTGGGGGCCAGGAATCTGCATTTTAACACACTCCCCAGGCAATGCCTTAAAATGCCAAAGGATAAGCACTCCCAAGTTCATCAAAATCCTTGTAAGGAGAAATTAGCCATTAAAACCAGGTATTTACTCATATGATGTCTGTACATAATGTGGGGTTGTAAATGTAGCTGTTTGGGTTTGAATTCACTGAGCCCCGCGTCCCGTTTGTTCCACAGTGGGGTCCCAATTAGTCTCCATATGTCCTTCTACAGCCCTTGCAAAAGCCAGAGTTAAAAGAAACCCCCTTGACCAACAACCAGGGGCATCTGCCTCTAAGTCGGAAATATTTTACTACACAGAACCACAGCAGAAAGGAGCGAGTCACCTTCTCGTCTCTTCCATTTTCCACCCTAGCCAGAGGCCCCCTCATTCGACAAATGAGACCCCGTAGGGCTGGCGGAGAGAGGAAATTGCTTCACCAAGAGCGACTCGGGGAAATTAGGGCCTCCCTACCTGGGAGGCATCGAGAGACAGTGGACGAGCACCGAGAGAAAGAGACAAAACGCCCATTCCAATAAGGAAACGGCTTTAATCTATCAAACTAATTCTCCTTCTTTCAGAAAGAGAGAACACGAAATTGCACAAAATGATTTACGGAATGGCGCCCAGTCTGATCAGTGTGGGGCCCAGAGCTCCCTGTGCTTAGTATGGAAGGTAGAAAGTCCATTTGAATATTCTTAAAAAAAAAAAATCCCAACACAGAAAGGGAGAAGAATGCATTTGTCTCTTCCAAAGATGGAAGTTTGGGGGAAAGTGCACGTTTGGAGGAGACCACAGAAGAGATGGGAGCTTACTGGGGGCGTGGAGAGCCCATAAGGATCAGGGAGAGGGGCATTTTCATTCCTGCCCCTGCCATTTCCCCAGCTCTGTCTCCCTGGTGCCTGCAGGTTAGAGTCTAATTCCTCAGTTAGGCATTCAAGTCACTTGAGTGTCTAGACCAGGGATCAGTAAACTTTTTCTGTAAAGGGCGAAATGGTAAATATTTTAAGCTTTGTCTGCCCTAAAGTGCATCTCAACTGCCTCACTCTGCCTTTGTCACCAGAAAGCCACCATACATAATACATAAATGAGACAGAGTGACTATATTCCAATAAGACTTAATTTGTGGGCATGGAGACTTGTATTTCATATAATTTTCATGTATCACAAAATAGTCTTTTTTTTTTTCTTCCCAACCACTTAACAATAAAAAAGAAAATGTGTTTAGCTCTCGAACTGTATAAAAACAGGCAGTGGGCCAATGCAGCCCTTGGGCCATAGTTTGTGAAACCCTGGTCTAGACGTGGCTGGCATTTCTGCATTGTCTCATGCTGCTTCCATACCCAGGGCTGTCTTTTCCCTGCACAAGCCCCCTCACCTCCAGATTCTCTACCCCCTGCCTATTCCGCCTGCCTGGATTGTCTTTCTCTTCCCTTTCAACCATCCTCCTGGCTCTTCAAGCCTCCAGCTCCTCGCTTCTTCCCTGGGGCACCTCCCTCCCCACCAAGAAGTGACCTTCCCACGAGAACTTTATCTAGGAGTCTCATCTCCCAGTCCCTACGCTAAGATACTTATAGAGAAAACAATATCCAACAGTTTCATTCATCTTTCGGTTAATCCCCCACAACGAACCTCTGAGGTAGGCTCTGTCATTATCCCCAATTTATAGCCATGTGAATAGTATCTTAAAGAGGACTGTTAATTTGCCAGAGGTCACCCAGTGACTAAAAGACAGAACAAGGGCTGTGCCCCAAGCCTCAGATACAACCCATACTTTTAACCCCAGCATCGTGCTGCCCCAAAGGAGACCTCATACCTTTCTAAATTGCATACTGCACATTGTCTGAAAAAAAGGGGTGCTCACTACATTTCTGTTCAAATGAATGTTTGGGCTTTGTTATCTCACTTATGAAGCCCTAGGAGATTACTAGTAGGCAAGGACCTGGAAGCCCATGAGAAATAACATAATAGCTAACATTCTGACTTAAGAGAGGACGGTGAAAGCCCAGGATGGTCAGCACCAGCCCAGTGAAGTCACGAAGCACAGAGGTCAAGTGCAGGGTCTGGTGGTCCTGCATACACTAGTGTCCCCAAGAGAGCTGCCGTGTGCCGGCACCATGCAGTGCAGGGGGGTGATCGTGGGGGCAAGAGTGTTTGCAAAATGGTAGAGTCAAAGGGCTGCTTAAAAATCAGGGAATTATGTGATCTGTTTAGATGGGTACCCCGCCCAGTGGCCTGTTTTCCTTTTCCTTCCTTCCTTCCTTCCTTCCTTCCTTCCTTCCTTCCTCCCTCCCTTCCATCTTTCTTTTCTTCCTCCCTTCTTCCTTCCTTCCTTCCTGCCTTCCTTCCTTCCTTCCTTCCTCTTTCTCTTTTTCTTTCCTCCCTCCCTCCCTCCCTTCCTTTGAAAATTCGCTGTGTTTGGGGCATCTGGGTGTCTCAGTCAGTTGAGCGTCTGACTCTTGATTTCAGCTCAAGTCATGATCTCAGGGTCCTGGGATTGAGTCCCATATTGGGCTCCATTCACAGCAGGGAGTCTTCTTCTCTCCCCCTCCCTCTGCCCCTTACCCTGCTCATGAGCGTGCCCGCTCTCTCTCTCTTTCTCAAGTAAATAAATAAATCTTTAAAAAAAATAGAATTCCCTGTGTTTGAATAGTTTAGCCTATTTTTATAGAACTATCCCTACTCCAGAGAATCGCCTACTCCGTGAGGATAATGGGGAGCAAGCAGTGTTTCTGTATCATAATAATATTACAGTGAGGTCTTTGTTTTATCTGCTATACTGACTCTTCTGACTTGGCTGGGAATCGTCTCCCTGTTCTCTGTGGGTTCACATGTGCACATTGGTACACAAACCAGCTGCCGTTTACCCAGTTACTACTGCATGCAAGACCCCGTGCCATGATACTGATATGGGATTGACAAGGAGGACAGTGGGGACCCTCAAGGAGCTTACAATCTGGGCATGAGTCCAACGCTGACAAAGCTTGAGACATTTTTCTCACACGCAGAAAGACTACAGTTCCATCAGAAAGAAGCAAGACATACCAGGGAGCAAGTAAAAGCTAAATAATATATCTTGGGTTTTCACATATATTCTGGGTTCTATTGATCATGTCCTCTTTATTCTCCACCATCTCCAATCTCGAGAGTGCAAACTGATTTCTAACCTCAGCCCAATACCGTCTTGGAGTCTCGTGGTATTAGGTTTGGTTCCCACTAGCTTTGTCCAAGTCTCACCTCTCGCCCCAGGCTGGCATGCGCTGTCCGTCCTCTCTTTGGAATCTGATCCCAATGCATTCTTGTTTCTGGATTTGCTGCTCTGGCCTTTCAGATGGCCCCCAACCAGGTGAAAAGCAACAGAAGCCACCACTGTGAGCCGATATCACATATCACCAACCCCATATTCATTCCTTCAGTGAATATTCAGTGAGCATCTTACATGGCAAGTTCCGTGATCCACTGAGCACGCCCTTCCAAACCTTCCTTCATAGCAGCCCCTGTGCTAGGGGCCAGGGCTTTGGGGATGAATAAGACAAAGTCCTTCCTCCGTGGAGCTCCCTGTGCACGGTGACGTGTGCTAATCATTAAGGCCATCGTCCATAAATAATCCGGTTCTTCTCCTTCCAAGCACATGGTAGCGCTGCCCTTCCCACCTACTTGAGTCCACAGGCTGACTCAATGAAACATGAGTGGAAGTGACACGTGCCACTTCCAGGCAAAAGCCTTTAAAGTGATGGAGGCTGTTTGGAGGGATGGGGGAGGGATGGCCTTGGACAAGTGACTCTACCTCTCTGAGCCTCGCCTTCCTAATCACCAAAATGGACATATATCCCCAGGGGAGGACGTCTATGAGAACTAGAATATACAGTAAAGGCCAAACAGTTAGCACCGTGTTGTTCATACCATGAGGACTCCAGGTTGTAAGTAACGACAAGTAAGACTTTGTGCACAGTCTTAAAATACCGTAAGCAAAAAACAGGGAAATCAACTTCCCCATATAACTGGGAAGTCTAAGGGACAGAGCTGACTTCCAGGACGGCTGAATCCAAGGAAATTATGTCCGTAGGTCTTTCTCTCTTACTCCCAACCTAGCTCACTCTTGTCGGCTTCCTTCTCAGACAGGTACCTCGCCTAGGCTGGACGAGACCCCTGGGCAGCTCCAAGCTAACATGCCTGCAGAGCACGAAGAAGGTTCTCCTTCAGCATGTCCATCAGGGCTCGAGAAACAAAACAAAACAAAAAGACTGCCCCAATCTCATCACTGTGCACACCTGGGGGGAGGAAGGGGCAGGAGTACCCTTCAGGTATCCCGAGTCCCTTTGTCAGGGCCACGTGATTGGCAGCTGCCTCGATGCCCCTGGCGGTGAGAGGGGTCTGTTCTCCAGGGAGAAGTGCCTTACAGAAGCAACCAAGAGACAGCTACCACGTGCATGGCTCTGGGAAGTACAAATACTGAGTCCAATGCAGTAGCTTTATGAGTCACGGAATGTAGAAAGTAGAAAAAGAAACCTGTTCTTGCTAGAGCCTAGAGTGATGATTGTGTATGTGTTTGTGTGTGTGTAGGTGTATACGGGGGTGTGTAAGTGTGTGTTTGTGCATGCATATGTGTGTATGCATATAAGCATAGAGGTATGTGCACATATCTATGTGTGTGTGCACGTGTGTGTGGATACATATGTGTAGGGGGTGGGTGTATGTGTGCATGTGTATATAGGTATGTATAAGTGTGTATGTGTGGGGGTGTGTAAGTGTGTATGTGTGTATAATTGTGTGTGTGTGTGCATGTGTGCGGGTGGTTGTATATGTGTTTAAGGGTGCCTATGTATATGAATGTGTAGAGGTGTGTCTGTGTGAGCATATGGGCATGTGTATAAGTGTATTTGTGCATGTGTGTGTGTGCATGTGGGGGGTGATGTGTGTGCACGCACAGCGTGTGTAGATGGGTGGGGCATGCATGGAGGGTCGGCAGGAGCTGGCGGGCAGTGAAGCTAGCCAGGCGAGCTGGAGTCAGAGGATTCAGTGACACTTCCTGCAGGGCTGGGTCTTACACCATGAAAGAGAAAAGCCTTTCTGGAATTCTAAAACACTTGCAGCCTACAGCAGGCAGCTCTGCAAACGTCACGCTGTCTTAGAGCTCACTGTCATCTGGAGAAATGAAAACAACCAAGAACGAGGACCCAGGCCCTGGAAGGCTCGGACACCTCCCTGGCCCCGCCAGTTTCCCATGGGCCGCGCTGCCTCGGCACCTATTTTTGGTGGTGATGCACGCTTTCCACTGCACTTGACTCGCTGGCCCCAGCTCTCATTCCATTTCATTAGAAGTGTCAGTGGGAGGCCCATGCTGCGTGCCCCACCTGCAGGTGCAGAGACCGGGAGCCGCCAGGGAACAGGGTAAAGACAACACTTGGGGTCCAGTGTTTTCACAGCACTGAGAGTCCGCTGCCCAAGAGCATGCAGGTCTGTGGCACAAAGGAAGATAATACGATCACTGCACAAGACAGGAGGCCATTTGATCAAGCGTGGGGCAGAAGCCGGAACCGGCGTACGGGAGCTGAGCAGCCCGGGATCGAATCTCAGCTCTGCACCCATCCGGCTGTGTGACCACAGGGAGGTGCCTTCACCTTTCTGAGCCCATTTCTTCACCTGCACGCGGGGACAGACACACCTTTTCCCCCACGGGATTACATGTAGCAGGAACATGTACAGGAACAATGTAGCAGACGGGCAGCTTAAAATCCCCAAGGGCTTCGGGAGTTCATTCAGGACAACTCCTAGCCCCCCTCCAAAAAGTGTCTCCTTCTCGCTGAATCTGTCCAGGGTTCCCCTGGGTGGACAGAGGTCCCTACTCTACAATAGCTCGTCCTCTCTTGGCAGCCCTTCCAGTCCCCGCTCAGCCACTAACCTTGGGAAGTCGCTGTCCCTCTGAGCGTCATTCTTGCCTTCTGGAAGGTGAGGTTTGGATACGTCAGGGCTTTCAAACTTGTGATCCAGGGGCCCCTGGGCTTTGCTTGTCTGCATAGAGCTTTGTAACATTGGAATGTGGGTACTTGGAGGTTTAACACACCCTCCCTGGGGGACCCACGTGGCTTCTTAGAAACCTTAACTCATGCCCGTCACCCCGCTGGCCCCTGTGTGTGTTTGACCTTCTGACTTGTGGACTCAGTCATTTCAATAACTTTCCCAGCCCAGCAGTTCTAGAGTCAGTGATACTCCTGTCTCCCAAAGGAATCCTGGTCATTTCCATCTTCATGCTCACTCTCCCTTTGGTCTCTCACCCTAGAATGTCTGACTTTCCCCTCTCCCACTCCCTCCCGGATTCTACCCATCTGCAATGGCTTTCCTCCTCCCCAAACCAGCTCATTCTCTATTTCTTGACGAGCCTCCCTGCAGCCAAACCTAAGTCACGATGTTCGGAGGATGTGAACAGCAGTGATTTTAGGAGGCTTTCCTATCCTGGTTTCCTCAATCAGCTAATAGTTACCATCCTCCGTGTGCACGCTCTGTGTCATCTATGACACAACAGCCCTGCCACAAAGGTGCTCTTCCCATTTTACAGACGAGATAATAGAGTTTCAGAGAGGTGAAGTAACTGGCCCAAAGACACACAGCTAGTAAGGGAAAGAGCTGAGTTTGAAATCAGGTGCACCTGAAACCCAAGTCACTGATTTTTTTTTTTCCTGTTACAGCATGCGATGTCGTAATAATTTCAAAAATTAAATCCCATATCCATCAGATGACTGTGCCACATCTCAGTTTGCAAAGGGCCTCCTCACCCTCTCCTTTGATCTTCGCAGCGTCCCCTGGACCTGGGAGGGCACTGCTAATTCTCCCATTTTGCAGATGAAGAAAGCAAGCAGATACACTGAATTTCCTCTCCATCCCGAAGCAGCACTGACTATGCCCTGAGATTTAAAAAGAAAAAAGAAAGAAACAAAGAATCCCCCCTCCTCCTCAGCTTGGGGCTGGCATTAGGGGCAAGATTGAATTTATACCGATCTGCAAATATTTTCCTCTTAAGTGTCCATTTTCACCGGACATAAATTGGACTGAATTGCCTCTACCTGCCGGAGCTGGAAAACTCGTCTCTGTAAATTGATCCCTTAACTCTGCCGTCCTCCCGAAACAATTAGCTGCTCTCCGACAGCTTCCACCTCTCTGGGCATCAGCCAGTGAGTGGGTCACCAACACCCAGGTTTTTCTCAAAGGTGGTCCGCTTCTCAGTGCTGATCTTTTCTGGTCCCAGAGCGCAACATGGTTCCACTTCTGTGCATTCACTCACTCCAGATCCCTCCTCTCCTTGCATCCGGCCAGCACCCCCAGAAAGAGTTCTCGGCTTCCTCCACGTGCTCACCACCTCTGCCCTGGGTCAGGCCCTCCACAACCCCCGCATCCCCCGTCTGGCTCTGGCTTCTCAGCTGTTCTCCCCACCTTCCCTCCAATCCACCCAGTCTTCACACCGCCAGGGTGGGCTGTCCGCCCCAGGTTAAGATGACAATTACCCATCTTCTTTGTGTCCCTTCCCCCTACCAAATGAGAGGTCTCTATTCTCAACTCGGGATGGGGAAGAGGCTCCAGTCTCCACGTGGGATGAGACAATAATGTATTTCCCTTCTCCTGGAGTGGGGAAAGACCCAGACAAATGCTTAACAGCTCATTTATTTAGCACTAACTGCATACACTCTGGTGGGAGCAGTGTGCATGGAGACTTCCCCAGCACGCCTGCGGAATCTGTCACCTTCCAGACAGAGGGCTGGATATTTTTTGTTTGTTCCCTCAGGTCCTTCTCACCTTCCTCTAGTCGGCTCTGTGCCCTCTAGTCTGAGCTGGCCTCTCTGGTCCACCTGAGAAGTGCTTCAGCCAGTGCATTGGAAGAGAGTGAGGGCAGAGTAATCAGCACCTCACCCAACCCCAGCCCAGTTCCACGCCACCCCCCAACCACTTCTTTCCTTCTGGCCAAGCCCACAGCTCCTTAGAGCACGCCTCTCCTAGGTCATGGCTACTCTATCCAAGTTCTGGTAACTGCTCCCTCCTTTGCCCCATAGCCTGGCTGACTCACTATCCACCTTCCTGACCCACCCTTCTATGAAAAGACTCTGCCTTAACTCTCCTTGGTCACTCCCATTAGTGTGTGTCATCTATTTCCCGCTACACTCTGACTTCTAGAAGAGGGGGAACTGGGGAGATGTTGGTCATGGGGTACATACTTGCAGCTAAAAGCTAAAGCTTGGAGGTATAATGCATGGCATAGTGATTAGAGTCAACGATACTGCATCATACACTTCAAAGTTGCTAAGAGACTAGATCTGCAATGTTCTCACAACAGAAAAGAAAGGATAATTATGTGAGGCAATAGCGGTGTTAGCTAACGGGGGCGCTAATCGTTCTGCAACATGTGAAGTCTATCAAGCCAATGCGTTGTACGCCTTAAACTTACATATTTGACATGATACATAGTGACAAAGTACAGATTGACATGCTATAGGTCAGTTATATCTCAAAAGGTAAGTCAATAAATAAATATAAAAAATAGCATGGGATCCTGGGCAAGCCACACCCATCCCGAGTGTGAGGACGGTCTTCTTTCTAAGGGGGATGGCCCCAGCAGGACCAGGAAAGGAGAGAGGACCCTGCATGTCTGTGTGAGAATGCGGTGAAGAAAGGCTCTGGAACAGTGTCTGGCTTCTAGAAAACACCCCAACATGCTAGCTGTTCTTTATGCTATTAAGTTATTTACGTTCTATTTGCTGTTATGTTATGCTATTTATCATACACCAATGATGTAGGGCTTCCTTCATTTTACAAGCAACCTACAAGACATGACGTCAAACAGAAATCAAGTGACTTGCAAGGTCACCCGGCACTTAGGGCCGGAATTCAAATCCAGCGCTGTCTGACTCAGAGCAGGGATTTTCTCCAGGGCCATCGGGCACAGAATGGGAAGCACTGTTGCCTACCCCCGAGCTGCTAAGACGGAAGCTGCCTTCTCTGGAACCTCAGCCTTCGAGGAAAGCCGAGTTCTCTGTGAGGCCCCACAATGCACTTGGTAATCGCTTTGTGGGTGCTGAGCTGGGAGGGGGCCTCCTTGACCCCTGCAGGCAATCAGCTTAGCCCATGAAGCGTGAGATTTAATTACCCTTATCTAAGCTTAAATAACTGTAAATGTTATTGTTGGTCACACGAATTACCTTGCCCTTTGAAAACACCCAGCCATTTCCCTGACTCCATGCTTTCCTCGGGCAGGAAACAATACTATTAATGTCAGAGGAGCCCACTGCTATTTGCACCCCAGTACCATGAACACTGTTTGTGTGACATTTTGGAGGACCCAATATGTGGGTTTCTGGATGTCAGCTATTGGCAAAGAAAGGCAGTTGGCTTAGTGGCTGCCACCCAGGGAAAGAGAGAGAGCGTTGATGTCCATAATTGGCCACTTGGNCAGTGCCATGAACACTGTTTGTGTGACATTTTGGAGGACCCAATATGTGGGTTTCTGGATGTCAGCTATTGGCAAAGAAAGGCAGTTGGCTTAGTGGCTGCCACCCAGGGAAAGAGAGAGAGAGAGCGTTGATGTCCATAATTGGCCACTTGGTGGCTGGGACATGCGAGGAAAGTTGCTTCACCTCTCTGGTCTTCCAGCCTCCTGCCTGTCCTCATCCTCCTTCTAGCGGCAAGTGAGAAGTCTAGCATGGCACAATGGGAAAGGCTGGAACGAGGGTTTGGACTCACCCAGGAGCAAGGGCGGGGAGGAAGTCCAGGCCACTGGGTACAGTACCAGGAGGCAGTGTAGCCTGGTGGCCGGTGCCCAGGCCTTACCAGTAGCTGGATTGGAGTGCAGGGCCCAGACTCCCAGCACGACCAGGTGCCGACAATATGCCCTGAGAACGTTGCTTCTCTTCTCTAAGTCTCTCTCTCTCTGTTTTTCTTTTTTTGCCAGTAAAATAAGAAAGATGGTACCTCTGTCACAAGGATGTAGAGAATAAGGCAGACAGAATGCAGGAGTATAGGAAGAGGGACAGACAGATAGATATATAGATTGATAGATCGGTAGATAGATAGAGATAGACAGATCCGTGTAAAGTACTGGCAAGTAGTAAACAATAAAGGGAAGAATTACCACGAACTACCATTTTGCTATTATTCTTTATAATCATCACAAGAAGATATGAACAGGCCCTCAGCTTGGTGTCCAAGATGGCGTTGATGGTACATGAGAGAAGTGGTTTCGACCAGTTAGCATTATCATCAGTAGTAGCGTAGTAACTAGCGTTTCTCAGTCACCTATCACTCGTTGACCCTGTCTGAAACACATTATAGACATCACGTCAAAAAGCTTTACAGTCATCCTTAGAATAGGCACTATTATCCTATCACTGTGTCCATTTGGCAGACGAGAAAACGGAGACTCAGAGGAGTTCCCTGATTTCCTCAAGGTTGCCCAGCTTGTGAGTGGCTGCTGCTGGAATGGGTTCCAGTTGCTCCAGGAGCCCACATTCTTCTTGAAGGGGAATGGGGAGTGTGTGGTAATGGGGGTAGGAGGGTATCAAAAGAACCAGAGGCAGCAGCAACCGGAAGTACGGTTCCAAGGGGCCAGCCTCAATGCAGCAACAGTCCCTGGAGGTTCTGAGCAAGAAGGTAGGGAAGTAGAAGGACAGAGGCTAATCTAACAAAGGAGCTCAGATGCTAGAACTGTCAGCGCTGTGGGCCCAGCCCCGGGTATCCTGAAGACCCACACTGGAAGTGGGGACTCAAAGCATCATGGCCATGGTTCCAAGCAGTACAGTTCCAACCAGGGCCCTGTGGCATTTCTGAGCTTTGAAATAGGAAAACCAGAGCCAGACAAACCTGGGCTGAGTCCTAGATCTACCACTTAGTAGCTGGGGGCTACAATTATGCTCTTGGTTCTTCTGTGCCTCAGGTTTCCAACATGTACTATTACATGTGTATTAATGGCCAGATGGGTGGCAGATAGACGGCATATGCGCCACCACTCCCCCCTCCTGCACTCGCTGCAGACATCACTAATTGACTCTTTCCCACTGCACCATAACCGCAGAAGTCTTGTGATGCCCCAGACACAGCCTCCCCCCATCAACCACAGAGGGCACCAGCCTAAGCTGGATGGCCCCAAGGCTTTGTCCGGACCTGGTGCTCTGACATTCTGATAGTTTGTTGATTGACTTGTCCTATTCTTCTTCTTTTTTTTTAATCTTTTTTTTTAATCTCTTTTTTTTTAAAAGATTTTATTTTTATTTATTCGATAGAGATAGAGACAGCCAGTGAGAGAGGGGAACACAAGCAGGGGGAGTGGGAGAAGAAGCAGGCTCACAGCGGAGGAGCCTGATGTGGGGCTCGATCCCACAACGCCAGGACCACGCCCTGAGCCGAGGGCAGACGCTTAACCGCTGTGCCACCCAGGCGCCCTGACTTGTCCTATTCTTGTCTTTCCTTGCTGACCTTACAGAGCTGGTCAAGGTATTTTTAGATGAAGCACAACAGTGTGAGTGATCATAACATTTTAAGGCCAAAAAGTGCCTTAGAAGAGGTGTTATCCAGTTGTTTTCAAACGGTGGTCCCCAGAGTTCTAGGTGTCTTCCCAAGTGACTCAGGGGCTGTCAAGACCCCTATCCTTGCCTACATAAGAGAATCTTCTCTTTTTTTCTGTTTTATAATTTGAGATTCCAAATGAAACTTCATTTTAGTCATTCACTCATCCAACAAATACTGACTTAGAAAATGAGTTTTCTATTCCTCACACTNTCATCCAACAAATACTGACTTAGAAAATGAGTTTTCTATTCCTCACACTGAAGGGGAGAGAGAGAGAAGATAGCTAGGAAGGAAAGAGGGAGGAAAGGAAGGAAGGAAGGAAGGAAGGAAAGGAGGGAGGGAGGGGAGGAGGGAAGGAGAGAGGGAGATGGAAAACCACTAGTCTGATCCACTTCACAGATAGAAAGCCTGAGAACCAAGCACTGAACAGGACTAGGCCAAGGTCTTATNAAAGGAAGGAAGGAAGGAAGGAAGGAAGGAAGGAAGGAAGGAAGGAAGGAAGGAAGGAAAGGAGGGAGGGAGGGAAGGAGGGAAGGAGAGAGGGAGATGGAAAACCACTAGTCTGATCCACTTTACAGATAGAAAGCCTGAGAACCAAGCACTGAACAGGACTAGGCCAAGGTCTTATAGAAAGTTAGTGTAGCTGAGATGTGAACACCCAAATTCCCAGCTCCACTTAGGGCTCTTTTCACAGTACCCCAATTCCTTCTATCCACAGGCAGTTTGGCCATAAGGGGAGAGGGGGAATTCAAACTCTTTTGTCAAGAACAGACCAAAGAAGCTCAATCAGAAGTGCAATGTTGCAGTTGAGACCAGGAGTAGAGGCCATCTTCCAGAAAAACCCAAACCAGAATGGCAGCATCCAATCTGTATGAAGAAGGTCCAGCCAAGACCTGAGCAGGGAGCCTGGCGCATGTGAGCAGGACTCAGAAGGCAAGGGTATAAATCCCCGGCTGTCGAGATGGAGTCCGTCCCCACTGGCTGGCCCTCCTCTGGGCCATTTTATGGTTGTTGCAAATCGACCTGGAGCCATCTGCCTCCTGACACTCCCAGGTTCCCACAGGTCTTTTTCCATGGGCTCAAGTGTCAGACCAGAGACTCTTCCAGAAGTTTATGGCACATCTGGCATCTCCTTAAAGGGAAGTCCTATCCCCCATGGACAGATTGTTCTTTCTCTCAAGAGCTCAGGCACTTCTTTTGCACCCAGACAATAACTCATCCCCTTCCTTAATCAACAGAGTTGGTGTTTGGCTTTTTGGGTTTTTTTTAATGTGTACCAAACACCTTGCCAAACCCCCGGGAGATACTGACAGGTGGCAACACTCAACATGAGACTCTACTGTTTCATTCAGCAGCTAGAGTGGGTAAAGGGAGGTGGCTTGTCTCCTTGACACCAAGATGGTCCTGAGGTCATACTTCTGAAGGTCACAAGCCCCACGTGTTGTGAAGAAAGCGCCTTCTGCACATATCACTGCTGACAGAGAAAGGCTAGTGAGCAATCATGCAGTGGACCTGCATGGGACATGGAGGTGCGGGCTAGGCCCTTCCAAGATTTTGTGGTGAATCAGAGCCCGAGCCTCCAGCAAGCAAGCCTGAGGCCGTCGCAGTGCTAATATATGCAAGAGCCTGGGACTTTTCTCTGAAAAGCAGTCCTCTTCTGGAGCTCAGACAGCAAGCTCTTTCTCACCTCGGGCCAGGAATAGTCACACTCACCCGCCCACCTGCCCAGCACACACTGCACCCCCGTTCTTCCCTTGGCTACCTCTTTACCTCTCAGGTCTCAGCTAACACGTCACTTCCTCAAAGAAGCGCTCCAAGAGACCTACCACTAAATTTTTTTCCCATGTAATTTTCTTTGCTAGCTCTCTGGGCTTCTAGTTCATGATACTGATCAAAATTTTAAATGTTTCTGTAGTCTGAGATGTATTTGTTCAACACGTGACTCTCCCACAGACCAGAAAAGTGTTTGCTGCCCGAGGGGGTGTCAAAATGGTGTTTCCAGTACCAGAACCCTCCTGAAAGATGTCTCAGGTTCTGACCCAGGTAGGAAAGGTGGAAATGACTTAGCTTGCGGAATCAGAATGTTTTACTGAATGTCATGTGTTAATCCTGAAAGATCATATTTTGGTCAATTCTTACGTTAAGTCAAGACCACGACAACGCCAGCTGTAAAAACGTTCTACTAATTCAATGATGCATAACCCTTCCCTGATCAACAGCCCCACTGTTTGCATGAAAGCCCACCAGCAGTAGGCATGCGATGGCAGGAGGCAATAGGAAAGGCCTTCTTGAGAGCCTTGGCTCCATTCTGTGACGTTCGTCCTCAGCAGTCCCACCCAGGCACCGGTCTTTTCTTAGGTGGTTCTTTGTATCCAGTGACACCCACCACCCCTCCATAAGGTCTGGGGAATAGTCTGGATAGCTCTGAGCCCTCCAGGAATACTGGACCTTCTGGTCCTCTCTTGTGACCAATAAGCCAGCTGAATTTCTGTCAATCTTACATGTCAACAAGAGAAAAGTGAGAAATCTTAAGAGAAAAAGAGGTCCAGGACATTATCAAGAGGCCCTGTTAAATAGAAAAAATGACATAGATTGAGAGATGTTTATTTAAAAAAAAAAAAAAGGGCACAATGGACACAGTACTAACCAATGGATTTGACTCCCGATGAGCTTTCCTACCTCACTGCAGGGCCCTTCTCCAACCCTGTGAAAAGTCTCTTCAACAGACGTGATGGGGATGAGACCAGGATACTGGCCACAGGAATATAACTGTGGACTGACCAGTCGACTGAACTCCTTCCACACCCATCTCATTTCATCTCCTCAATGTTGCCACAAGGTAGGTCCCATGATCCCACTTCCTGATGAAAGAACGAGGATCCAGAAGGGGCATCAGGTGAGATGGGGAGCTCAGGTTAGAATTCCGAGTTACCTAATACCAAGGCACATGCATTCATTCATGCCCTAAATAGTTATTTATTGAGTCCCTGCTCCCTGCTCTATGACTAGAAATCTCTTCTGGGCCTTGGAATGACACCCTATAAAACAGAAGCTAGAAGTCTCTGTCTTCACAGAGATTATGTCTTGTGACTGAGGAGAGTCCTAGAACCTCACAGCTCCCATGGTACTGAAAAGGGAGCTAGAGAGAGAGAGAGAGAAAGCCAGGTTGCCTAGGCACCTGGGCTCAATTTTCAACAGCCTGCCTTCTCCCCCCCCCCACCACTACCCCCCGCCATCCGCCATTCCCATCTTGCAAGTGGGGCATGCGGGCCANGGGGCCCACGGCGGGCTTGGGGGCCACGGGCCCGGGGGGGGGGGGGGGGGGTCTTGTTAATGGATTATTGGGCCGTTTGCAGCCACCGTCAGCCGGGCCAGGCTTGCTCAGCAGCTCTCTCAGGTCTTGGAGGAATTCTGGAGGAGAGGTATTGCGTTCCAGGAACATCCAGGATCCTGCCCTGGTCTGTGTGTTTCAACTGTGTCCTTTTACAGTGCTTGCACATTCTCTGTGTGTGCTTTCTCAGGACGGAAGTGAATTGAGATTCCCTGACCACCCAGCTCTGGCTTCCTACCTCCATGACCCAGCCTGGGCGTTCAGGAATGGAAAGACTCCTGCACTTAGAACTCCTTCTGGCTTCCGCAGCCGTGCTTCTCACTGAACCTCTGTGTCTGCCCCTGTAAATGGGCAAGGCAGGCTTCCCCAGCCCTCCGGGTCTCCAATCACACTAAGGAATGTGGATGGCAGCTCGGCAGGGCAGCCTGGACTGAGAGTTCATTGAGTTGCTGGCCCTGCTTCCTTCCTCCTGCTCCCTGATTCCCTCTGCGTACTTTCCCTCCCTCTCCGCCCATCCCCATCCACTGGGGCCTCACCATATGCTGCTTTGTTTATGCTGAGAACCGTCTGGGGTGGCTGTTCTAACACTCTCCGCTTGTACAGCCTATTTTTACCCACAGCACAGCTCACTGCCTGGGTGGCAGGCAGCAGCAGCCCCAGCTGTGAGGAGCGCAGCCCAAGCGCCCAGAGCCCCCGCAACACCCTCTAACTCCGGTCAGCCTGAAGGTGTCCCCTGGGCTCTGTAGCGGGAGGCCCCAGCTCCACCAGGGTTTCCTGCTGTTGGTCGGCAGAGTTTTGTGCCAAGAGAGGGAACGAAGGAAGAAAGAGAAAGAGGCAAGACAGAAAGAGAGACAGAGCAAGACAGACAGAGAAGTGGAAGGAAGGAAGGAAGGAAGGAAGGAAGGAAAGAAAGAAAGAAAGAAAGAAAGAAAGAAAGAAAGAGAAAGAAAGAGAGAAAGAAAGAGAAAGAAAGAAAGAAAGAAAGAGAAAGAAAGAAAGAGAAAGAAAGAAAGACAGAAAGAAAGAAAGACAGAAAGAAAGAAAGAAAGAAAGAAAGAAAGAAAGAAAGAAAGAAAGAGAAAGAAATAGAAGGAGGGAGGGAGGGAAGGAAAGAGGGAGGGAGGGAAGTAGGAAGGGACAGAAGGAAGGAGGGAGGTTGGAAGGATGAAAGAAGGAAAGAGTTCATAACCACCCACTATGTCCAAGCCTCATGCTGTGTATTTTAAGTATGTCGTCTGTTTATTCTTTCATTTATTGAACAAATGTTTGTGAGAACTTATGCACCAGCCATTGAGGTAGGCATTGGGACACAGTGGTGGATAAAAGGAGACAGGGCCCTGACCTCATGGTGAGGGAGACCAGTTTAATCCTCACAACAAATTTAGGATGCTTTAATATCCCCGCTTTACAGATGGGAAAACTGAGGCTCGGAGAGGTCAAGGGACTTGCCTGAGACACAGTGAGGAAGCTGAGATTTAAACCCAGCACTGCCCAACTCCCAAGTTCACAATCTATTGCACCACCTGCCTCCTGCCTTCAAAAATGGGAAGGACCAGTGGCCGGAGACTTGGACTGCTAGAACGTTCCAGATCATCTCACGCAACTCTTTCATTGAACCAGAGGGAAAATGGAGGACCAAAAATGTTACAGGATTTGCTGAAAACCACACAATCCAGCGGGGTCAAGATTGAAACTGGGCTCTCCTGAGTTTCAGACACTGGCTCTTTGTACCAGACTATGCCACACCCCTCTTCTTTCCCTTTATTCTTTGTGTAAAACATGGGGTGTTTTTAAGAATCCAAGGCAATGCGTCTTCTATTCTCCATTCACGACACACCGAAGTTCCCTAGCTGTGGAATCAGTACGTTGCAGACATTGAGAGGAAAAGCAGTTGCTAGCTAACCTAATAACATTACCTCTCAACTTAGAATATCGATTTAGATTATGTGTGTGTGTGTGTGTGTGTGCGCGCGCGCGATACAGTAGCTTTCAGATGATTTTGGTTAGAAAGAGAAAGGATTTCTAAATTCCAAACTTCCATTAAGCATCAAGAACGTAGCCAGGTTAATCTTAGCATCAAGTTATATTCTCTGCCATGTGTAACTTGAGATATGGCGTAACTCAAGTTCCTACCAGACAGGAAGAGGAAGGGGGAAAGTGTTTCGCCAAGGGACAGATTTTGGAAGGGCCGAGACAAAGGTGGAGATAAGGTCTGAGTCCTTGAGAAAAGAATCGGAACCCCACTTACCCCCAAAGCCACCAAGCCCACGGAAGGATCAAGGAGAAGGCAGAACATGACAAAATCCCCATTAAAATCGCCAGGTGTGGTCACCTCCTCACTGATTGCATCAATCATGGAGGCGGGAGCCCGCCTGGCAGAGGGAGGCGGGAGCCTGCCTGGCAGAGGGAGGATGGTGGACTCCCCATGGCTCACGCGTGAGGATCTCTCACCTGGAGACTACAAGGGCAGTGGCCAGCCCTGCCCTGAGACCCTGTAGGAGCTGATACATCCCCAGGGATGGTGCAGAGGACAGAGCAAGGGTCCCGGAAACAAGTGGGGAAGACTCCTGCCAGCTGGTGGGTCCACCAGAGGACAGGCCAGCTCTCCCTTGCCCTCTGCCACTGTCCTGGGAAGGAGAGAGCAGAAGGGGGAGACGCGGAAAGCCGGAGCACCTGCCTGGAAGAAGCAACGTTTCTCTGCAAGAAATTGCTTAAACCTGGGAGACCCTGTGTTCTCTTTTTCTGCCAAATTTTCATGTCTGCCTTCTCCGTCTCCTCTTGCCAACCAGGTTGGAGGCCAGAGCGATGGGAAAGTTAAGGAGAAATCAAGAGACTCTTTTTTGGATGTTGTGAAAATGTTTGAGTCTTGTCCTGTAGATTATCCAGCCCAGGAAATTTGCTTTGATCTCTGAAAACCTCCCAGGGGAGGGAGGTGAAGTCAGAGATGAACGTCCAGATTTGTGGGTGTGATCTCTGCCTTCAGAGTCCGGGCTCCCTGGCCCCTCACTCCCTGGGTTTTTGCTATCTTCACTCCAAAACAGCCAGAGTTGGAAGGGAACTGAGAGCTTTCATCAACACGGCACCCAACCCCCCCACACCTGTTTACAAATGCAAAACCCGAGGCCCACACCAGGAGGGTCCTGCCCAGGGTGACGAGTCCAGAGTGGACGTCCAGGCTATCGCCTGGGGCCCCTGGCTCTGAGCCCAGCGCTCCGTCCACCAGAGCAGGAGACATTGTCCTGGCCCATCTCTAGCTTCCTTACACAGGCATGGCTTTATTTTTATTCATCTTCTTATTTTGGTCCAGACATTTGTTTGTTTGTTTTTTTTTTCCACCCCGACTACATGACAGCTAAGGACCCCTCCAAATGGAACCGTCTGTGACTCACTCTGTCTGCCTGCCTGTCCTTGAATCACCCCATTCAAAGTGAGCAAACACTTTGCCTGGTTTGCTTAAGCATCTGACTCCCAGGGACAAAATTAAACCTGAAGGATGAGGTGAGTGTCAATCTGATTAAATTGTTGCCAAAGTCCTGCCCAGTGCTCTTTCTGACGGAACCTGAGAGTGATGTCCCCGTCCAGCGAACTGCGACGCCACCCCCATCATCTGCCTTAGAATCTTTGGCTAGGTTACCCTGTCCCTAAAAATGGTTGCTTCATTTCTCAGCCAACCACTAACATTCCAAGAATAATCAGACTTCACCATTTCAGATTCATTAATTTAGACTTTATGATAATTCAACCAAGGCTTTAAAGATTTTGGTAAGCAGGACAGGAATGGAGACTAGTTAACTGTTTCAAATAAGCCAACTTCTCTGGACCAATATGACCACAGCAGCTGCGTGGCATGAAGGTCAAGGCTTAAGGTCAGATTCTGATACCCATTCGTGTAAAATCACCTAGCTAATTACAAAATCATTCTCATCTATTCACTTGTAAAAGAATCCCTGAGGAGCTATTCGTACATGATTGGGTTAGCCTCCTTTGGGCTGTGGTGTGAACTTGGGAATTAACCACCATCTTTTTCATTAAATGATAATTGAGATTTTGGTAATTCACAATCACTTCTTCCGAGTTTTTGTAATGAGCAAACCTTCCACCTAACTTGCTTTGCAAAAACACTGTGGAGTGATTTAGACAGTCCCAGGTAGGAACTCAGAAACTCTGGATTCTTGTCAAAGTACTTCCCACCTTGCTCAGTGACTCAGGATAACTAATTAACTTCATCAGGCCTTTCTCAACCAAGCAAGTAAGGCATTCCTGTGGGTTAAATTGACCTCAGAAGGCTTTAAGTGATGGAATGACGTCATTCAATCAACCCATCAAGGAACACATACACTGAGCATCTACAATGTGCAAGATCCTTTGGGGGGATACAGAAAGGCATCATTCATTCATTCCATAAATACGACTAGTATGTCTCCTCAGTCTCAATCACTGAGCTAAGCACTTGAGATACAGTGAAGAAACCAAGACCGACATGGTCCCCTGTGCTCATTGAGTTTATATTCTAGCGAAGGAACTTGGTGATTAACAAGAACACTAATAAATCCAGAATATAATTGTGCATAGTAAGACCCTGTAAGGGAAACACAGCATTGGGAACAAGAACGCCATGTTTAAGGAAGATGACATGATTTAGCATAAGGAGTCTCCACGAAGAATTAGCATTTAAACCAGAACTTGGAAGGTGAAAAGCAGCCAGCCAGGAGAAGAATGGGAAATGCTGCGGATAAGCATTTCCATCACAGAAGCAGTAAGTGTCCAAAGCCAGAGTCCAGATGCAACAGGACACATTGCAGGAACTGTCAGAAGGCCAACATGGTTGGAGCTTACAGAGCAAGCTGGAGTGACCTAGACACAGATCTCATCCTCAATATGTCTATGTTCTAGAAAAAAGGCAACATATTTATAAGCAAAAATAATTTATTCTAAGAGCCTCAAAATGGTGAAATCCTTTGAAGGAAGAACGGATAGAGGACGGACAGTCCAGGCATGAGACAGGACTCAGGTGGGGCCAATGGGAGAAACAGGGCCAAGTTGCATCTAAGAGGATCGTTCTATCAGTTAGCTCTTGCACATGACAAGCCACCCCGTAGCTCAGTGGTTTAAGCCAACCAGTTGTTCAGTTCACGAGTCTGAGGGTTGTCAGTTTTTGCTGAACCCAGCTGGGCAGCTCCTTTGGTCTTGGCTCAGCTGTCAGTTGGGTTGCCTCTGCTCTCCATCTGTGCCAGTCTCCATGCACTCTCCCTTCCTTTGAGCATGTTCTTAAGTCAAGGCCAGAGTGTAAGCACAAGAAAGCCAATTGTACAGGAGACCAAGTGGAAGTGGGTAAGTCTCCCTGAAGCCTATGTAGAGAATCAGCATGTTGTCTCTTCTGCTAAAGTCTATCAACAAAAGCAGGTCCCCAAACCAGCCTAGAGTCAAAGAGAGTGGGAATCTGCCACAGTCACAGAGTAAAAGGACATGGACTCAAAGGGGCCATGCATCATCAGTATATTCAATGCATCATAGTGGCTTAACGGGAGAAGTCTAATGCGTTGTAACTGGAGGTTGGATTCACATGGTGAGTGATGGGAGGCAGGGTTGTAGTCGGGGGAGCAGAGACCAGGCTACACTGGAAGGCTGCAAGGAAGAGCGAGGCGGGAGTCCACAATGGAGGAAGCAGGGGGAGGGGAAGTGGGTGAGGCTTGAGGAACAGGTTAAGCCAGAGGTCCGGAGCTGCCTGCGGATCCCAAGCAGAATGTTGTTGGGACCCTTTGTGTCACAGTGGGTGGTATGGTCCCCACGCAGCCCTTCCACACTCCGTCTTAGGGCCTCTTGCCACAAGCCCTCCCCTGGTGCCTCGTCCACACTGGGGAAAGCCTGTATTCCGGCAAAAAAGACTCACCAGAGGGTTATTTGTTAATTTAGGCCTTGAAAGAGGGGTGGGGTTTCTGTACAAAGTCCACTCCAGGCATTTTCGGTGTCATGGTTAACATCGTACTCATTCTTAGACACAGAATTAACGGAAATTTTGAGACCAAAAGAAATAGAACTTGTGGTTGTCCCAATTCGTCTTTCTTCGTCATTTTCAACTTTCTTTAGTAGCAGAGCCCTTTTTTAAAAAATGAAATTTTACATGGAACCCTAAAATGGAAAGCAGATGGAAGCATATCTTAACAATATGCATTTACTTCCCAAGTTCTTTCTTACAGCACTTACTTTAAAACCCATCATTAAAAACAATGAGGCTATTCTGATCAAACAGCATCTCAGGAGTTAGAGATAAGAGGTATGATCTTAAGACAACTCAAGCATCTAATATGTTTGGGTATTTTGTTGGAGTTGGGCAATATTGAGAAAAGCCTTCTTTCACACAGATAAGTAGTAATACTCATTTACAGAGTGTTACATGAGTGGAAAATCACTGCTCTGGGGCTCAAACAAAACCCACAACAGAGTTACAGGCTTCTAATTAATGACACATTCACATTCCAAAGGTATATATGCAAAAAATATATTTATTTATATATATACAGATATGTATGTAAAGGCATATATGTAAAAAATATATATATTTAGGTACACATAGAAGTGATATATAACATGATGTATTATTAATATATCATACATCTTATATATAATTATATGCACACACACAGAGAAACTATGGGAGTAAGGTTATTCCATTTATTTCAAGGTCTACATAAACACACACACACACACACAAAATAAGCTAACTCTTTAGTAACCATTTTGGTGTGTAAATTGGTTAGATGATATAATGAAGCATGCACATTATTTTTAATTACAGGGTTTTTTTAAGGTTTTTATTTTAATTCCAGTTAAGTAACAAACAGTGTTATATAGGGGTGCCTGCATGACTCAGTCAGTTAAGCATCCAACTCTTAGTTTCAGCTCAGGTCATGATCTCAGGGTCCTGGGATCAAGCCCCGAATCAGGCTCCAAGCTCAGAGCAGAGTCAGCTTGAGATTCTCTCTGTCCCTTCCCTGCTTACACGTGCTCTAAATAAATGTCTTTTTAAAGATACAGTGTTATATTAGTTTCAGGTGTACAGCATAGTAATCTAATTACGGTTTTTAAGTCGAGCTTTTAGGTTAATGTAGACATTCGGTAGCGACAATTGCTCTTCTGTAGAAGCCACCCCCGCCCCCATTCCCTGGAACACAGTTTTGAAAGAATCGTGCCCAGAGGAGAGAGAAGGTAAGAACATAGGCGTGTGTGGTCTTGGGAAGGAAAGCAAAGTACATGGACTTTAGGGTCATATTTGCATTCAAATTCCACCTGTGTCACTTATTAGCAGTGTGATCTTGGTCACATTCTTTAATCTCTTTGAGCTTCTTTCCCCATCCTGAATATTAGTACCACAACCCTCATTTCACCTGATTGTTATGGATCCTTAATAAATGTTACTTCTCTTTTCTCAACTCTGTTCAATCTCTTCGTATATCAGGAGTGAAAGGGAGAATAGATCTTTGATTAGCTCAAATGTTTCTCTAGATGCCCCCATGTTCTAATAGCATCAGCCTGTCAGGTTGTATCTATGAGGTTTGTAATTCAGGTAGCAAATTGATTTTTGAAAGCACTCTGGGCCTGCTCTGTCCATGTCAGATAAGCTCCAAGCATTAATTATGCACCAATATTGATGTTTTTGTCTGACAAGGTCTAATGTCACCATATTCAAATCTGGCTGCTTCCTTGTTAGAAAACCCTTCGAAATGTGGCTTTGGAAGAGACAGCGTGTGTCACCTGCAATATTTGAGATGTCCCAGAACTGAAGCCCTCAATTAGAATTAAAGACAATGCCCGTCCTTGTTCTGGACCCCAAAGAGAATGAGCTGGTGTGATTCATGGAAGCAGCTTGAAGCGTCTCTTGAAAGAAGGCAATCAGATCTTCTGGTAAATTGTACATGGCGGTGATGTGAACAGTTGGAATACATTTGGATTTGTGGCGTGTATGAGTCAGGTATTACGGTCTGTATCTTGAAGCCTATCCATTTGCTAATCGGTATGATTGCTCATAAACATCCAGCCAGATCTGCCTGATTTCACAAAATCATTAGGGTATTGGGTGAACTTATCTTATGGAGGAGAATTATAATCATACAAATGCCAGTGTCTCTAACTTGAGCTGAGCTTAAATAAACCAAAGGTGATCTCATTCAAAGGTCCTTATTGGACGATTTAATTCACCCAGCACATAATCATTGTGCTCTGACTACATCCAGGCCCCGGGAACACACAGGCCCAGACAGGGAAGGTCTACTTTCGGGGAGCATGCATTCTAATGAAGCATCTTTTAGACATTCTCATTTCCAACACTTTGGCTAAGAGGACTTTGCCAGGCAGAGAAAGGCAGCTGAATGAATCTCTTCTATGAGTTTAGGGTTTTTATTAAAATAAAGGAGCTTGCTAATTCTAACTCAAGCAACTCCTGAGAATTATACTCAAGAGTTCTAAATATAATTAATGTTTCTTTCACATTGAGCTGTACTATGGATGTTTTCGTGATGTCAGGGAAATTGTAGGAGAGCTCTTGTTCCACTTGCTCTGCATTTTCTGAAGGGGAATTGAGTAAGACAGTTGTCAGTGCCTATCTGTCCACTAAAGTACAAAAGAAAAGACTCTCACTTCCGGTAATGAATAATTAATTTAAGTGATATTATAGGTATCAGAAAATGCGGGGAGGAGTTTCACATACCATAAAATATTTTTCTTCATTGTTTTCTTTCTTTCTTCTTTCTTCCAACAGCATTTTGAATGTGTGTCTTGTCCCAGATACTGCATGAGATTGGGAGAATCAGAAAAAAATGAAACGTGGTCTTAACACTCAAGGAATTCATGATCTCATCTTTAAAAACAAAGTGTTTAAATAAAAATAAAATGAAAATTCAGTGTTCCTTTTTAAGTGAAATCAATTTAGTGTATGACTTATTTATACTTGATTTCTTCTGGAATTCATGGGATGACCACAGTGCAATGGAAAGAGTAATGAACCAGATATCCAAAGATTTAATTTTGAGTCTTTTCTGTGTCACTGAAGAAACCACTAAACCCTCCTCTTTATTTCAGTTTCCTCATCTGAAGGAAGGGATTTCACAGACTTAGTTGTGAGAGTCATTTAAAATTGTTTATGTGAATTGTGATGAAAGCAATAAAGCCCCAAATAAAAGTGATGGACCACGATGATTACAGCACATGCTAATTCCTGTAAACCTGCCACTCTGAGAGACTTGGGAGCAATAGTGACAATAGTCATAGCTAACCACTATGGCACGCTTATTTCTTCCATGCCCTTGTCAAAGGAATGCATGATTACTAACCAATGTAATATTCAAATTATCCCTATGGGGTAGGTATTATTCTCACCCCCATTTTTAAGATAAAAGTACTCAGGTGCAGAAATTATGCATGATTTTTCTAAAACCACGTAGTAAGTGGTAGAGACCATAACCAGCCCAAAAGTCTGGCTCCCAAGGTCTACTCCAACATATTAAGCACCTAGTATGTGCCAAGACCTTCACACAGTGTTGTAGGAACCCTAAAGATGAATGAACTACAGTCCCCATTTGAAAGGATTTATAGTTTGCTGAGAGAAACCCATATGCACACAATTACACTGGGGTGTAGGACACGAAGCAAATGGCTCAAGTTGACAGTTCCATGAATGGAAAGGATGGATGAAGTCAGTGTGTGGTGGTCTAGAGCCTCAAGCTAAGACATGTGACCTTTAGTCTGCAGCCTGGGATGTTCTTGAGCTGGAGAGTGTGTTCTAGAGAAGCCGTCCATGAGTAGGAGAACAGTGAATGTGAGCAGATCAGAAGCTGGACATCAGGAAATGAGTCAGGACACCATGGCTACAGACCAAGGGGTTAATAATCAGAGGCTGATGTGGAGGCTCAAAGTAGAATCCATCCAATTCCTAGATTTGACCAAATTCTAGAAAGGAAGACGAAATCCAGACACAAGGACCACCTCAAAGGTTGGGGGGTATGGGTGGGGGTGGAGAAAGAGTGCCCAAAGTATCAGCCTAAAGGATCCCCATGGGAAATAAATGTTTTGAGTGTGGGAACAAGAGAAAGTAGGCCCCATGTTCTAGTCATTGCTTGCACCTCCTGCCTCACACCCAGCAAAGGCTTTCCCTCGGGGCAGACCAGCGTCTACACCATTCAGAGAACTCTATGAAGCGAGGCAGAGTGGCTCTCCAGTTCTGGCACCTCTCTCTCTCTCTCCTTAGCATGCTGGCCCCGAGGGACAGGTCTGATGCAGGTGGAGTGGGTTAACAGGGAGCTCTCTGTGAGCCTCCGCCTAGGCCATGTGATCAAACCTAACTTTGATCAGAAAGCCTTTGCTTGGGAAAGCAGACTCTTCTTTAGTTATTAATAAAGTGTTACTTCAAGCTCTAGTCTTATTTTCCCATATCTATACTTCCTGTAGTGGGGAACCTTGGCCGAAGGAGGGAGAATCGCACAGTAAGTTGTAAGCATCTATGGGTCTCTTGCTGACATTTGATCCCAACGCGCCAACACCTTCTCCTGAACACCTATTGAGTTATCTCTGTTCAACCTCACAACTGATACACGGTAGACACTTATTAATGTTACTTCTCTTTATTTCCATCCCCATTCCATCTCCTCCTATGTCAGGAATAAAAGAGGGATCAGATCTTTGACTTGTCAAATTCTAACAGAGGGATTTATGATTTCCATTTTGTTCATGAGGAGAATGAGGTTCTGAGAGGTTGAAAGACTTGCTCATGATTCACACCCAGGCCTGTTTGATTCCAAACCTTTTCAATACATGCAGGGAGAGAGTCAGCACCCCCTTCTTGCCCCGTACATCTCCTACCCCCACCCCATCCCATTTCTTGTATTTTCCCTCCACACCTTGTTTTGAAAACAGTGCTGACAACAACTGGCAGTGCTACTCTGTTTCTATAGCGGTGGAACACATCTGGCTGGTTTTATAACCGAATGATAGCTAGCATTTCCTTAGCGTCCACTGTGGGTGAGGCTTAAGAGTCATAACTTTACATCTGTTATTTCCTCATATCCTTCATCAACCATCCAAGGTAGGTTCTAATACGATCTTTTTCAAAAATAGGAAACGGAGGTGAAAGGTGGTGATTAGCTTACCTAAATTCACCTAGGTCACAACAGACAGACCAGGATTTGAACTCAGAGAGCCTCCTCTGGAAGCCATGATTGAAGCCTACTCCCATGGCTCTGCAGCATGTGTACCAGCCAAGAAAGCCCCCGCCACCTTCACCCTCCAATGTCTTCCCCAGTGCTCTCTCCACAAGCCCCCGTACAGTTATGCATGCCTTCAAGTCCTTGTTGGGATTTCCTATATCCGGAGTTCTCAGGGTATAAAGAGGAGTCATCATGCTTCCAAAAACCTGCAAGCCAGCCATCTGCAGTGCTCATTTCCCTGCCTGCTTCCCATAAGTCGACCTCCCTTCCCTTGACACTATCCCTCTGCGACTTTAATGGAGCTGAAGTCAACATCATGCCACTGAATCAGTCTTTTCTTTTTATTTGTGCTGAAGCAGAGTTGTGATGTCAGCAGGAAAGGGGTAGGGAAGGCAAGATTCTGTCTTCTCTCCAGAGCCCCCACACGTTGTGGGTCAGGGAGCATCCTTCACAGACGAGCAGTTGTAGTCTGTAACTGTAGTAATAACCACAAAAGCTAACAATAAACAATAGCATGCTTACAACCCTTTTTACATCCAGTTGTATGCAATTTGGTTCTTCCCATTGCCCCCCGATGTGGAGATGACTATGTGTATATATGTGTTTATATTCTTTATGTTTATATAATATATATGTACACATACATACATATTTATACCTGTGAGCAAGTTGTGAAATATGTCAAAGAAGGTAGAAAGAATACAGGGCTCAGGTTCAGGAGTCTTGAGTCACCCTAGTTCTGCTGTGAATCACAGGTGTGACTTTGAGCAAGTGGTTTCATTTCTAGAATTTCTATTTTCTCCTCTGTACAACAGACATCATGATTCTCACCTCCCAATGCTCGATTCAAGCAGTCAATGAAATAGTGAATCTAAAATGTTTGCAGATGACATGATCATACATGTGAAAAACCCTAAAGGCTCAACCAAAAATAAAAAGTTAAAAGAAATGAGCAAATTTAATAAATTTTCAGGATAAAAAATCAACATACAAAAATCAATGGTGTTTCTATATACAGACAACAAATTATCGAAGAGAGAATTAAGAAAACAATTCCATTTACATCAGTAACAAAAAGAATAAAATGATTAAGAACAAACTTAACCAAAAAGGCCAAAGACTCGTACACTGAATATTAAAGAATACACAGAAAAATAGAAAGACAACCATTTTCAGGGACTGGAAGAATTAACACTGCTAAAATGTCCATACTACCCAAAGTGATCTACACATTTAATGCAATCCCTATCAAAATCCCCACTGTATTATTTACAGAAATAGAAAACATAACCCTAAAATGTATGTGGAACCATACAAGATCCCAATAGCCAAAACAATCTTGAGAAAGAAGAAAAAAAGCTGGAAGCATCACATTTCCTGATTTCAAGATATATTACAAAGCAACAGTAATCAAAACAGTATGGTACCGGCATGAAAACAAACATATAGACCAATGGAAGAGAATAAAGGTCCAGAAATAAATCCACACATCTATGGTCAATTGATCTTCAACTAGGGTGCCAAGAACATACAATGGAGAAAGGATTATGTCTTCAATAAATGGGGCTGCGAGAACTAGATATCCACATCAGAAGAATGAAATTGGATCATTATTCCATATCATATGCAAAAATAAACTCAAAATGGATTAAACGCTTAAGCATGAGATCTAAAACCATAAAACTACTAGAAGAAAACATAGGGAAGAGCACCTTGTCATTGGTCTAGGCAATGACTTTCTGGCGATGACACCAAAAGCACAGGTAACAAAAACCAACACAGACAATTGGAATGAGATCAAAGTTAAAAAAAAAAAAAAGAAAGGTCCTGCACAGCAAAGGGAACAATCCACTAAGTGGAAAGGCAACCTATAAAATGGGAGAAAATATTTGCAAACCATATATCTGATAAGGTGTTAATATCCAAAATATATAGCACACTCATACGATTCAATAGGAAAAAAAATTAATCTGATTTAAAAATGGACAAAGTACATGATTACACATTTCTTAGAAGAAGACATACAGTCAACAGGTATATGAAGAGATGCTCTTGACATCACTCATCATTAGGAAAATTCCAATAAAAAACCAAATGAGATAATTCCTCAAACCTGTTAGAATGGTGGTTATTATTACAAAGACAAAAGATAACCAATGTTGGCAAGGTTGTGGAGGAAAGGGAATCCTTGTGTGCTGTGGGTGGGAATGTAAATTGGTACAGCCATTATGGAAAACAGTATGAAGCTTACTCAAAAAATCAAAAATAGAACTACCATATGATCCAGAAATCCCACTTCTGGGTATATTTCCAAAGGAAATGAAATCAGTATCTTGAAGAGATATCTGTGTTCTTATGTTCATTGCAGTGTTATTCATGACAGCCAAGATATGGAAACAACTTAAATGTCTGTCAATGGATGAGTACATAAAGAAAATGTTATATATATATATATATTGCAATGTATATATTGCAATATTATTCAGCCTTAGAAAAGAAGGAAATCCAGCCATTCACAACAACATGGATGAAACTGGAGGACATTATGCTAGGTGAAATAAGCCAGATACAGAATGACAAATACTGCCTGATTGCACTTATATGTGGAATCTAAAATAGTCAAACTCGGAGAAGAAAAGAGTAGAATCCTGGTTACTAGGTGCGGGGTTAGAGGAGAATAGGGAGAAGTTGGTCAAAGGATACAAAATTCACTTATGTAGGATGAATAAGTTCTGGAGATCTAATATACAGCATGGTGACTATAGTTAATAACACTATATTAAATACTTGAAATTTGCTAAGAGGGTAGATCCTAAGGGTTCTTACCACAAGAGAAGAAAAGAAAAGGAAAAGAAAAGAAAAGAAAAGAAAAGAAAAGAAAAGAAAAGAAAAGAAAATAGTAACTGCAAGAGGTGACACACATGTTGATAAACTTAATTGTAGTGATCATTTCACCATGTATACATATATTAAAACATCAAGTTGCACACTTTAAACATATACAATTTTTATTTGTCAATTATACCTCAATAAAGCTAGAAAAAATTTAATCAAAATAATAGAACCCTACAACAGTGCCTTCTAATAGAAGGTCCCCACACTGTTGGTTTCCTTCATCTTTTCCTCTAGCACAGCATGTACTCAATAAATACTTGCAGAATTGAACTGGTGACCCAACTTATGATAAGATATAGATTTTTAGGGGCGCCTGGGTGGCACAGCAGTTGAGCGTCTGCCTTCGGCTCAGGGCGTGATCCCAGCGTTATGGGATCGAGCCCCACATCAGGCTCCTCTGCTATGAGCCTGCTTCTTCCTCTCCCACTCCCCCTGCTTGTGTTCCCTCTCTCGCTGGCTGTCTCTATCTCTATCGAATAAATAAATAAATCTTTAAAAAAAAAAAGATATAGATTTTTAGTGACAGTTGAGTATGTGGCCACTGGAGTAAAATCACTAGGATTTGAGGTCCAAGCCTCCACTACTAACAAGGGTAAA
The DNA here is from genome assembly GCF_002007445.2 of Ailuropoda melanoleuca. Classification (NCBI taxonomy): domain Eukaryota; kingdom Metazoa; phylum Chordata; class Mammalia; order Carnivora; family Ursidae; genus Ailuropoda; species Ailuropoda melanoleuca. Next base: position 46,381,250 of record NC_048224.1, read on the forward strand.
CCAACAAGTGTTTTAACCACCTGAAGTTGCTGGCATAGGTAATTGGTGGAACAGCTCCTGCCTTGTGGGTTTATTATAAAAAACATATCAAGTGCATGATATAGTGCCAGACACACACAATTGATATCTGTCGATCAGGACTGCTGGGGTTGTTCTCTTCTTTCTTCTCTTGTTCAGATGATTGCCTTTGAGAGCTATGGGATGCCTATGCAATCCGGTCCAATAGCTCCATCCCACATCATCAACACAGCCGCCAATGCCAAATGTATCCTGTAGTATCGGAGGCTGTGAGAGCATTTGGACTGTGTTTCCAGTTTCTAGGCAATTGTCTTCTCTCTCTGCTGTTGCCTTGGACATCAGCAGTCAGCATCAGTAAGTCCTGCAGCTGGCCTCTGCTTCTACAGAAATCCCACCCATGGGAATGAAATGGATCCAAGGCTGGAAGCAGCTCCCCTAGGGGGGAGCCCATGTTAAATGGGACTCAAAGGAACCAGATGGCATTTAGATCCCCCTAGATATTTCCATCTTACTGCTCCGGGAGCTCCCAAATGAAGATATCAAGGCACCAACAGACAGTCCCATGTGTATCAAGCAAGAGAGAAACGCAGGACAGAGATATGCAGAGAGAATCCCACATCCCTTAGAAGCCACCTAGTCCCTCCCATTTTACAGTGAATGGCTTCCCCAAGGTTACACAGAGAGTGGGCTTCTTTCTCCATGGAGGACCATTGTGATGGCCAAGTCCCATGAGTGCCATTGACATTGACCACAACGCAGATGGTGCCCCCAGAGTTTTGCATCGAAGCTACTCTACCTTTACCGCACCCTCTGTTCTCTTCCTCTCTCAAAATATGCTTAACTTGTAAATTGTAAATAACTTCATTTCTCTTGGATATATACCTAGGAGTGGATCGTTATGCCACATGGTAATTCTCAATTTAGCCCTCTGAGAAACTGCCACACCATTTTATATTCCCACCATCCATAAGTGAGGCTTCCATTTCTCCATATTCTCTTCAACACCTCTTACTGTCTTTCCTAGTAGCTAACCTCATGGTATCTCGTTGTTTCAATTTGATCTTATGGTTTTGATTTGCCCTTGTCCCTTCTTGCCCCTTTCCTCTCAGGACCCAGCCTGCTTGCGAAAGAACCATTTGCTCAGCAATGCTCTCGGCCATGCAGCAACACAATGACCTGCCCCATGTGAGGAGTTGTTACCTGGACCAGTATTCTAGGTGACTATGTGGGAACTCTCCCTAGGTCCAGGGTTTAGTACTAGAAAACCCATGTTCTACTGATGAAAGCTACATTTTCCCTATATGCCTACTTCTATAACTCTATTTAATAATCTATGTTGTCAATCTGTTTTTGTAATTTCTTAATCAGCTCAGAACTCAAACAGGGAAGAGGACTGCTCGTTACCAGGACAACTCAAGTGCTCCAGCTGGACACCTTCCATACATTGTCCCACCTAATCCCCACCACAGCCTTGCAATGTAGGTACTACCCCACTTTCACAAACATGCAAAAGGAAGGTAAAACAAGTCCCTCAAAGCCACCCAGCTAGAAAGTGATGGAAGATTTCAGCCTGTGTCTGCATTTCCCCTCCATCTTCTGTTCTTGAAAGCACAGAGGGCCAAGTTCTAATGGAATTTTAGCTCTGGCCCTTGCCAGCTATTTTCTAGTCAACACATCAGTGCCCTGCTCTGAGCCTCAGCTTCATCCTCTGTAAAAGGGACCAACAATACCAGCTTTTCATATATCAAAAGTGATAACGACAGTATGCGGTGATGCAAATAGTGCCTCCTTTAAAAGTATAAAATACCATTCACCTAAAGATTTGAGTTTTTTCAGGCCGTATCAGGTATCTCTCAATCCCAAATGTGGGGAAAGCAAATTAGGAAATAGTCCCAAATTGAATAAATCTTTTGCAAACATTGTCTGTCCCAAAGGAAGAACAAGATTTAGTTTCATTTCGGCTGACTTTCCAGTCTAATGACCTAGAATTTGCTGCTCTGCTTTTCTTCTCATCCCAACGTGCCGCAGCCCACGTGAAAATGTCTGATAAACTGGGAGCTTCTTTTGATGCATGGGAAAAGAAGATGTTTTCTATTCCAAGCACCCATATCTTTTCTGAATATTTTTCTTCATATTCTTCTGGGGGTTTTGATCTCACATTATTTCTCTTTTGATTCAAAGGATGGGGAAAAAAACCTACAGAACTTTTCAATTATTTATTGCAGAAGTCATTTAAAGCCTTATTTCAAAGTTGGTTTCTGGATTTCTACACTCACTCATGAACATTGGGAAGCTGGTCCGACCTCCCAGGAGAAGAGCTCACTCACTGAAGGTTGGGAGATGTGTCTGACTGATGCACGGGACCTCAGACATTCTAATCCAGACCTCTGTCTCGAAGCTGGGGCAGGTGCATCAGTGTGATGGAAGGGGCTGCTGGGAAATTCATCCAGCCACCTGGTTCTTCATTTTGGCCTCTGACCTCTCCTACTCTTCTTGTCACGAAGGAGGAATTCATGCCTTTATTTTAAAATATTACATTTTCATTCAATTTCAATTCATCAGATACTTATTGAGTGCCTGTGCTTACTCCGTGCCAAACATTGTGCTAAAAGCTACAAAGATGAAAATTATTTATCATCCATGGGGAAGGAGGTCTAGAGCACCCAATCCTCAGCCTGCCTGGGTTCAAATCCCAGCTCTACCACTAACTGGGTGTTTCATGTGCAAAATGGGGATGATAATAATAATCAACCAGATGGTGTTTTAATCCACACAGAGCACATAACATAGTATCTGGCCCACGTCTGTCCATTCATATGATGAGGAAGAGGGTGGTGTTCTAAATGCAGGCAAGCAAACGAAATATGGTCCCTCCCTTGATACTCTAATGGGGAATCGACATTAATCAAATAGCTACATAAACTTATAATTACAAAAGTGCTACAATGGATTATGTTGGCTGCCCTTCCAACCTCCCTCTCAACCCTCCCTCATTATGCTTATTGTGTAGTAGCCATGTGTGTTTGGGGCGGAGGTAGGAACTGAGTCCAAACTCAGCTCTTCAAATGCGTATTTAAATAGCTCAGTCCAATCCATATATTTTCCATTCCATCACCACTGTGATTAATTCAGAGGTGGTCACATGATCTAAATCAAACTAATCAATTGAAGACCAAGCCTTTTATATTGGGGAAGAGAACCCCCTTTCTCTGCCACTGGATAAGACAGAGGAAGTTTTGACTCAATAGCAATTAACAGTCATTTTTCAACCACTAAAGGAGCCAAGCTCTAAAGGAAGCCAATATTATGGAAGGCAGAGATAAGATACATAAAGAAAAAGGTCTCTGGTAATATTGTTGAGCCACTGGATCTGGCCTCACCTGAAATCCATAATATCTTGAGAATATTCACACAAAAGTAGTCTTCAATAATAATAATAATAATAAAAAAAGCCATTAAAAATGGGCAGGGCATCACAATAGACATTTCTCCAAGGAAGATAAACAAATAACCATAAGCATATGAAATGATGCTCAATGTCATTAGTTACCAGGGAGATGCAAATCAAAACAATGGGAAATGACTTCACATGCACTAGGACAGCTAGAATCAAAAGTCACATACTAACAAAGGTTGGTGAAAACAGAGAGGAATCAGAATCCTCATTCATTGCTGGTGGGAACGTCAAGTAGCGCGGACACTTCAGAAAAGAGTCTAGCAATTTCTCAGATGACTGAATATAGAACTAACAAATGACCTAGCTAATCCCACTCTTTGGTACACACGCAAGAGACATGGAAACATCTGTCTGCCCAAAGCTTGTACATAAATGTTCACAGCAGCCCCTTTCATAACATCCAAGAGATGGAAACAACCCTGATGTCCGTCAATTGATGAATGGATAAACAAAATGTGGTCTATCCATGAAATGGAATAGCATTCAGTCAGAAAAGGAATAAAGTTGATGCATGCTACAACATGAACAAACCTCAAAGCTATTTTGCAAAGTCAAGGAAGCTAGTCACAAAAACCACATATTATATTATTATATAATTCCATGATTCTGTTCATAGGAAGTGTCCAAAGCAGACAATCTCTAGAGACAAAAAATAGATTAGTGGGGGCTCAGGACTAGGAAGGATGGGGGCCAGAGGGGTGATCGCTGTAAAGAATGGGATTTCTGTATGAGTTGATGAAAATGATCTAACATGGACTATGGAGAACCATTGAGTTGTATATACACTTTAAATGGGTGAATCGACCAGTCAGAATGGCTAAAATTAACAAGTCAGGAAACAACAGATGTTGGCGAGGATGCAGAGAAAGGGGACCCTCTTACATTGTTGGTGGGAATGCAAGCTGGTGCAGCCACTCCGGAAAACAGTAGGGGGTTCCTCAGAAAGTTGAAAATAGAGCTACCCTACAACCCAGCAATTGCACAACTGGGTATTTACCACAAAGATACAAATGTACTGATCCGAGGGGCACCTGCACCCCAAAGTTTATAGCAGCAGTGTCCACAATAGCCAAACTATGGAAAGTGCCCGGATATCCATTGACAATGAATGGATAAAGAAGATGTGATACACACACGCACACATACACACAATGGAATTCTACTCAGCCATCAAAAAAATGAAATCTTGCCATTTGCAACGTCACAGATGGAACTAGAGGGCAGTGCGCTAAATGAAATAAGTCAATCAGAGAAAGACAATTATCATATGCTCTCACTGATCTGTGGAATTTAAGAAACAAAACAGGATCGTAGGGGAAGAGAGGAAAAAATAAAACAAGATGAATCATAGAGGGAGGGAAACCATAAGAAACTCTTAATCATAGGAAATAAACTGAGGGTTGCTGGAGGGGAGGGTGTTGGGGGGATGGGATAACGGGGTGATGGGCATTAGGGAAGGCACATGATGTAATGAGCACTGGGTGGTCTCTAAGACTCATGAATCCCTGAACTCTGCCTCTGAACTACTAATACATTACAGGTTAATCAATTGAATTTAAATTTTAAAAATTAAAAAAAATAAATGGGTGAATCATAGGGCACGTTGAATTATATTTCAATAAAGCTGTTAAAAACAAATGATCTTTAATATCTAACTTGGTTTGGAGTTGGGTTTTAGTTACTCACAACTGAACACTTCCTAACATAATTGCTATGAATAACCCCTTGTCAGAGGAAACCCCCCCCCCCCCCCGAGCTGTGAGACTCCATATCTCAGTTACCTGATCTAATCTGGACACGGCGGATGTGCAGAGGAGAAATCAGGAACAGAGGTCCTGCTGGACGGGAGGTATTAGCAACAGTCCGGCTCTGCTCCTCTATGCCAGGCCTGACAGATTCCCCATCTCCACCGCCCCTCACTGTTTGCAGAGGCCACCCCTGGCCCTCACCGGCAGATGGCTTGAGAGAGCATTCCAACATGAGGAAGGACAGCAGGCTCCAGGCTTTTTCAGGCCCTGTCTGATCTTCTGGCAGGTCCGTTAATTTCAGCCTTGAAACCCAACCTATTTCTTATCCTTCTACTATCTTCTCCTTCTAAAAGCCCCCTCCTCCCTCCTCCTCCAGCCCTGTGTGCCTGAGTTCCTAGAAATTTAGCTCAGTGTTTTGCTAATACTATGTCTGGATCCCAGATCCTACATAGGTCTGGGCCTTGACTTTCTCTTATAATCACGCATCACAAAGAATGAAAGAAACTCTGTGCAAGGAACAGCTAGTATAATGCCTGCCCCTAGTGTGTGCCTGGTACACGTTCGTCTTCTTCCCTCCTTTCCAACAGAAATTCCATTTGCCTGCTCACTACCTGACTTTCCCATTCCTCACATCCTCTGGTTGCCCCCTCTAGTCCACCCTTTCTTTTGGAATTTGGGGGGAGGCGGACTGCTTGCTGAATCACCCCCACTATAACCTTGTTCTTTGGATATCCAGTTCTTTGACCCCAGTAGGCAAGTTAGTTCCCCATTGGCCCCCCATCACCTACCCCATCTGCCAGTAACCAACACTGGTGATGCCCAGCAAAGTAACGAAATCTGTCCACCATATTGTAAGCCTGAATATAAGTACCACGGGGGCAGGGAAGGTCAGTCCTGCTCACCTCCGATCCATATACAGTAGCACACAAACTGGCCCATGGTAGATCCTTGGGAGAGATTTGGTAAGTGAATGCATGACCCCATCGTACTGCAGTTATTACCGAAATGCTTGTCCCTCTTCCACACTAGAAGCTGCCATTGGGCAGCACGTCTGATCATCCTTGTTAACTCCAGAATCTAGCACAGAGACTGGGTCAGAAGAAGGCACTCAGCATACGGTGTTTGAATTTTTGGCTTCTCCCATAAAGTCGCTTACCCAGTCAAATAAGATACCTGTTCCCTTTGGACACACAAAACCTCTGGGATGAAACTCTTTTGAGGCACTTACCCAATTCCGCCTCGCACTGTAATGATTTGCGAGAGTGGCCATTTGTTCCCACGGGATTCTGAGCTCTTGTGAACGTGGAGGTCCCATCTGGGTCATTTCCTGGGGCTTCCCCCAGTTACTCTGAATACAAAGCATACTAGCAGCTTGGAAAACATACTTGTTGGATAGCAGGGGGATGACTAAATAAACGCATGAATAGGAGAGCGAGTGAAGCCATGATGTCTGGAAGGCTGCAAGGCCATCTGACCCACGCTGCTTCCACTGAATCGCAGTGATGCTGTGTTCGAGATGTATCGGTAGATCTCTTGTTTGTCTTATTTCTCCTTCTCCCATCAGACTCTAAGCTCCAAGAGAACAACCTGTATGCTCGCCATTGCATTCTCCCTGTTTCGCACATAGTATGTGCTTAATAAACGTGTTGATAACTGAGTATCCACCTACTAGGAACCCCACCCCCACCCTGAGACCCAGCTCTCACCTTCTGCCTTTAATCCTGCAACAAGCTTTCTACATTAATAAGGCTACAATCACAGCGGCAAGGAGCCTCCTTCCGTGGCCCCCCTTCTGCCCTCCTACTTCTCCAACGGGCTTGAGTCATTTAATCTGCAGTTAATTCAGAAGCATCCAAGCCAGGCTCTGATATAGCAGATGATCAAGATAAACGGCTGGAATATTTTTATGAGCAAAATCTCTCCAGATTTCAGTACATAAATCATTTGTTGCGAAACTGCTCATTGTCTTTCGGCAAGGCTATAACGTGAGAGAAAATGCTACCTCTTTATGAATCAAAAGTCAGGGGATTAGGAACAGTTTGAAGGAAAGAGACTACAATATAAAAATAAGATTTATCTCTTAATATTCTCCTGACATATATCCCTCCACCCCTTCCCCTTACTTACTTTTCAGCATGGAACAGGAATTCAATTTCATGTTTGTTCCACAGAATCACAGGGGAAAAAGCCGATCTTAATGGGCAGAATTTAGGGACTGCTTTCGCTCCATGCCAATTCTATCTATCCCCTTCGGATCTCAAGTTGAAAGCCATCTCCTCGGGGAAGGCTTCCATGATGACCTAGGCTATATTAGATCCTTTTATTAGTCACTCAAAGCATTCATTTTTATTATTATTATTATTATTATTATTGCCTTTGCCACAATTTTAATTATATTTATATATTTACTTGTTTGCTTGCTTAATGCCTGTCTCCCTCAGTAGACTATGCATTCCTTTCATAAGAAATATTGCTCTATTTGTCTTCCACTGTATCTCCAGCCCCGAACACAGTGTCTGGCATAAAGTAGGAGCTGAGCAAATGTCTCTTTTAAATAAATACACAACGAGAATTTTCCTAGCTCTTTTTCCAAGTTAGTCTAGAAAATCCACCACAGAAAAATGAAACACTACTTAATTCTTTCAAATAGTTTAAATTTTGTTGACTGAACATGAAATGTTGCTTTTTATAAACGGAATGTATATTTATTCTACGCATCTGCTATGCATGTATTCTATGCATCTGTGGCCTTATATCATACTCTCAACAAGACCAAAGTCTGACAAAATAGGTATTATCCCCATCCTCATAATGAGCAATTTGTAATTCAGGAAGCTTCAGTGATTTGTCCAATGTGTGTCAGTCCATAAGGGCAGAGACGAGATCAGAACTCACCTATTTTAACTATCAAGTTCAAATTCTTGCCGCCATGCTCTGTACTCTCCCTCCTGAAAATCACAGGAATGCAGAAGGACTGTACGTCCTGAGGGAAACTTTTTTCTCCTTTCTGGCTCTCCAGCACTCGAAGGAACAGAAGAAGTGAAAACAACAAAGACCAAAAAGAGGATCATGTTTTCCTTTTCTCTTTAAGAACTCGCAGAAAATCAGCAGACATGATTCTGGGTCTGGTCAATGTTTTGGGGACTAGACTGTGCCAGCGTCTGCCTGCAAATGGGTTTTGCAGACAACCTTGTAGGATGTCAGCCCCCCGGGGCCAGGTCCCGCGCTACGTGACATTCATCTTTTGGTGCATTGGTCCAAAAGGCTTCACTTCCAGCAAGATCTAACAAAAGCACATGGACACCAAGGGACACCCACGCCTGCACACACAGAGACAGATGCATTTGAACTAAAAGATACGCCTGCCAAGGTTCGCAAATGTGCTCATGAATATGTTTTCACAAACAAGCAATACATCGGCCCCTTCACCACCACGACAAGCACGGAATCTGACAAATGCACTAACCCACACATGTCTATACACAAACATGTCCTAATAAACGTTTGATAATAACTCATGTCGATACACCATTTTACAACATACAGTCTTTTTATGTCCATTTCCCCACTTTACTCCAATAAAAACCCATGTGTTATTTGTACACAAAGCTATGTCAACTACTGGTTTATTATTATTTTATCATTATTATTATTATGATGTTCGGTTAGCCACTGGCTAGTACATATTTAGTTTTTGGTATAGTATTCAATAGGGGTTTTTAACCTGACCCTTGTAGGATGGTTTTCAGAGGGTCTCTGACCTTCCCTGAAATTGGGCATGTGTACATTTTTTTCCAGATGTTAGGATCCATGGATTTCATACTTATGCCCCTTCCCCCAAAAATTGGTTTTGGACCAAGTTGTAGGGAAGATCTCATTAACCTGAAACTGAAGATACCGATCAATATGAAACTTATGAAGTGCTTTTTCTTCCATTTCTTCTCTTATTCACACATCTGCAACCCTGTGGAGTTAACCTTGCAATTATGACTTTTTGATAGATGAAGACACTTGAGTACAGACACCTAGAAGCTCCTACCAGCTAACACCCACTTATTTTTTCCCTGCTTGCCACTTTCCTGTGATGAAAAAGGAAGAGAAACCGACATCTGAGCCCATTGCCCTCCATAGAGATTTTCACACGTTTCTCCATCTACCTGAGCCATGAGATCACAGATAGGTTATTCACATGAAACTTACTCAGGCAGCTGAAAAGTAACCAGTTTAATCAAAATGTAGTTCCTTCCTCCACACCACACCAGTCCAGTGAACTGTTTTGAATACATAGAGGATAAACATTCCCCAAAAGATTACCCCGTCTGTCTTTAACAGCTCTGTAAACATATCCAAAGAGTCAAGCCATTTTTTCTTCACCTTGCCTGGAATACTCTTCATCCAGATAGCCACACGGCTCACTCTCGCTTCCTTCAAATCTCTGTTCAAAGGGCACAAAATAATTCGCACGGTCTCAGATCACGCAGTAACATATCACCCAGCACGCTCCCATCGCACCCCACAGTGCTCTAGCACCTGCTTTGTTTTTCTCTTTAGGACTTTCTACTGTCCTGTCCTCTGTACTAGATATTTATTTGGTCCTGTATTTCATGTTTGTTTCCCTGTCCTAGAATGCAACTTCCATGAGTTGGGAATATTATCCACTTAACTTGATGTTCCAAAGCCCAGAAAAGACACTCAGGAATTATTTGTTTTATGAATGGACACTTACCAAAAAAACTAGAGAAGTGTCTGTAACCTCTTTGGAGAAGGTAAGTAACTTGGCTAAGGTCACCCCTCTGTTAAAAGCTTCAAGCCGAAATCATCTTCTAGGCACTGTGAGTCTGCAACACCGTTCCTGTCTCCAAAATGTGAATTTCATAGCATCTCTCTTTGCTTCATTTCCGTGAGTGAAAACTGGCCCCGGATTAGGAAAGGAAAATCTCTTGATAGTCCAAACTCCTCACACAATAAGGAAATTCACTGGCTTAGGTGACTGGCAAGTGCAGAGAGCGGGTGGGCGTCAGAGTTGCTTTGATCTGGGGTTCAGCAAAGTCATGATGGACCTCAATCCCCCCCCCCCCATCTTTCTGTCCTGTGTTCTGTGATGTTGGGTTTATACTAAGGCTGTGAACCATCCAGGTCTAGTCAGGAAAACAAAAAACAGAGTTGCTACATTTTTAATTGACATACTTATTGAGATCATTGTAGATTCAAATGCAGTTGCAAGAAATAATGCAGGGAGAACACTGTGTGCTCCCTGCAGTTTCCCCAATGGTAACACTTTGTACAACTACAGTATTACACCAGCTAAGATACTGACATTGATACAATCCACTGATCTTACACAGAGTTCCCTGATTTTACTAATAAGTGTGTGTTGAACTCTACACAATTTTAATTTTTTTAAAAGATTTTATTTATTTATTTATTTATTTATTTATTTATTTGACAGAGGGAGAGACAGCCAGTGAGAGAGGGAACACAAGCAGGGGGAGTGGGAGAGGAAGAAGCAGGCTCCCAGTGGAGCAGGGAGCCTGACGAAGGGCTCGATCCCAGGACCCTGGGATCACGCGCTGGGCCGAAGGCAGACACTTAGTGACTGAGCCACCCAGGCGCCCCTACACAATTTTAACTTTATCACCTGTGTAGGTTCACGTATCCACCACGACAGTCAGGATACTAAATATATCGGAGATCTCAAGGATCCTTCCTGTTGCCCTTTTATAACACGCTCACTACATCTCACCCCTACCATCCCTGATCCCCGGCAACCATTGATCTGTTCTCAATTTGTAAAACTTTCTGAGTGCAAAAATACGGTATGTATGGAGTCCTATAGCATGTAACAATTTTGAACGGGCTTTCTTTGCTCAACATAATTCTCTGGAGATTCATCCAAGCTGTTGCATGTATTAGTAGTTTGTCTTTTTCCTGTTCAAGAAAACTCCATTTGCCTGCTAAAGGACATCTAGTTTGTTTAGATAGATGATATATAGAAGACAGATAGACATAGGATACAGTGGAAGATTATCCAGCCATTGTATTGAGAAAGAAGGAAATTGTGCCATTTGCATCAATATAGACGGACCTTGGGGGCATTAGGCTATCGATAAGTCAGACAAGAAAGACAATTTCTGTAAGCTCTCATTTACATGCGGAATCTAAAAAAGCCAGATTCTTAGAAACAGAGTGTAAAAAGATGGTTACCGGGAGCTAAGAGGTGGGCAAATGGGGAGGTGTTGGTCAAAGTATAAACATTTCACTTATACGGGATGCATGAATTAGAGGATCNATTGTGCCATTTGCATCAATATAGACGGACCTTGGGGGCATTAGGCTACATCGATAAGTCAGACAAGAAAGACAATTTCTGTAAGCTCTCATTTACATGCGGAATCTAAAAAAGCCAGATTCGTAGAAACAGAGTGTAAAAAGATGGTTACCGGGAGCTAAGAGGTGGGCAAATGGGGAGGTGTTGGTCAAAGTATAAACATTTCACTTATATGGGAATGCATGAATTAGAGGATCTAATGTACAGCTTGGTGATTATGGTTACCGAGACCATATTTTATAGTTGAAATTAGCTAACAGAGTGGATCATAAATGTTCTCACCACAAAAAAGCGGTGGTAATTATGTGATGTGATAGAGGTGTTAGCAAACGCTATGGTGGCAACCATTCGGCAATATATAAGTGTATTATCATCACAGTGGACACCTTAACCTTACGCAATGCCATGTATCACTTGTATCTCAATAAAGCTGGGGGGAAAATCCATTGGTTGTGTGTGTGTGTGTGTGTGTGTGTGTGTGTGTGTGTGGCTATTTCTTGGTTCTCTATTCAGCTCCATTGATCTATGTGTCTATCCTTCTGCCAATACCACACTGTCTTGGCAACGTGGCCCTAGGGTGAGTCTTGGGATCAGGTAGAGTGATACCTCTCCGTATGTCTTTGTCAAGAAACTGGGCCTTTCCCTATGTTTTAAGATAAGGCTATTTGTGTCTACAAACAACAACAATACGGCTGGGATTTTGCTAGAATTGCATTAACTCTACAGATAAATCTAACGAGAATCAATATTTTTACTATGTGGACTCTTCCGGTCTATAGCACAGTATTACTCTCCGTGTATTTAAGTCTCTTTGATTTCTTTCATCAACATTTTATATTTGTTAGCATATGGATTCCTGTATGTGTTTGTTAAAAAGTAGATCTAAGTGTTTTATTTTTTCTGGGGTGATTCTGAATGGCATTTTGGTTTTAATTTCAGTTTCTGCATGTTCTTTGTTAGTATATGGAAATGCAATTTATTTTGTGCATTAATCTTGTATCCTTCAAACTTGCTGAATTCACTCGTTAGTCCGAGGAGGCGTTTGGTTTGGATTGGATTGTTTTGGGTTTGGTAGATTCCTGGGGATTTGCTAAGTAGACAATCATGTCTTCTAAAACTAGGGACCATATTCTTTCTCTCTGGTTGTATGTCTTTTATTTCTTTTTCTTTTCTCATAACGCTGGCTCACACTTCCAATAAAGGGTGAATAAGCGCGGACATCCTTGCTTTGGTCCCAGTCTTAGGAAGAAAGCACTTGGCTTTCACCATTAAGTATTATATTCGTTGGAAGTTTTTTGGGGGTGCTTTTTATCAAGTTGAGGGTATTCCCTTGTAGTCTTGCTGAAACTTTTTATTATGAATGTGTTTGGGATTTCTCACATCTTTTTCCCGAGCCCATTGATATGATAGAATTTTTCTTCTTTAGTTTGTTGATATGGCAGATTATTGATCGATTTTTGAATATGGAAGCAGCCTTCCCTATCCAGTATACATTTCATATACATCTGGAATATGATGTACAACTCTTTTTATACATAGACATATCTGGCAAAGGACCCTTGTTCCAGTGCTCCTTTCCTTACCCCTGGGAGCTCAAGTTTGGCTATCATCGGAATCACTTAAGGAGATTGAAAGAATCAATTCCCAGCACTTTGCTCCGGACCTACATGAGCTAAGTCTCTAAGAGTGAAGCGCCTGTAATTTTAAATACTAACTTTAAGTCATTCTAATGGTGAGCCGGGTTTAGAACTTCTGTCCTGTCTCCCATGTCTTTGCTGTTCCCCAAAAACTGTAATTAGCAAAACTCATGTGGCTTCCTACAAACCATAGCTAGAGAACGCCGCCTTCTGCCTTTGGATGGATTTGGAGTTTCGAAAAGATGCTTAGAGACTAGATCTAACATCTGCACACAGTGGCCTTCCATTTTCACTAGAAAAGATGGCTCTGAACGGGGCCCATGTTTCCTTTTGCATCTCAAGCACATGGAATGTTTAAAGAAATGAAAAGCGAAAACACGGCAGCAGGAGACGCTGAGAGGAATGTCTGGAAAACTATTTGCAAGGACATAAACTGCCACCTTCTTTTCATCGATTATGCAAATCTTATTCATTATTTGGCTTAGGACTGACTGGCGCAAGTAATAACTTCTTCCAAGAAGCCTCCAGCTTGGTTCTTAGTGGTTTTGGTCTGCCCAGTGTTGTGTGCCCCTGAGGATATACAAGTACTTTCATCCATAGTTACTGTCTACTGTGGTTTCCCAATTATCTCAAGTGTACGAGATGCTCTTTCTTCTAAGAAAGAGCATTGGCACAATAAGAAAGAAGGAGCAGGAATGTAGCCATTAGGCCTGACATTGAGTTCACTCTGCCATGAGCACAGCCAGTGACGCCGTCACCTAGCTCAATGTCCCTGAGCTTCAGCCTTATCTTCGTGGGGATAAAAGGCATTTCCTAGAAGTTCTCAAGGAGTCACTAAAAAGATCAGTGAGCTCCTTCTATATCTGTTCATGTTTACCAAGGAGGTTTGCTAGACTGTGTTTTCATAAGTAGGTTGTGAGGTCCCCCATTTTACTTAAGGATAAAACCCAAACTCCTTGACTCAACTTTCAAGGACTTCTAAGTGCTAGTTACCTGCTTGTCCAATGTTGTCCTTGGTCATTCTTTCAACTAATAATAACTGAGTGCCTACTGTGTTCTGGGGCTCATGCTGGGCACTGGGAAAACAGTGGTGGGCCTCATGGGGCTTGATGTATGGTAAGGAAAACAGAGATTGATGTCATAACAGTTGTGACACCCCAAGAGTTAGCTGCAGAGTGCAATGGGCAGGTCTGATGCGGGGTCACGGTTTCAGGAAGACATCTCCAAGGAAGTGACATTTGAATCTAGTTGCAGGTAGCTAGACTAAGAAGTGGAGGGGAAGAGAAGTTTCCAGGCATAAGGATCTGCGTCGGAATCAACATGGGTGAGACCCAAAGGTGAAGATGAGCCTGGGCCATTGAGGAATCGAAGGCCTTTGAGGCCAGCGGTAAAGAGCAAGGATGAGAGAGCCCAGAATGAGCCAGAGAGGTAGCTCTAGGCAAAGTGACAAAGTGAACAATTCACTATTCCTGGCACTGGACATAACTCCTTGCCTCCTTGCTTCTCCTCCTACAGATGCATGCCCGTGATTGCCAGCCAACTCGCCCACTTCTGGTGCACACACTCTCTACTTCAAAGTCCAAAGCTAATGCCAGCACCTTGTGAAACCTGCCCTATTCTTAGAAGGAACTAACCCCTCCCCCCCCCACCTTCCTCCCTGCAGCACCACCAGGAGCAGGCGGGGGTTCTCAGCCCCCTCTTTGCATGTTGGGCTCACTGACGAGAGGGCTGTGACATCCTCATTCTGGGCTCCCTAGTACCCAGCTTACTACACGCTTGATCCCCTGATATCAGAACGTCTTTGATCTCCACCTTTGATTTCTTTGATTATGGCACACACCCAACAGGAGCTAATAAATGTCTATCGGATTAATGAAGCAATGGGAAAGAGAGACATGGCATCTGAGGCACAGGGGCTGCTGCAGGAAGAACATGGCCGAGGTCAGCCCCAAAACATCGATCAGCTAGCTGCATACTGGCATCCAACCACAGTCTTGCTGCTGGTCCGTGAGTCCCTTCTTGAAGGAGGGTCTTATTAGCAACAGTAGTCATTAGCCCAACACTGGTCATTCATCAGTCAACTCTTCTAGCAGTTGGTGGCCACGAGTAAGATGTCTAACAGGACATGTCTATGTCACTGTAGCAGCTTCCCAGGGGATTTCATTATTGTCACAGGCATTTCCCAGCCCAAGTCCCAAGGGAGAGAGCCATGGCTGTCACACAGCCTCACCCTGTTATCAGCCTCCGGCCCAGGACTTCTCGACAGTGGCAGCTGTTGGTACCCTGTGGACAGCCACATCCAGGGAATGTCCACCTTGTTCTGAATTTTGTCAGGGGACAACCCTACCCTGACCCCACCAGTCTGGAAGGGTCAGGCTGGTGTCGTGGCTACTGTGTGGCTTCTGTCATCACCGAAGATTTCTTCAAATGCTAGAAGAGAGACGAAGGAAACCAGCCACCAGGACCTATGTCCCCCATGTCAGATGCCTCCCACATGTGGAAAAGGAGTTCAGCCTCTTTCCTAGCATGCACATTTGATTTTGTAATGCAAAATTTAAAGATAAAAATTTATATCTTGATGGTGTGCGGAGTTGGAATGTTGAGTAAAAGTTGGCATTTGAGAATCAGAAAAAACACCTTTGATTTAAAGCCCTGATGCCCATACTGGCTTTGTGACCATGAGCAAGTTACTGTCCCCTTCTGACTTTCATTTTTGCTCGCACAAGTGTGTGGATGAAGGAACCCATGATTCCCAGTAGAGGGTAGACTTCAAGATTTCCAATAGTCCTTATGTTCCCAACAAAGAGACTGCAGGTGATGGTGAAGGCAAGGGGAGAGATTTTTCCGAAGTCTCACTGATGTAAAAGACAGCAACGGGACTAAACCCAGGTGGCTTGACTCTTCCCACATCTCCCTGACCTCAAAATGATCTCCACGTTTATGTGAAAACTCCCCTGCCAGTCACCTGAGCCCAGCCTGTCCCGTGTCTGTCACCAGCAGAAGAAGGNGTCTGTCACCAGCAGAAGAAGAGAAAGAGATTAAGCTGCACAACGAGGATCTACAATGGAAGTGAAAAGAAAATATCTCGAAGGTATCTAGGTACCAGAGTAGAAACAAGGACAGCACCATTTTTAAAGACAGAGATGCCCATTAACCCAGAATGTTCGAATCTAGTCCACACTGGACACCGAGGCATAGATTC
The DNA here is from genome assembly GCF_002007445.2 of Ailuropoda melanoleuca. Lineage (NCBI taxonomy): Eukaryota > Metazoa > Chordata > Mammalia > Carnivora > Ursidae > Ailuropoda > Ailuropoda melanoleuca. The sequence continues at coordinate 46,397,640 of NC_048224.1, forward strand.
AGAGACCTGGAAGCCTTCTTTTACTTTTCTTTTTTTTTTTTCCAAGATTTTATTTNCTCCACGTTCATGTGAAAACTCCCCTGCCAGTCACCTGAGCCCAGCCTGTCCTGTGTCTGTCACCAGCAGAAGAAGAGAAAGAGATTAAGCTGCACAACGAGGATCTACAATGGAAGTGAAAAGAAAATATCTCGAAGGTATCTAGGTACCAGAGTAGAAACAAGGACAGCGCCATTTTTAAAGACAGAGATGCCCATTAACCCAGAATGTTCAAATCTAGTCCACACTGGACACCGAGGCATAGATTCAGAGAACTGGAAGCCTTCTTTTACTTTTCTTTTTTTTTTTCCAAGATTTTATTTATTTATTTGACAGAGAGAGAGACAGCCAGCCAGAGAGGGAACACAAGCAGGGGGAGTGGGAAAGGAAGAAGCAGGCTCATAGCAGAGGAGCCTGATGTGGGGCTCAATCCCAGGACTCTGGGATCACGCCCTGAGCCGAAGGCAAACGCTTAATGACTGAGCCACCCAGGCGCCCCTGGAAGCCTCCTTTCATGTTTGAGGGAAAGAGTAAAGTTTGGGAATGAAGATCAGCAGGATGGGAAACAGACCTATCCGTGATGCTGTTTATCTTCTTAAAGGTGTTCTGGATAAGCTAAAAAATTCCAATCCCTTTATGTTAGAGGGTATATTTTATTTAAGAAGTTGTTTCGTTTTTATGTCTCATATAACTTGCGTGAAAATTATTTCCAATAGGTAGAAAAAACATCATTAACCACATTATGTATATGAGAAAACCGAGACAAGCAAGAAAAGATGAAATGAGACAAATTTCCTCCTGATCTGTAAATTCGCAGTCTTCACACCTCAGTGATGTGCCAGAGACAGCTGGTTGCCTACCCCATAGCCATGTTACGTCCCCGTTCTTCCTTAGCAGCAGGCTCTGACTTTATTTGGAGCATCAAGGCATCAAGTGAAAATGTCATATTTCCAAACCTCCCTTTCAATGGTGGTTTGATTACGTGACCAAGTTCTGGACAGACAGTAAGCGGACTTTTGTGGGACAGTTCTAAGAAGGAATTATCATGGGAACTGAAGCAATAGGAATGGATCCTTTGCGCTCCTCTGTCTTTCTTCCTTCCTGCTCCCTGGCCATGGAAAGCTAAATCTCCATCCGCCATCTTGTGCAATGAGGTGACCTTGAGGACAAAGCCCAACATCGGGATGGAAAAAGTTGAAACAATAATGGGAGACAAGGGGTCTGAGCATGCAAACTCTGGTTTGCCTTCCTCTGGCATTCCTGTATGTGAGAAAGAAAGAAATGATTTTTGTAAAGCCACTATTATTTGGGGGAGTTCCTTTTCTATGCAACTAACCCTCATCCTTGCTGTTACAACCAGACAGCTTTGTCTGAGAAGTGATGGCAAAGAGAAGACACTATCCACAGTGAGATCCAGTTCCTTCATTTGGTTCCCATGATCACAAGAAGAAGGAAGGAATAACGGACATCACATAACTCATCAGATTCCATATGCCATCAATGTCTGTATCACCAACAAAGAACAAATGTTATCAATTAAATTAGGACATGCTACTGATTGTAAGATGCAAATCAATTTCAGAAATGTTGCAAGGAGAGGAAAAAACAACCTATGACATCTGTGTGCTGGGAAATTTAGTGAAAGGACAGAGCTTAAAGTTTATCAGATCAACTCATCCTCCCAACCTAATTAAAAAAAAAAAAAAGACCACAGGCCCAGCAAGGGACAGTGACGTGTCCAAGTTCAGCAATGAAACCAAGATGCAAATCCTGACTGCAAATCCAGAGTTCTTTACTAGGTCCCAATAGAAAACTAAATTTTCGCTCATGTTACTTGGACTACTAGTGACATGTTTATTTAATCAACCACCTGTTCCTGTTTTTCCCTCTAAATACGTGGCACTGAATAGGCAGAGACCAAGGCCCTCGCCCCTCCCACACACACATGGACTCAGCAGTCACAGGAGGTGAGGGAGGTGGATTTCGCAGCAGATTCACACTCGCAGGTTACAGAGTCTACCCTCCGGTCAGCAGCTCGGAAGCAGATGGAGAACAGCAGGGGGCCGCTGAGAACCGCAGTTGGGAGTCTTCTAAAAGGCAAGAAACTGAGGTGGCACTGCCGAAGCTGATGGCTGGGACCCCAAGAGGGCTCAGCCCAGATGGGTACTCTCTCCTCCCACACGGTGAATGAATGGTGCCCAGCCCAGACGACACCAACAATCCAGACCCCCGTGTTATCAGAGACGGAAGGAGCCTGAGAGATCACGCATCGCCCCAGCCTTCCTGAAGGCAGAAATAGTTCTCATCACTCACAGCCTGACTCAGGTTAGAAAGACTATGTTGGGACCAGTGTGGTTGATTCTGGAGGCAAAGAGTACCATACAGAGGCCGCTTTGACCGTCCGCCTAAAGGATTCTGGGGTCTGGTGCTAGAACAGCGAAGCTGGAAAGAAGCAAAGGGTTGATCCAGGTGATGGGTAGTAAGGAGGGCACGTATTACATGGAGCACTGGGTGTTATACGCAACTAATGAATCATGGAACTTTACATCAAAAACTAGGGCTGTACTGTATGATGACTAATATAATAAAAAATATTATTATTAAAAAACAAACAAACAAAGGGCTGATCCAAGCCAGCGTCCATGAAACTTCTGAAGCATCAAGCATCTCCAGTCCTTTCCCTTGTTGTTTGGGTACCATTTTCTCCTCTGCTCCCGAACAGCCTCGCGCTTGACATCCCCCATCGCAAGCCATCCTTCTTTTCGAGGATGCATCAGTAAGGTGTGAATGACTAACTACAGTGGAGATGGCCGTTGATGGCAGAATTTCAAACATCAGCCCGACGATGGAGAGGCACCCGAGCCATCGGGACTTCCCAGTGCTATGGACATCCTCAGCCGTCTTTCCTGCGCTGAGGACGCTCACATGAAAAATAAGCATGGTTTCCCCACTTTTTTCCTGGGGAAAAAAATCTCAAATCTCTATATGTTTGTGTGTGTGTGTGTGTGTGTGTGTGTGTGTGTGTGTGTGTTTGTATGGAAGACTATTCAAATCAGTGACACTTTCACACAAGAAAACAATGTAAAGAGAGGGGAAGAATTACTTTTAGAAATACACAATAGCACGGATTGCACTCAGATAGCACGGGAAAGCAGAAATACTAGGGAGCCTGCTTTAATGAATACACAAGAATGGCTTATAATTACCAGGAGCCTTGAAAATGGGTCTTTCTCCGATGCTTAAATCAAATAAGATGGAGTTCAAGGAAATAACTAGAAAGCACTGTAGCCATGTTTTCTTTTACACCACATGATTGTTTGAAATGGTTTTGTTCTTGTAAGACACTGATTAAATTGCGGCTGAGTCCTCCTTGCAATCAGAGCTAGAGATATCTTTATTTTGCAGAAGAGGAAACAAAGCTTCAAAAAAGTAACCCAAGGCAATGCCTTTCCCCAAACTGCACAGTTATCTGCCATGCTGGGGGACAGCGGGCAGAGCCCAGAGTTCAAAAACTCAACAAATTCCTTGCCACTGAGCCCAAGGAGAGGGAGACAGAATTGATACTTTTTTCAGCAATTTCTGTAGTCAAGAGAAACTTTGAAGCATCATCACCTCCGAGGATCCCCAGAACAAACCTGGGAAGTAGTTACTATCATTATCCCCGCTATACTGATGAGAAAGCTGAGTTTCAGAGAGGTTAGGAACTTGCCCAAAGTCACACAGCAAGGAGGTGGTAGGACCAGATCTCAGAACTTTTTCATAGTTCAGAGTTTTCCCACTCGAGTCCTGAATATGCATAGGGTTTATTTGCAATAACATCTTCCAGCTCCTCCAGGAGGAAGAGGACCTAAGGGTGCCTTCAATCTGGTGGGATATTGCCTCGCCAGGAATTCATTTATGGAGTAAGCTACAGTCTCCCTCTCTCTGTAAACCTGCACTCCGCCAAATGAATATATAATGAGGCCTTCAGAACATTGAGACATTATTTTCCCTGCAAATCCTGGACCATTTAGAAGGAGATCAGACCTTGCTTTGCTTGGCAGGGGAGCTGTGTTCGTGATTCATTCCAGAGCATAAAAGGACAGTACAGAAGCAGTCGCTGGGGGAAAAAAAGGTGTCAGAGCCAAAAGCAGAAGGCAAGGTCAAGGGTGAGAGGGGACTGAGGGAGAGGAAGGAGGGGGGAGGATGAAGGAGGCAGGCAGGAGGAGGCAGCTGTGCTGGGCAGAGAGGCCTTTGAAATGCAGACGCCAGGTCAGATCTCAATACAGCTGCTGATCCTGAGCTCCTAGGAAAGGAACTGGAGTTAGCACTTCTGTCTGGCCAGACCGGCAGCTGGAAGATGGAGATAAAAGAACGGCCACTCGTTTCCCCCACACACACCCTGCCACGCACAACTTTGAATGCCTCCGAATGCTGGGGAGAGAAAGGGTGCTGGGTCCAAAGACAGGGGTGGGCCAGAACGGGGAAGCGGCCGGAAAGCTGATCAAAAACACTTTCAAGTTCAGATTAAACTCCGCAGATGGCAGGAGGCCAATTTAATGGGAAACGTTCCCTGTTCTCCCTGTCCCCTCCTCTGGCTTCCCAAGGGAAGGGGACTGGGCTGTGATGTTACGCATCAGAGAAACCCATGGGTACCAGATCTTATCCAAATGAGCAGCTGTGAAAGGCTAAAAAGATAGAACTGGAAGAAAAAAAAAAAAACAGTTTACAAAGTGTAGAAAGGGAAAGAAGAGTGGGAGAGAGGGATTTTAATTACCCTGCATCCTTCCTGTGAAGGGGCAGGACACCCAGGGATATTTCAAGGCCATTAGCTCTGAAAGATGAAGCTGGTCAGAGGTGGGGTGGGGAGGAGGGCCCTCTGGCTGGGGAAATAGGGTACCTGGGTTCCAGCTCCAGCTCAGCCCCTTTATGTTTCCAGGCCTCAGTTTCCCCAGGCGGAAAATAGAAAGGGCGAAACATTGATGGCCTAATGCTCTCCTGAGCCAGTAGGCACAGTGGCTAAGCCTTCGGAGTCTGCTCAAATCCTCCCACCTATAAGCTGTGTGACCCTGGCAAGGACCCTAACTTCTCTGAACCTCTGTTTCCTTCCTGTGAAATGGCTGTGATGATCGTTCCTACCTGTTAGGAATGAGTGGAGGCTGGAGAAGCAGGAGAGGGACAAGTGGGACATGAGTCAGTCTGTTCGAAGCGCACGGCATAGCACGTGACCCACAGTATGCGCCAATATATACACTACCATTGTTATGACAAGAGGAGCCAGAATTGTCCCCCAAAGCCTAGTGGGATTTGGGGGAGGGGGACTCCCCAAGAAACAGATTTGAGACCTGGTCCTGCAAGTCACTCAGCTTATCCCTAAGCCTCAGCCTTTTCATTAAAAAATAAGGGGCTTGTGGGAATTGAGGCGTGTGCTCTGTAGACCTGAGGTCACCACCATTGTTGCCTACGGTCAGTGGAACTGGGGAGTTATTGTCAGTGGGTTTAAGGCTTGCGGCCATGCCAGACGAGTTCTGGAGATCTGTCTAACGACATGGCAAAATTGTTAAAATCGTGAAGAGGGTTAAGACTCATATTGCGTGTTCTTACCACCAAGATCAAAATCCAGAAAGGGAGGGAGTGGGGCGTGAGGAAACTTTAGGAGGTGATGGATACGCTTTTTACTTTGACCGTGGGTGACGGTTTCACAGGTGTATGTACATAACTAAACTCAACGCATTGTACACTTTAAATATGGTCCTTTGTTTTTTATCAATTATACCTCAATAAAGCTGCTCGAAAGGGAAATTTTATTACATAATGACAAATTTATATTATGAATATATTGTATTTTAGAAGGAAAAGGATAATTAAACAGAAAATGATTAGAAGTGCTTATGTTTTCAATAAGCATAAATTGGATTTTGCTTGGCATTCAGTAATGTACGGCTATGTAAAATAAATAAACAAACAAATAAATATTCCTGTGAGCTCTAAAGAACGTCTCGTGCTCTTACATTCCGGGGTGATATTCTGCACCTTGCAGGGTTTGGGGCACGCATCTTGCTGGCTGACAGGATCTGGCATGAACTTCACCCCACGGAGCGTAGGGAGCATGTCGGCATGTCTCCCGCTGGGCAGCCTGAAATCAGAGGCAGAACTAAGTATGGCTAATGGGTTGTCGTGCAGGGTCTCTGCAGGCGGGGCCTCCAACCTGCTAGCGAAGTCCCATGGCCCCTAATGAACAGTCACAAACAGCAGGATGATTTCTGCTTCTCTTCTTCCAGTGGCCAGGACACAAGATGCTTGACCCCGGAGAGAAGTCCGTTCAAAGCCGCTGCAGCCCCAAGGAGGATCGATGAGCCATCAGTTATTTCTCCTAATCTACAGAATTTTATGGCCTTGTCCGCGTTAAGAACAAAGCCCACTGCTTCGCATCAGTTCTGCCTCTTGCTGTTGGAGCTGGTGCAGCACAGAGGAAGGACGGGGAGTGGGGTCACTCTCTGATCTGGCCACGGGCACTTCCTTTGCTGTCTCTGCAGCACCCTTCCTCTCTCTGGGCCTCAGTTTCTCCGTGGGGGTGGCCTCCAGCCAGCGGGAACTCTAGCCATGAGGGACTAAACCCTGCTGAAACCACAGAGGCCCCCAACCACCCACGACAGCCAAGTCAAGGCTGGAGATGAGAGCAAAGCCGGCCGACACCTTGATTTCAGCTGGTTGAGCCCCTGAAGGGAGGGACTCGGGTAAGCCATACCCGCACTCCTGACCCGCCGAGACCAAAATAATCCATGTGTGCTGCTTTAAGCCACCAAGTTTGTCATCGTCTTGGTGACAGCAATAGATAAGGAATGCAATGTGAGAAAATGTTTAAATACTGCTACTCTGGAGGTAATACTAGGAATAATTACTGAATAATTACTGAATACCTGGATAATAATTGTGTTCATCAAACTAGAACATCGATATTATTCAGGGCCTCCTTCTGCCAGAAAAAGTCCCTAGACACAGCTTCTGCCGTTCGGGCAGCCCCGCCTATACCCTGTAATCTGGTGCCCCACCCCTACTCCAGCTCGGCCCCGCCCAGGGGAAATGTGATGCCAGCCACATGTGATTCTAGATTTTCTGGTAGACACATCAAAGTGGTAAGAAGACAAGCAAAGCTGATTTTACTAATATATTCGATTTAACCAATATGGAAAAATGTCGTCTCAACATGTGGCCCTAGCACGTGGCTGGTGACTCTGCAGACAGTGCCGGGTTAGCAGGTCACCTGCTCCAGAGGCAGCTAGTCTGACGATGGGCTGTCCATCAGAGAGTCAAGCCTGTGATCTCTCCTGACGAGATGAGTGGGACCAGTCCCATTTCTTCTGTAGGCAGTTTGAACTAAGATGCATGGAAAGACGGGCCAGGGGGTGTTAGGAGCTGCAGCCGAAAGGGGAGGCCGGGGGGCTTCAGAGGCCGTGAAGGGCCAGGAGCAAGTTTCAGTGTGGAGGAAGGGGTCTAGGAAACCTGGGAGGCAGAGAAAAGCAAAGGGCAGCAGAAGGCAGCCTATGAATGGAGTCTAACTGGAGGTGGGTTCTTGGGGGAAAGAAGGTCCTACCTTCCTCTAGGCGACAGTCATCTGTGCAGGAGTTCCCACGTACCGAGAACCGGGCCAGGCATAAGGGACACAGTAAATAACCAAACACATCTGGTCCTTGTCATCACAGAATTGACAGTCGAGTGGGAAAGGACAGACGTGGAACAAATAGTTATCCAAGTAAACTTGTCACTACATAAAGAGTGCTTTGGGAGAGAGCGACAGGCTACCTACTTCGTATAGGGACCAGCGAAGGCGTCTTAGATGAAGCAGCTATGAAGCCAGAGCCCAAAAAATGAGCAGAGGCCTCCCTGGTGACAAGAAGAGATGAGAGTGTCCAGGCAGAGGAACACATGCAGGGAGACAGGGAGGCAAGAGACACCTGGGCACTCAAGAGGCTCACGGGAGGCCGTGGGNTTTTCATTAAAAAATAAGGGGCTTGTGGGAATTGAGGCGTGTGCTCTGTAGACCTGAGGTCACCACCATTGTTGCCTACGGTCAGTGGAACTGGGGAGTTATTGTCAGTGGGTTTAAGGCTTGCGGCCACGCCAGATGAGTTCTGGAGATCTGTCTAACGACATGGCAAAATTGTTAAAATCGTGAAGAGGGTTAAGACTCATATTGCGTGTTCTTACCACCAAGATCAAAATCCAGAAAGGGAGGGAGTGGGGCGTGAGGAAACTTTAGGAGGTGATGGATACGCTTTTTACTTTGACCGTGGGTGACGGTTTCACAGGTGTATGTACATAACTAAACTCAACGCATTGTACACTTTAAATATGGTCCTTTGTTTTTTATCAATTATACCTCAATAAAGCTGCTCGAAAGGGAAATTTTATTACATAATGACAAATTTATATTATGAATATATTGTATTTTAGAAGGAAAAGGATAATTAAACAGAAAATGATTAGAAGTGCTTATGTTTTCAATAAGCATAAATTGGATTTTGCTTGGCATTCAGTAATGTACGGCTATGTAAAATAAATAAACAAACAAATAAATATTCCTGTGAGCTCTAAAGAACGTCTCGTGCTCTTACATTCCGGGGTGATATTCTGCACCTTGCAGGGTTTGGGGCACGCATCTTGCTGGCTGACAGGATCTGGCATGAACTTCACCCCACGGAGCGTAGGGAGCATGTCGGCATGTCTCCCGCTGGGCAGCCTGAAATCAGAGGCAGAACTAAGTATGGCTAATGGGTTGTCGTGCAGGGTCTCTGCAGGCGGGGCCTCCAACCTGCTAGCGAAGTCCCATGGCCCCTAATGAACAGTCACAAACAGCAGGATGATTTCTGCTTCTCTTCTTCCAGTGGCCAGGACACAAGATGCTTGACCCCGGAGAGAAGTCCGTTCAAAGCCGCTGCAGCCCCAAGGAGGATCGATGAGCCATCAGTTATTTCTCCTAATCTACAGAATTTTATGGCCTTGTCCGCGTTAAGAACAAAGCCCACTGCTTCGCATCAGTTCTGCCTCTTGCTGTTGGAGCTGGTGCAGCACAGAGGAAGGACGGGGAGTGGGGTCACTCTCTGATCTGGCCACGGGCACTTCCTTTGCTGTCTCTGCAGCACCCTTCCTCTCTCTGGGCCTCAGTTTCTCCGTGGGGGTGGCCTCCAGCCAGCGGGAACTCTAGCCATGAGGGACTAAACCCTGCTGAAACCACAGAGGCCCCCAACCACCCATGACAGCCAAGTCAAGGCTGGAGATGAGAGCAAAACCGGCCGACACCTTGATTTCAGCTGGTTGAGCCCCTGAAGGGAGGGACTCGGGTAAGCCATACCCGCACTCCTGACCCGCCGAGACCAAAATAATCCATGTGTGCTGCTTTAAGCCACCAAGTTTGTCATCGTCTTGGTGACAGCAATAGATAAGGAATGCAATGTGAGAAAATGTTTAAATACTGCTACTCTGGAGGTAATACTAGGAATAATTACTGAATAATTACTGAATACCTGGATAATAATTGTGTTCATCAAACTAGAACATCGATATTATTCAGGGCCTCCTTCTGCCAGAAAAAGTCCCTAGACACAGCTTCTGCCGTTCGGGCAGCCCCGCCTATACCCTGTAATCTGGTGCCCCACCCCTACTCCAGCTCGGCCCCGCCCAGGGGAAATGTGATGCCAGCCACATGTGATTCTAGATTTTCTGGTAGACACATCAAAGTGGTAAGAAGACAAGTAAAGCTGATTTTACTAATATATTCGATTTAACCAATATGGAAAAATGTCGTCTCAACATGTGGCCCTAGCACGTGGCTGGTGACTCTGCAGACAGTGCCGGGTTAGCAGGTCACCTGCTCCAGAGGCAGCTAGTCTGACGATGGGCTGTCCATCAGAGAGTCAAGCCTGTGATCTCTCCTGACGAGATGAGTGGGACCAGTCCCATTTCTTCTGTAGGCAGTTTGAACTAAGATGCATGGAAAGACGGGCCAGGGGGTGTTAGGAGCTGCAGCCGAAAGGGGAGGCCGGGGGGCTTCAGAGGCCGTGAAGGGCCAGGAGCAAGTTTCAGTGTGGAGGAAGGGGTCTAGGAAACCTGGGAGGCAGAGAAAAGCAAAGGGCAGCAGAAGGCAGCCTATGAATGGAGTCTAACTGGAGGTGGGTTCTTGGGGGAAAGAAACGGTCCTACCTTCCTCTAGGCGACAGTCATCTGTGCAGGAGTTCCCACGTACCGAGAACCGGGCCAGGCATAAGGGACACAGTAAATAACCAAACACATCTGGTCCTTGTCATCACAGAATTGACAGTCGAGTGGGAAAGGACAGACGTGGAACAAATAGTTATCCAAGTAAACTTGTCACTACATAAAGAGTGCTTTGGGAGAGAGCGACAGGCTACCTACTTCGTATAGGGACCAGCGAAGGCGTCTTAGATGAAGCAGCTATGAAGCCAGAGCCCAAAAAATGAGCAGAGGCCTCCCTGGTGACAAGAAGAGATGAGAGTGTCCAGGCAGATCCAAGTAAACTTGTCACTACATAAAGAGTGCTTTGGGAGAGAGCGACAGGCTACCTACTTCGTATAGGGACCAGCGAAGGCGTCTTAGATGAAGCAGCTATGAAGCCAGAGCCCAAAAAATGAGCAGAGGCCTCCCTGGTGACAAGAAGAGATGAGAGTGTCCAGGCAGAGGAACACATGCAGGGAGACAGGGAGGCAAGAGACACCTGGGCACTCAAGAGGCTCACGGGAGGCCGTGGGCAGGAGCAGAGCTCATTAGGCACAAGGGTCCGAATGGAGGCTGGAGAAGCAGGCAGGGGAGGGACAAGTGGGACCTTGAGGTCTGCACGAAGGGGGCCCTGAAATCTACTACAGGGCTTCCGTGTGTCCAGAACCACCCTCCCACGACAGGATCCTTGGGACACGGCCTCATTCTTGAGTCTGGGCTCTTTGATGATTTCCACGAGACTTTGTTCCCTGTTTAACTCCACATGTGTCCCTAAAATAACTCCTTTTTGAAATAGTTTGAGTGGACCTCTGTCTTTTTCCAGCAAATAACCCCAGACAAAACCAGTGCCCACTTTGTGACTGGCTCTGGGCGCTCCACTTTGCATCAGCGAATGGATTTGGTGGTCACGGTCAGGGCAAATGCCACCCTTGCGATGTGACCCTGACAGCCACCACCTCCTTACCTTTGGGGCCCTAGACACCTCACTCATCCCGCCCTAGTCCCAGCTGCCTCCTAGTAACACTGAGAAGGAGCCTTCATTACACTCGGTTTCCAGGTGACATGTCCAAGGTCACACAGTCAGCAGGACTGCCCTTGAGGAGCTGGCCTTCTTCCTGAGGAGACGCCTGGTTCAGTTTGCAGGCAATGAAATGGGCACACACCCTAGGAGCATCGGGGAAGGAAATCAATGCTGACACGGCCCTATCACGTTCCAGGTGCTTCATGGACATCGCCCCATGTGATCTCTCACAAGCACCCAGGAGTTTACTATTATCCCATTATTTTATAGAACAGGAAGCTGGGATTCACAGAGTAAGTGAAACATACATTTTCATTAGAAGAACTGGGTTTTAGAACCACGCCCAGCTGACTCCAAAAATGCCACCTTCTGAGTCTCTAAACTGATGGAAAACTGTATAAAGTCACCTCCAGTGTCTTCCCATAGTCTGGTTGCTTCTAATGATTGCATCCCTGACCACACAACCCAGATCTGGCATACAGCAGTTGCTCCATAAATGTGTGGGTGGGACACACGATGCGGCAGGCCAAGATGTCAACACCCAGCTTGTCCTCTGGCCTCAGCCCTTGGCGCCTTTGAAAATGCCCGATTTGAGTCAGGGAGCTAATTACTTACTGCAAGGGATGCTATGCTCCCTCCACCTGAGACAGGTGCCCTGGGGTCCCTGCAGGTGCCTCCTCCCAGCACTCGGAGAGGGAAGGAGAGCCACAGAGTGGACAAAGGACTTTATTAAGGTCCTGACAGGTAAGGACATGGGGCGAACCTCAGCCAACCTCTGCCAACTTGTCCAACTGTGCACGTGACATAGGGAATCAGAAAGGTCTGGATAAGCTAAGAGTCCTCCACGGAACATGAAAAAGACCAACTAAAGGAATAAAAATAAAGATGAGTGGCCATAGGTGTGTGCTGGTCTTGGTCCTGGTTCTTTCACAGCAAGTGCCTGGTACCCAGTAGAGGACCAACCATACACAGCGATTAAATAAATGGATGGGTGGATGGATGGATGGATGGATGGATGAATGGTGGCTGAGAGGAACACTGGACCAGGGACCAGGAGACGGGGGTTCAAGTCCTAGCTCTGGCAAACTAGAGATTTATCGCCTGACCCCAGGATGGCACTCATCCCCTCCAGACTCCAGATCTCCGTCCCTAAATCAGACCCAGGTCCAGAGCTGGAAGAGCCTTGCTGTGGGACCCAAAGCACCCCAGCTGCTTTGCTGCATGGCGCGGGGGGGCCTGCACACCCCTTTCTGAGACAGCGCAATGGGATTAAGATAGCACTGTCAGGCCTGCCAGCAGCTCCCACGCCAATCCCATGACAAGATCACACTGCACCCCCGCCCACCACGACACGAGGACGCCTACACTGGTTCTCCCAGGCAATGGGAAAGAGGTCTCTTTCACCAAACTCCATTGGCTGAGTGTTTTTCAGTGGGACTTGGGGGCTCAGGTTCAATCGACGTGCGGAAGAGAACACGATGGAGTAAATGCCCTCTCAACAGGAAGCCCCGTTTGCCCTGCTGGTTCGAATCGCACGTCTGTGTCCTTCCTTCCTCTGTTCCTTCCTTCCTGCGGGGTGTGTTGAGCTCCCACTATGCCCAGGTACTGCGCCTGTCTCTGGCAATAGGCAGTAATGTAAAGAAACCCATCCTCTGTCCTCTAGATGCCAACAGTCTCCCGCAGGTTCCAGATAGAATTCAGATAACCTCCAGTGAGCGTAAGCGTGCCCAGTGGTTACAACAACGCCAAGTGCCGTGAAGGAGCAGTGACCACAGAGGGCATGTAACCAGGTGCCCCATCTGGACTTCCCTGAGGACGCGGGGTCCAAGCCGAGACGGAGCGATGTGTGAGAATGAGCAGGAGAAGGGCTGCGTGGACAACCCGGGACCTCATTCACAAGAGCAGGAAGGAGCAGCACCTTGTCACGTAGGTGTCCACGCACCCCTGGCTGCTTTTCCTCACTTACAAGATGCAAACGCCCTCAACTGAGAGTCCCATTTGATCTGTCAATTTTCCTAAGTCTTTATCACACTTTATCAAAATGTGTATCAGTGTGAGAAAGTGAACGTCTGCCACCCCTCCCCTCCGGCAACTGCAAAATTGAAATCCTGTGAAGACAGCAGCACGTTTCCTATTTTAATTATTTTTGCATCTTCCTTGGCTGGTCTCTGTTTTTTGATGACTCTTTTCATTCCCTCCTAGAAGAGGCCCCGCTCCCTCCCTTGGTGGAAAATACACTCGTCTCTACCGATGTAGAAAATGTTTCGAGTACGTCCGGATTCGACTGGAGAAACGGTGTGAGGGAAGCCTGCTGTCTTCGAGGTGTTACACACCAGCAACTTGAAAAAAACGCTTTGCAAAACTTGGGGGTAACCCAAGCTGCAATGAACTCGGAGGTGAACTTGGCTCTCTCACTCACTAGCTGGGTGACCTTGAGTCGGCCATTCTACTCAGTGTCACCACCTGCTCTGAGTGCTTTACAGCGATTGGCTCATTTAGCCCCTCCCACAGCTGTGGGATAGGAGGTGATAGCAGCCCCGTCTACGTTCCAGGAGAGAAATGGAGACACACATGCTTTGCCTCAGATGCCCTAGGAGTCAGGGGCAGAGTGAGGACGTGAACCTGACCAGTCCGTCTCCAGAATCCCTACTTCCACCACCAGGCTTAATTTCCTCAGTGCAGTAAAAATGTGATCCCCCTTTCAAATATGGGGAACCTTGAGGCGCAGAGCCGCAAATCATTTGCACAAGTCCACACAGCTAGCAAATGGAAGAGCTGGGATGCGGACGAAGGTAGTCTGGCTTCAGAGCCCGCCTCTTATCCACACGTACATGGCTGCCTTTGAATATGGTCGTGCCTTTGTGAGCATGGCTCCCAGTCCCTGGCCATTGGCCTCGTGTGGGATTCCTACATGCGCTGGAGAAAGAGAGAAATAAAAGAAGCAGAGTTGCTGTCTCCCCTGACATGGTGGTCAGTCTAGTGGGGAAGACAGCTGTCAAGCCAACAATGGCTGCCAGCACGAAGAAGGATAGGAAGAGGGTCCTCTGGGGCTTGTGGTGAGCTTTAAGTCAGGCGACAATGATACAAGATCTAGTTTCGTGTCTGGCTCATAGTGAAAATCCAGGAAGTGGGAGGTGTTCCTTCTTTCCTGGTCCATGAATGTGGAAGGGATACGGGGGTGGGAATGAGGAGAGGAAAAGGAGTGTCAGGGTGAAGGGGACACCATAGTGGTCACTCGGTAGAATCCAGTTTCTAGTACAACAGTCCCTAAAAATCATTCTGCCAGTGCCTGTTTAAATGCCTTCTACGACAGAGAGCTCACTACCTCAAATAAGAAATGAATACCCTCTAAGAGATAAAAATGCTGAGGCCGGAGTGGGGCTAAAGTTGTTGATCCCTAAAAATGGGGAAGGATCACCTTCCCAGCAGAGTTTCTGTGAGGGTTAATTTGGTCCACAGATGCTCTTACCACAAGGCTCAACCCATAGCAAGTAAAGAGTTGGTAAGTTTAGTTATTACTATTTACGATGCTGTTATGATTATTGTTGTTGCTGTTGTTAAGTGGTCCCTAGAAGCATCAGTTTCAGGGTCCACAAACCTGGGCTCAAGCCTCACCATCATCATCTGCCAGCTGTAAGACCCGTGGGCAGGTCACACACCAGCTCCAAGCTTCTGTTTCCCCATTAGCAAAATCTGACAGATAATAGTGCCTACCTCCAAGAATCAAAGACTTTGTATCTGACATGCTTAACACTGAGCCTGACCTCTACTCCCGGCTCAATAAAGAGACGTCACGATTATTAAGAAAATACAGGCCCATTTATGAGCAGGTGCATGTGGGATAACCCACTTATCCCAGAAGAGAGGAATCAGAGGGCTCATATGACTCCTTTATCTTGGGTGGGAGCTAGACCAGAAACCATCTCCTCTCTACCATTTTCTTGCCCCATTTTTGCCATGATAGCCCTGAGCTCCCCCAGGACGTGAGGAATCATTGTCTGACAGCCAGAGCAGTCCAAAGGTGGACTGGCTTTCTTTGAAGGAGGGAGCTCCTTGTCTAGGAGGTGTTCAAGTTGCACAGCTATGACAGACATGCTAGAAAGAGAAATCAGACAGTGAACTGGGGGAGGAAGGAAGGGAAGGACAAGAGAGCGGGGCAGATGGTGTGGATCAGAGCAATGGTTCTAAAACTGTCTTCATGGAATCCTGATCCCGGTACAGGGCCTCAGGTGTTGACACAGAGAGTAGAGGAGGTCACCCAGCTAAGGGTCCAGTCTCTCCTCCCCCTGCTCCAATAAGAGAATCTCCACTTCTATTGCTTTGGGGTTGGAGGTTTCTATCAGTTAACAATTGCCCCCAAATACCTGCTATAAAATACCACAGAACCTCAGTGACTTCGACAATGGACATTCGTCTCTCACTCGTCGGCATGGCTCAGTCAACCCAGACTGTGCAGTTTTGATCTAGGCCATGCACACTGATCCCAGCTGAGTGGGGGCAAGGATGGGATGGGGTCCACTGATCTGCGCTGGGTTTGGCCGGAATAGTTTGGCTCTGCTCTACGTGTCTCTCGTCCTCCTCTGGAACCGGTGGGACACTCCAGGCACACCCTTCAAGGCAATCATCACACGTCTCTCCCGTATTTTAGACTATTTGGAAAAGCAGATACTTGTCTATATACATACAGCCTCAGAAGAAAGACGGCCGAGCCCACTCACCTTTGTCTTTCTGGATAGGTTTGGGTCATACCACATCGCTGATACTGCAGATTGAGAATGATAGGATTTTCGAGAGAGAGAAGAAATGACTCTTTGGTGTCCATAAACATGACTTTGCCCGTTAAGACCTACACCTTGAGAAGGCCAGAACAGCACGTGGAAGGCACAAAGGCCCAGAAAGGGGAAGAAAAAGGGATAGCACTTCAAAAGAAGTTTTCACTTCCGCTGAGAAAGGAGAATAAAGAGTGATGGAGTGACAAGAAGGGGAGAAATACTAGTTCTTAGGGCCCCCAGGTTCCCAGCCTCCCAAGCTAAGTTCCGAGTGTGGAAGCATATCGGTTACTCCCCGACACGTAAATACTGAATAACAAGCATAAAATCTTAATGACCGTTATGGTAGACTTCTATGTTCTTAGATCTAAGAGTCAACTAAGGGTCAATTTATTTAAGCTGGGCTTATCTGAAATGGTTCTTCTCTATGCATCCTTCTTGGATCAGAGGGAAAACTAAGAAATGTTTTCTTGGTAACAGCAGAGGCACAAGACAGGCAAGTGGAAACAGAGAAGGGCCCATGAAGGCCTAGACTTGGAGATGACCCACCATTACTTTGGCCTCATTCTGTTGGCCAAACCAAGTCACACGGATGATCTCAAAGTCAAGCAGGGCAGGAAGATGGGGGAAAGGGTGACTTGCCTGCATGGAAAAAATTCCAAAGTCATATGCAAGAGTATGAATATCAAGCTTGGCAGAAAATCTTGGGGCCAATGATGCAATCGACTCAGGGTGGAATGACAGGAACCCAAGTGAGCTTGGAGGGTTATGGAGCAGGGGTACAGTTGCCTGCAACCAAGACCCCACACAGGGCAGCCTCCCTGGCTGAGATGTCCAGGCTCATGAGCCAGGGACAGAGTCATAAGCCCCACTCACCAGCAGGAGATGCTGAGAAAGCAAACAGGGCATGGGAAGTACTTACTTGGGCCTGAAGACATCTGACAGCTGGGGTGCAGGGGAGGAAGTCTAAGGAATTAATAACCGTGGGCCGGAACTAGACCACCGACTACAGATGCTTCTGGATAGAGGCCAAGGACCTGTGATGGGACAAGCCACACCCCAAGGAGGCCCACGAGGACCAAATGCCCTCCTGTCAATTGGTGATAGATGAAAGCAAGGCCACAGGAAATTAGCTCAGCCCTCCCACTTCGGGGAGAAGAGGAGAAGGAGGGAGATGAAGAGAATCTTGACACCCCTACGTCGGATCCCAAGTGGATCACAGTTAAATTAGAAAGTCACGGAGCTCTGTGAACGTACAAGATTAAGCTTTCTATCCCTGGCAGAAATGGACTCACCAGGTAAGGACTGTGACAAAGAAATAATGAAAGTTACATCTAAGCATGGTTTATGGATGGTGGTGACCGTGAACTTGTAACCCAGGACTTGTATGTGTCCACTTCTGTACGTTGTAATCACATTTTCGTTTTGCTGGACTTCTTATCGCTTTTCATCAGAAGATCAATTACACCGCTAATGGAAGCCTTTTAAAGGCTTGTGTCAGAGCCCCACGCGAAGGGCACAGGAGCCCCCCTTATGATATTCGAGTTTGCCTTTCCTCTTCCTTGAGTCTCGCAAACACTGACGGATGCTTTTCTGCATCAGCTAATGCGGAGGGAGTCTCGCTGTCTGGCATTCTCCAGGGGAAGTTTTAACTTGTGGCTTAGTGCATTGATTATGTTGCGTTTCCTTTTCATTCTGTGTTTCTGGGAGGGGGCGGGGAGTGGGGGATGAGAGCAGATTGGAGCCAGGCTGTCCTCATTTGACTTACCAGTATTTGGAAGGCACTTAAGTTTTTCTCTTTTCTATTGGAATAGGAGTGAAATCCAAAATTCCTAGCTGTCTCTAAATACCAACTGACTAAGCTTAAAGACTCCCAAAATAAACAGCTTAGCATTCCGGAAATTTACCAGAGACCTGGGGGTTTGGGAAATGAAGCACGAACCTCTTGCCCTCCCCACTTAGATTCTACTCAAGTGGCCCCTGCCTCAACAGGGAAGGGGACAGATGTATGTTTTGTAGCTAGTTGATAAAGGATGGGTTTCTAACACTTCGGCTTGTGATGCTGGGCCCCAAAATAGAATGTTACATGGCCAATAAGATGAAATGCAAATTCAGCTGGGTTAGTTTGCCCCCCCTTCTCTCTACCTGTGCCATACCTTCCTATCCTTAAGGGGCTGATTCAAGGCTCCCCTCGTCCCTCGTAGCCTCCTAAAACACCGCCTATACTCACAGCATCTAGCTCTTAAGCAACACTTATTTTGGGGTCCACAACACCTGGCAGAAATGTCCTCACTCCCATTCCCTGCCTTGTACAGACATCACTAATTGATCACAGCACTTCCTCCTGCTGATCTCATATTATAACCTCACAATTCTCTGCTCCAGGCAGCTGGTACTGATCAATGGCACTTGGCACTTAAGGTGCAGCAGCTTTGTAGTGCCAGATTTAGATTCTATTCTGAACCTCTAGGCACTGAAAATAAAAATAAGCATAATACTAGCTATCATTTATTGACTGTGCTAGATACTTTTCAAAGATCATCCCATGTATTCCTTTTCACAACATTACAAATTAAGCATTACGTTTCCCCATTTCATGAACAAGAAAACCAGGACTCAGAGAGGTCAAGTAACTTGCAAAAGGTCACACAGCTGGGAAATGGTGGAAATGGAGGAAGAGTCTAGTTCTAATATACTTTGAGGCCCCTGGGGTCTTGATTTCTCCAATAATCCACCACGCCCCACAGCTGGGTTGTCATAACATGCCATGTTATTTCATGCTCTGAGCCCTTTCTTAACACAATCCCCTTCTCCCAGAATGCCCTTCATCCTTCCCAGCTATTGGAAACCCTCTAATCTCCCAAGAACCAGCACCACAGGCATCACATCTTCCAGAAAACCCTTCCTGACCCAGCTACAACTGCTCCCACTCTTCTTTTTGCTCCCCCCCCTCACCAAGAGAGGATTCTTACCTTTAAAATTCCCCTTGAAAGTAGAGTCTCAGCAGTGTTTATTCTTCTCTGCCAAGTTGGAAGGAAGGAGGGAAGGAAGGAAGGAAAGAAGGAAAGAAGAAAGGAACGAAGGGCGGGCCCAGACCTCAGGCCCTCGAGGGTAGATTGTTGGTTTTCAGTTCCTCAGGAACTCAGTTGACCCTTTGCATGTGTTCCCACTGCTTGTTTGCCAGGGTACTGGGTTCTTTGTCTGGGGAGCCATCTGGCTGAGCAGGACGACCCAAGGACCTACTCAAATGTAAAGATATAATTAGTGAAGGCCACCCAAGGGAGCACACTCAGAGTGGAGACCCAGAAACTTTGACCAGCAAAGTGAAGGTCTTAGCCAAGAAACGCAGTGCAGAGTGTCGGATCCAAAAGGCCAGACCAGAGGAACGGTAGATGGATAGGGCAGCCTTCTCACTGGTCCCCACCCCGTCTTCCCCTCCAGTCCTCCCTGACGCTGCCCTCAGGTTAGCTTGCTCAGACAGACATCTGCTCTATCCCTCTGCCCTGGAAAAAAACCCTTCCATGGCTCCCCATTGCCTCCAAGTACAAGGCCCAACCTTTTTAACATGGCACACAAGCCCTCTATGATGTGAGCCCAATTGTCCTATCCAAAGGCTTCTCCTGCCTCTCTCCAATCCACTCCTAACATCTCAGGAACCTCAAGTGGCTTGAATCTCAACAGGAGCCAGGTGATTCCTGGTGTGTGGACCTTTGCTCCTGGTATTCTCTCTTCCTGGAATGACTACCTCCTTCCTGTTGTCCCAGATAGCTCCTACTTATTCTTATTCTCCATGACCCAGCTCAGTCGTCACCTTCTCCTGGCTCCCACACTAGGTGAAGGACCTGCTGGGAGCCCACAGCCCCCTTCCTCAGCCACAACACCTGCCTTGCTGACGCACCTGTGCGGCTAGTGCCCAGCACGATGGCTGGATGGCAGTGCACATGCCATGTTTGATGACTGAGGGCTCAGATTCAGAATGACGAGTGGCTCAGGGCCAGGGACTTGGAGCAAAGACAGTGACGGCAATTTGGGCTGGAGCTTTGTTTTTATGGTTTGCCAGCACCTATTTTAAGGGGACAGTAGGAGACACACTTAATCCTCTGACCACTCTGCCGAAGGAGGGTTAGAATTTGCAACCCTACTTGAAAAGAAGACTTTCAATGTTTCTCTTTACCTATCGATGCATCCTTTCCCCCCCAAATCTCTGGGCTGCTCCTACCTGACAAGACACACCCTGTCTCTCTGTTTCTAGACCTCTCTGATAATGATACTGGACCTGGATTGCTGCACTCTTGCCCCTCTCTCTTCCCTCTCCTGTTATCCTCCTTGCCTTCGTTGGTTGGGCTGGGTCCACCCTCTTCCCTTCTAGTATCCGCTAACTACAACAACAATAATATCAAATAGCAACACGTCACGGAGTGCTTACGGTAAGCCAGGCTCCACGTTTTCTGTGCATTTTCACAGTGGATCCATTTTTCTGATTCTGAGAGAAGGAAAGAAATGTGTCCGATGACACTCAGCTAACAGGCTTCATTGCCAGCACCCCAACTGGTTTTCTGGGCCCCAGAGCCCGAAGAAATTCCTCCTTCTACGCTCACCGATCTGGTCCTCCAGGGGCATCCTCTCTCCCTGCCAGTCACTGTGAACTTCCAGCAGACAGAGAAAAAGCCACCTCTAATATGTTCTCTCTACCCTAGTCTTTTCCCCTTTCTCAATAAATCCATTTAAGAGTAAAGCATTTGATGGACAGTTTAATAGAGCTCTCCTTAAACCTGGCCACATTAATGATTTCTGGCGGGCTAAATGCCAACTTCCATAGCTCAATAGCTGTTTTCTTCCTTAACAATCCGTGTTTCACTCGGGGATCTTTATTGGGTGGACAGGGTAGCGTGCTTTATAGGGTCATTGCTAAGTCAGCGGACCTGGGATTGAAGCCAGACTTGCTGTGTGACCTTGAGCAAGTCATTTAACCTCTCTGGACCTTAATGGTTCGAAAATGATGATAGTGATGTCCAGTCCTGCCTACATATTATGAGGGAGTATTTCAATGTGTCTGTAATTTTTTTAAGTTCCTTGGAAAAGGGGCCAAAATAGATAAACAAACATTTCGCCCTAGTGGGTTCTTACTTTTAAATATAAAAGTGCAAAATTTCTCTGTAAATAGTTTTGCAACCGTACAGCCGCTCAGATAACACAGATAAGCTCTGCCCACTTACCTTATAATGATCTATCATTTCCTGGAAACTGGGAATGTTGTTTTCCTTCAGACGGCATTTTTATTTATTTATTTTTTTTGAGCTAATGTACACGGAAATATATTCTATCAGAAAAGAAAAACAACAACAAAAAAAGAAGATTTAGCCTGATTCTTCCACACACTGTACTCACCATATTCATAGACAGAGAAATCGAGTCTCAGGGATGTTCAGTAACATCCCCAAGGTCACACAGCAAGCAGGTGGCAGAGTTGGGGCTCAGTTCTGTGTCTTTAACCAACAAGCAGAATGGAGAGAGTGGAGGTCCAGGGGAGGGCCGAGCACAGTCAGGTGGGGGCTTCCGGAGCAATAGGGCGGCCTTATTCTCTGCTTGCAGACGGCGTTGAGATGCCTTAAAGCCTTGAAATCAATGTCAAAAGCCGTAAGCAAGATCACTTTCACTTTCTAAAATCTTTTCTTACTTTTAAATTCCCTGGCTCTGGCCCACTACCAAAGCCCCAGGTTGTATGTTTAGACAATAAAAACTGTCATCCTGGGTCCTGTTCCTATGAAATGCCTGCGGCAGCTCAGCCCCATGTCCTGTGGGCGAAAAGGCAGAGCAGAGAGCTCGGTGTCTGCGCAGGAGTGTTTATTAAGTAATATTCCAAGACTGTAAACGCGTCCTTTGATGTCACTCCTCACTGACTTGGGGATGAGATGCGCTGACAGCCTCACCTTTGCAGAACTTGAGTTGGTCAAGGGGGAGCCACGACTTCCAAAGACACAGGTCCAGCCGAGCACTCTGCCACGCTTTGTCTCATTTCATCCTCACGAGCTGCCCTTTCGGACGAGGAGGAAACAGAAGCTCAGAGAGCCTGGGTCACTTGCTTAAGGCCACACAGCCAGCAAGTGATAGAGCTGGTCTGTGGGCCCTAGGCGCATGTTCTTTTTTTTTTTTTTTTTAAAGATTTTATTTATTTATTCGACAGAGATAGAGACAGCCAGTGAGACAGGGAACACAAGGAGGGGGAGTGGGAGAGGAAGAAGCAGTCTCATAGCAGAGGAACCTGATGTGGGGCTCGATCCCATAACGCCGGGATCATGCCCTGAGCCGAAGGCAGACACTTAACCGCTGTGCCCCCCAGGCGCCCCCCAGGCGCATGTTCTTAATCACCGTGTTAGATGGGGAACAAGGACAGCATCCGCAGCTACACGGCCCAGAAAGATCACTGCTAGCTTGGGGTGGGGGGGTGGGTACCCCAAGGCCAGCCTCACCTGCTCTTGCTTAGGGTTTTGTTATGCCCAGCTTCACCCAGAACGCGCACCTGGGCTGCCTTGTAGACCCAGCCACACAGAAGGCCAGGAGGAGGCTGCAGATGCCCGCGAGGGCCAGAGAGGGATCCGCAGGAATCACAGGACAGTGAATAAGGAGGTCTGGGTTCTCATTCCGGTCTGACGGCTAGCTCACCGCACTTAAGTTCTCCACAGTGAGTCCGAAAGTTTGACTAAATGGCCTCTGGGGATGCTCTGGGCTACAGAGGAGCCAAAGAAAAATAAAATAAGACACAGTCCTTGTTTTCGAGCAAGCTCCCATCTCCTAAAGGAGACAGATGAAATATAGGACTTTAAGACAAGAACGACAAGAGTCAGTGTCTGATGGAGGAGGCGGTGGAGTGTTTCCATGGGAGCCACGAACGTGAGGATTCATTCCAAACCAAGACACATCATAGGGCAGCCCCTGTTGCAAGAATGGTGCACATCTTTTTTTTTTTTTTTTTAAATGCTGAACGATAGTTGTTGCTTTCAGATCGATGGTATGGGGCAGACTAGACCATTGGGTAGACTGCCTTGTTAAGTGTGAAGTGCATAATACCTCAGTTCTGTGGACGGTTCATCCCCCCTGCCAGCCTCCTCCCTGGTCTGTCCCGGTGTCAAGGTTTATAGCCCAATAGCTCAATGTTTCAACAAGGTGGGGTGTGCTTATACTCAGTAATGGTGCTGGCTTGTTCCGTTAGAGAAGCCAATTTATTTTATCCTTGTGAAATAAAACCCAGTTGTCTTGATCTTCTCTTCTGAATCACATCTAATTTGATTCTCTATTGGAGTTGGGTTTATTTTTTCCTCCCTTTCTGTCTGAAGTTTTAGGAAAGGCCCAGGACTGAGAACAGAAGCAAATTGATGTAATGGGAGGAGCTGTAGAAACTAAATGAGAAGCCGGTGGCCCTTGGAGAATCAGCGGCCCCTGACATCAGACCCCTGCCCCCAAGGGGGCGCAGGGGGAGGGGAGAGGCAGCCTGCACTTTGAACTCTGGTTCTGGGAAAATTTGAAGGCGGAACTTGAAAACCTCGCTATGACCTGGTCCCTGTTACATCACCAGCCCCAACCCGCGACACCTCAGGCCACACTGAAATTTTTTGTTATCACTCCTTTAACGCTCCGTGATTTTTCTACCGGCCAGCGTTTCATGTCCTATGTCCTCTGGCTGAAAGGCATATCTAACCCACTTCTCCCATCCTTGACCCTCCAAATTCTACTTAGAGTTCATCATTGGTTTCTACTGCTCCTCCCTGTCTCTAGAAAATCTTCCCGGACGCTCCAGGTCTGGGTGAGTTATCTCCTCCGGGCTCCCTCCCATTCTATGGTCCTGACCAACCTGCGGTCCTCACCACTGGCCCATCCCTCTCCTTCATGAGACTGGAGCCCCCCTGAGGTAGGGGCCACGGCTGCCTCATCACCCACATTCTGCCACCTCCCAGCCATGTGACCGTGAGGAAGTCATGTGACTTCTCCGTGTCTGTTTCCTTTTCTGGAAACTTGGGGTAATGGCAGGGGACTTTTGCGTGGATTAAATATTCATACTTACAAAAAGCCTCGAACAGAGCCTGGCACACAGCAAGCACACAATAAATGTCAGCTGCTCTCAGGACTCACCACCGTTTTACCAGCACTCACCACGAGACCTCTTCCAGAGCTCTTGCTCAGTGGAGATGTTGGGGTCGTGGATATATTAATGTTGTGTTCTATGGTTTCGCTGCCCGCCTTAGACCAGAAGGGACCGCAGGGCTCAGCTGCTACATAGACAGATTAAGTCTCCTGTTGCATTTCTTCTCATTCACGAAAGCACAAGAGGTAATAAAAATGAGAGAGCCTGGGGCGCCTGGGTAGCTCAGTCGTTAGGCGTCTGCCTTCGGCTCAGGGCGTGATTCCAGCATTCCGGGATCGAGTCCCACATCGGGCTCCTCCACTAGGAGCCTGCTTCTTCCTCTCCCACTCCCCCTGCTGTGTTCCCTCTCTCGCTGGCTGTCTCTCTGTCACATAAATAAATAAAATCTTTAGAAAAAAAATGAGAGAGCCATCCCTCCGCTCCCCTAAATGAGATGGTCAGTCTTACCGCCTACATATGGGGGAAAATGCCAGAGCTCAGAGGGGAGCTGACCGCCTCCAACACAGATGGGCAGTGTGTGCAGAGACAATTGGGTAAAATGAGGCACACGACGCTCTTAGCACTGTGCCCGTGTTTCCTGCTGGACCCTTGCTGGCTACCATCCTCCTCACAGGACAGCCACTCCTTTTGTCTGCTCAGCTAGGTGACCCCAGGCAGCATTAGCCACCATCCTTGGGACCCCCAGCCCTTTGCATTCCTCCTCTCTGACGCAAACAGGAGCGTGGGCACAGGTCTGGGGTAGGCATTGCAGTCTCCTCATCTCTGCCCCTCAGCACCCAGCATGAGGCACATAGTAGGAGCGCAGTCACGTGAGCTGGTTTTGTGGTGCTCCATCCCTCCTTGGTTGGGTGAGCCGACGGGATCTGTGTTTGTCAGCATGGGACAAAGCCTGGCCCCTTGGTAATAATGGGTTAGAGTTGGCTCAGGGAAAACCCTGGTACAACACCGTTAGCACGGACCACAAGTGTACCACACAGGATAGGACTCTAAGCGCTCTGCACCCTCTCCACCCTCCTATCAGCCCTGTGGGATGGATACCATCTCCCTCCTCACTCTGCAAAGTGAGTGAGGCGCTGGAGGCTGGGACTGTGGCTGCTTGACTTGTGAACACTTGAACCCATGCAGGGGGTCTAGGTCTGAGCTCTCTGAGGTCCCTTGCTCAGCCACCTCTCTCAGACACCCCTGCACATCCCCTCTCTCCCCGGACCTTCAGAATTCCAGGCCCCGTGCCTCCTTGACTTCAGACTTTATAAATCTCTGATCTAAGTATTTATGTTCTTTCATCCTTACCCTTGACCTTAAACATGATCATTACTGCTTCAATTCCCCGTAATAATAGACTCCTGGGAAGTGGAAAGGCCCGAGAACTTCCTTTGTCAACTCCATCTCAACCCAGTGAGCAGGGCTCAGACCCTGGTTGCACATTGAAGTCTCCTAGGGGAGTTTTTAAAAAAATGCAGATGCATGGGCCCCGCCTCTGCACCCCCCCCCCCCACACTAAATTAGAAATTTGCAGGTTCTGGCTCAAACACCTCCATTTAAAAAGAAAATACCCCTATGCTTCCAAAGGGCAACAAGAATCCTGCTCCAAAGGGTAGGGCTAGTGTTTGGAGTCATTTTCCCTGGATTCAGTGTTACTCCTCTAGCATCAGTCCTGTGCCCTTGAGGGAAATGTGCAAGCTCTCTGAATGGCCATTTCTCAATCAATAAAATGGGAAGGAAATTGTTGGCCTGGAGAGGTATTAGGTAACCTAAATGCGCTAAGGCTGGCAGAGCATGGAACACACAGTAGATAGTCATGAAAGCTAAGACACCTCCCTCCCCAACTCCCATTGTAACTGCACACCCCTTCTTACTTTGATCAGCCAAACCAAACAGGTCAAGTGCTGGTAGATTGCAGTTAAAATGAGGGGTTTAGGTGTGACTTCTGGCTTCACCTTTTAACACCTTTGTTACCTTGGGAAAGGGTCTGAGCCTCAGTTTCCCCATCTGGGAAGTGGTGCCGATGCCATGTACCCCAGTAAACATGAAAGGAGAACGCATGCACAAGGGTTCAGCACAGACCCTGGCGCACAGGAAGTGCTAAGTCCGTGAAAGCTGAAATGTGCAACATTCACGTCTGTCTCCATTGCTGAATTTTAGACCTCTGTACCATCAAACCTACATGCTCCTTTTGACTCAAACCGGGACCATTCGGGGACTGGACCAGAATTTCAAGAACCTTCAGTCTTCCAGGTGCCAAGTTAACACATTTTTGTTTTTAAACTATAAGGATTGGGGACTTAATCCACAGAAAATAGGCTTGGCAGAGTCCCATAAGAACCAACACAACTTTTACCTCCAACACTGTCCGGGCCTTTATTCAATGATGTGAAATTACTTTAACAGTCGTCTCTGGGGAGGGTAACTCCAGGGGAAAAAAAAAAAAAAAAAAAAGGTGGTCAGTTCCAAAGCAGGAGATAGAGAGAGTGAGCACATCAGACAAAGGCAAGCCAGATCCAAAAAATATCTGAACAGGTCTGAGGCATGAGCCAAATCTACCAGGGTGGAATTTAACAGGGACAGATGCTCAATAAATGCTGATTTGAGAGAATGTTAAATCCTGCTTCTGGGTTCTGAAAACCAGACACATAAATGCACGATAGGGAAATTATGGCATTACCGGCTTCAACGCTCAGTCAGCTAATGGCTACCGGGCCTCCATGTCCCACTCACTGTGGGGTCGTGGTGGAGATAGGAGCTCTGGAGCCAGCCTGCTTCCATCATTTACCAGCTAAATTATTTACCTCTCTGAGCTTCTGTGTTCCCATCTAGAAAATAGAGATAAAATAGTGTCTACCTTCTGAGTTGCTGAGAGAATTAAATGAGACAGTGTCTCAGCCCTGTCCTAGAGACGCAGAGAAAAATAAAACAACTCCCACGGTCAGAGAAGGCACAGCCTCGCAGGAGAGACTGACGTACAACCCACCTGGGCAAGTCTGTGCACGAGTCTGTCCCTGAGATACTATAGACCAGGGGTTGACGAACTGGAGCCTATGGGCCAAGTCCAGCCTGCACCTGCTTTTATAAATAAAGTTTTATTGGAACACAGCCCCACCCATTCCTTTACATACTGTTTATGGTTGCTTTCCCACTGCAACTGGAGGGTTGTGTCCTTGCAACAGAGACCATATGGCTCGCAATACCTAAAATATCTAGAATGCAGCCCTTTACAGAAACATTGTGCCAGCCCGTTATAGAGGAAGAAGTTAACTCTGTCTTAGATGCCAAGAAAGGAGAGAGTTTTTAGCCCCGAGATAAGTTGAGTCGGCTAAATAGGTGAATACATATCTTTTCCAATGAATGAATTTGAGGTGTTGAAGTTTTGATAGCTGGCCCAAGGTCATAAATGCAGGATTCGAACCTGGATCTAATGATTTTGCACGGCAGCCTCTCTTCACCGTCCCACGCAAACTAGTACAATCAGATAGCATATTCGAGGTGGGTATGGAAGACGAATAGGAGTCTTCCAGGTGGAGATGATGTCCAAAGGATGAAAAAGGTATCCAAAGATATAGATGAAAGAGCAAGAACAAAGTGTCCAGGACGTAAACATATTTGGAAAATGCAAACAGTTGAGTGCTAAGAGGTTTCAGAGTATGAAAGCTAGACGGAGATGATAAAGAAGAAAGGAGTCAGAAGGTGGGCAATGAATGAGAGAATGCGAACAACTGTCCACTTGTAAATCACCGCCCACGGGTCCGCAGAATCACACTCCCACAAAGGGGATTCCAGGAGCACTGGGCACAATCAGTGCAATCAAGCCTAGCTATCTCATTGTACAGATGGCAAAACTGAGGCCCCCGGAAGCAGGGAATTTGCCCAAGGCCACACTGCCCATCTGTAGTAGGAAAGACAGGGTCCCAAATCAGGTCGCAGCCATGGAAAAAGGGAGATCCTGCCAGCAGGGGGCGTTGCAGCCAGCTCACCTGAGGTACAGGATCCTGGAAAATGTGCAGTCAGCGGATGAAGGGAGGTCCCGCGTTTCCTTGGGACCGATTAGGTCCAATCGCATTATCCATCTTGTGCCATGGCATCCCAGACCCGTTTCTGCGGGGTCACCATGCTGTTTCAGATGAGCAATGCCGGCTGGAGGCCTGCCAAGGCACCTGTGGTATTTTGATAACTTCACATATTGCCAACTTCTCATATTAAATATACAACTTACAAGCAGGGCAAAGTTTAACTCACTCTAATCAGCTGTAGAATGAACCGGGGACTTGCTGTACCTCTCTAAAGACCTGTGCCTGCATCACGCTCATCACTAATGGTCGTGCGTGAGGCTCTCGGCTTCCCAAGATCGGTTATTAATGAGGCCTGGAATTACGGATTTCAATTAAGAACTTTACATTGGTCCTGAAACGCAGTGGGATCCACTCTGGGGAAAGATAAATGCGGAGATGAAATGCAATCCCCCATCCCCACCCCCTGGCTTCCCCAGGTACCATCCTTCCAGCACCATCTCTGTCTGAATCAGCAGCAGCAGCTCAGGGCAAAGAGGATGGCATTCCTTTGGTGCAGATCCCGCCTACACGGTCTGCAGACCCCTCCCTGGAGTCTGGGCTTCTTCTCTTGTCTCTTGGGTTCACAGAGAGCTAAGGATGTATCAGTGGCTCGAGCACAAATACAAATGAACATGCTCCCACCCACTGCCCTGTCTCTCTGAGAACTGTTGTGAGAGCCAAAGTCACCTAATAAGCATTCATTAAGTACCTACTGTGTGCAAGATGACAACGTAAGCTGATGGTGGAGAAAACCCTCTGGAAAATTCTTTGAAAGCCAACTGAATTGAGTCTAGATCCTGGCTCTGCCCAGCTGAAACCAGGGGGTCTTGAGTAAGTTAGTCTTTCTGAGACTCTGTTCCTTCCCCCTCTAAAGTGGGAATAGCAGGAAATCCATCACACAATTCTAGGGATTATATATGTCAGCCTGAGTGATGCCCCTACCTGTTCCTGAACGCCGTTCCCCCGACCTTGGAGGAGCCATGCACAGCTAGTTGGCATTTCTTTGGTCTCCCTCAACCATCACCCATCCTTAGAACTCCTTGCTTCTTAACGTCTCCTCCCCTGTTATCGTGAGCACTCAGCAAAAGGCCCTCACCATTACTAGTTTTACCCAACCCCAGAACTTTAATCAGAATCTACCATGTTCTTAGGTACCAGGCGCTTGGGAAAAATGCATCACCGCATGATTAAATATCTACTCCCAAGCACCTTAACCTCTAGTTTTAGAAACAAGACTAACACGAGATGGAGTTATTCTGTATCCCGTGAAGACTGTGTAGTGCCTAGTTCAGAGAAGGGGGAGACTCAAGCGGGCTGTGGAACTCAGGAGACTAGTTTGGAAGGAAAGGCAAAGCATTAACCGAGAGGAGGGCTGCTGGCACCAAGCCTGGGGACCACGATGGAGCAGGGAAGTATCGTCTTAACTGGCTTGCAGGGCACCCCCAGGAGAGCCATGGGGATGGTAGCATAAGCTGCTGTGTGGTAAAAAANAAAAAAAAAAAAAAAAAAAAAAAAAGCCCTGAGCTATCCCAGCTCTGCCATCCCTTCTCCTGTTGGGGCTCAGTTTCCCCACCTACAAAGTGGAGAGAATAAAACCAACGGCCTCCTGGGTTTGTTGTGAGGTGCACACAGAATGCAGCATGTGAAAGGCATTGAAAACTAAAATGTGCAGATACGTGGAAAAGCATCCCAGTCATCAGGGAGAAGCCAGACAAAGCAGTGAACACACGCACAAAACACGCACACACACACACACACACACACACCAATGCACGCATCAGTGACTCCGGATCTTCTTTTGCCTTGGGCTGTGTGACCCCAAGAGATCACCTTGGTTCTCACTGCTGGTGGCAGTCCCTGGCCCTGGCTGTTCTATCCCCGGGCTGGGCAGGATTCAGGTTCCCTGCTCTCAGCCTCGGGCTCCTTCGTATTCCAGGCAGGCCAGTTCTCCCGTCGCTCTGTGATAAAGTAAACCACAAACAGATTTCCCATGAACTCATGACAGCCTTGCTGCCTGGAAGGCAAAGCCTCCCGCTTGTCCTCAGCGCTACCCAAAGAAGGGTGGGAGGAAGCAGCTGGAGGAGACAGAAGGGCTCAGTTATCTCACTTTGAGGGACGAACAGCCAGGACCAAAATCTCAAGAAAAACAAATGGGAGTCAGCACGATTATTCTGTGCTAAGTGCTACGCTACCTTAAATATTGCAGCTTAATCTCGCCAAGCCTCAGATGGTACAAACCAAATTTCTCATGTATATACTATTGTTTTAACTAAAAACCACAGGACTCTTTCCCTCCTCTTCATAGTCACAATTTATTTATTGGTGTTTTTTAAAGTTCCTGTCTTTATCTATTCTCATAATCCATGAGAAAAATGGTAGAAGTTTCTTTTCACATTTTAAAGATGAGAAAACCCAAGCTCTAGATGACCTTCTGTGGGATTAGGGTGGACGCTAATCCAGGGACCCATGTCCTTACATGAAGAGGACAATTTGGGAAGGGAGGCACACACACGAAGCATGCCATGTGATGACAGTGATGTGTCTACAAGCCGAGGAACACCAGGGCTTGCCAGCCACCACCAGAAGCTAGAAAGAGACAAGGAAAAATTCTCCCCTAGAGCCTTCAGGGGGAGCCTGGCCCTGCTGATACATTGATTTTGGACTGTCAATCTCCAGAACCACGAGCAAATACATTTCTGTTGTTTTAAGCCACCCGGTTTGGGCTACTTTGTTACAGCAGTACTAGGAAACTCATACACTAGAACTGGCAGGACACAAAATGAGTGGCAGATGTTCCATCCACCGGCAGCCATCTTGCCCTGAAGCTCTGGCGCCTTCTGACTGATGTCTTTGTGGATTTCATTGCCCACGTGATCTGTCCCATGTCATAGAAATCAGGCAAAGGCACATCTCAGTCCCTTGCAGAGAAGCTTTTCAGGAACACTGTATATGTTTCAAGTCTCAGTGGCTTCTAGATCTCTTCCCAATTCTTTCACCTTCCAACAAACTATTTTAATCATCTACATTCATCCAACCATCCACCCATCCATTAATTACCTATTATCCATAGATAAGATGTCCTAAAGAGTTGGGACACAAAAGTGAACACAATAAGTCCTGTAGCTTGGATTCATAGCAGCAGAAGGGTTGGAGAAAAACATAAACTAAACATTCAAGCTAATGAGTAAACAAGATAATTTCTAGGTAGAAAACAAAACCAGGCAAGAAGAGGATGGACGTAGGGAGGGAAATTTAGATCTAACCGTCACAGAAGGCCACTGAGAAAGCGATCGTTGAGGCAAGTGGACAGAACCTTATGTTTTAAAAAAAGAAGAAAAAAAGACAAATGGATGTTATTACCCATGAGGCTTTTTGTCCTGAGAAGATTGATAGCCCAAATAGCTTATCTCCTGACTCCATGCCCTTTGCCTCCCCACTGGACCAAACCTTAAAAAACAACAACAACAACAACAAAAAAAACCATAAAACCCTGAATCCTAGATTTGGGATTCCTGAGGTTCAACTATGAGCCAGGATGCCCCTCCCTTCCCTGTGTGCTGCACTGTTTATAAGTAGAGTGATTGTATAATTTATCATCCAGACTGGAATGCTTTTGAGGGAGGGAGGAGGCATTCTTGCTACTTCACCAGGACCACAGGCCTAAACCAGCGCTGTCCCAAGTGAGTCTCCGCTTGGTCACCCTATTTATAGGGGGCTGCAACTGGCTCCAAGACCTGTAAGCCCAGTAATTTAACTTTAACATTAGTATGCCAGATTAATTAGCCAGGGTGGAGAGGAACAAAGGAGGGTCGTTAGGTCAATGGTGGCCAATCAAAGTCATCGAGAGATAAGGTGAAAGTCTTCTGCCTTCCTCCACATACGGTTCTGTGTTAATACCAGACTTCTTTATGATGTACCATAACACATCCACGGCAGATGCCAGCCTGCCCATCTTGACCTTCTTAATCCTTGAGCTGTAGCATCAGACTTGAAATCCCAGAATGTGTGAAGGGAAATTAGAGCTTATGACAGAGGCTCCTAGAGACCCCTAACACTCATGCTCCGCTTCTTTCACAGCAATAGAATTTATCTGCCCAGAATATGGTCTCCATTCCCCAGCTTCCCTTGCAGCCAGGACTGTCATGTGACTTCATTGGAGCTAATGAATATAAGCACAGGTGCTGAATGGAAACTTCCAGAAACCTCTCTGAAGGTACAGCTGTTGGGTAGCCTTTGCCCTTTCGAAAGTCTCTTTCTTTTACCATCTTTCTGTGACGTTAATATGATCGTTAGAATTTCTCCTTGGACCTTGAGGTCAAAGGGCACACTATAGAGATGGTGGAGGGGTCCCTGGGAACTCTCTGGAATAGCAGCCCCCAGCAGCCCTGGACTTGAACATGAGAGAAATAAGCTTCCAATGCATTGAAGTGTGAACCTAATTGTAGTAAGACCCAGTTTCTCTAATTCCTGGTGTTAATTCCACGGGTTTAGAGAACTGAGTCCCAGAGAGGGGATGAGAGGATGTCCAAAATCAAACCAGCTAGTTG
Source organism: Ailuropoda melanoleuca (assembly GCF_002007445.2). Lineage (NCBI taxonomy): Eukaryota > Metazoa > Chordata > Mammalia > Carnivora > Ursidae > Ailuropoda > Ailuropoda melanoleuca. The sequence continues at coordinate 46,430,408 of NC_048224.1, forward strand.
ATAATTACAAAATAGCAGGCTTCCCAAGTTCCAGCTTCCACAATATTCATTCTCCTATTCAATAAGCCTTTCTGAACACAAACAATGTGTCAGGGAGTAAACAGGTGCTGCGTAAACAGAGTAAATCATGCTTGCTCTTGGCAGGAGCTCATGACCCAGAGAACAAACAATAAAGTTACAGTCAATATATATATAATGTATATTATATATTTATAAATATTTATACATATATGGGGCGTGTGTGTGTGTCAGACATACAAAAGAGGAAGGCATAACCAACTCTCAGAAAGAGACTTTATAAGGGAGACACCATTGAATCTGGGTGCTAAGAAAGCATAGAAACGTGTTAGCTGTTATAAAAGAGGGAAATGGCATTTCAGGCAGAAGCAACAGCTCATGCAAAACTATGGAGGCCACAGGGGGCATGGAACATGTGATAGACACAGTAATGGTCCCCCACATATATCCCTGTCCCAACTCCCAGAACCTGTGAATATGTTATGTTACAAGGCAAGCGGGACTCAAGTTTGCTGATCAGCTGTCTTCACTTCTCCGGGTGGGTTCAATATTGTCACGAAGGCCATTAAAAGTAGAAGAGGGGAGTCAGGAAAGTCAGAGTGATGGAACATTGTAAAGACTCCACTGGCCGCTGCTGGTTTTGAAAATGGAAGAAGGGGGCCATGAGCCAAGGGATTTGGATATCCTCTAAAAGCTAAAAAAGGCAAGGAAACCGTTTCTCCCCTAGACCATCCAGAAAGGAATGCAGCCCTGATGACACCCTGATTTCAATTCAGTGAGACCCTTTTGAGACTTCAGACCTCCAAAACCGTAAGGTCATAATATGTATTGTAAAGAAGCAAATGTGTCCCTTCAAGCCGCTAAGTTCATAGGAATTTGTTACAGCAGCAAAAGGAAACTAATAGAGAGATGAAAGCTCACAATGGTTGAAATGTAGAGTATGTCATTAGAAAGGAGGCTGCAGCAGTTCATGGTTCATGGCCACACAGTCTTAAATTCCAAGTAAGGATTTTGAAATGCATAGACAATGAGAAGCCACTAAGGGACTGTAGGAAGCGTGGTATGGTCAGATTTCCATTACAAAAGTTTCCCCAGCTGGACAGATGAACTGGAGGGGTGAGCTTGGAAGTAGAGAGGAGATCCCAGTGGTCTTGGTGAGAGATGCTGAGTTGGGGGACTACTCCTCTGAACCCTCAGGACCCCTGAAGCCTCCTCATTGAGCAATGGCCTCCTTGGGGGGGAGGTGGTTCCTGCATTCTCCACTCCCTTTCTTGTGTCAGCCTGTGCAGTGGAAATCTCTGGACTCGAAAAGAGCTGGGCTTGGGATCTGCTCTACCATTTACTAGCTCTGGGGCCTGGGCTAAGTCACTTCCCTTCTCTGTGCCTCAGTTAACTCATTTGCGAAGTGGTGATGACAATCCCTTCAAGGATTGTCAAGGAATCCCTTGTGCAGCCTCACGGGGCCAGTGTCATGCGGAGTATTGGGCAGAGGGCTGGGTGCCATCTAGAGGGCACCAGAGACAACACCAAGAAGACAAGGAAAGCCACAGTAGTTCCCAAAAATGACCAAGGAGAATGTGGAAAAGCCTGTTTCTAAGTGGCACAACAAAATGATGTGTGAGATCACAGAATCTTAGACACTCCAAGTTATAGATCCTAGAATCTTTGAATTCTAGAATGTAGGAATTATGGAGTTATAGAATAATAAACTCTCCAAACTAATAGTGAGCCATCCAACAATTAGCTAAGGCAAATATGAACAAACCTATCAATATCTCCACTGGTTCAGATTAGTCTTGGCTGCCTGAAGCTCTAAATCAGGAGGGTGTCTGAGACCTTGATGGTCTCCATGCATATGAATACTGAGATAGATTAGTCATGTCTCCCCATGGGTACAAGTGCTGAGATAGATTAGTTATGTCTGGCCTGAGATCAGCATTTGAGGGTATCAGTATGTAATCTTTGTATCTACCATAACTCCTTGTGAAGCAGTGGGAAGATAAGCAGGGTTTTGCCACTTAGATCACAAGACATTACTATCCACAGTACTTTACCCACTTTTGCTTAGAATAAGACAATAGGAGAGGGAAAAATATTAATACCTTAAATGCAGATGAAACTCAGTTTAAGAATAGGTACAGAGTACAGAAGCCTAGAATTCATCCCAGACTGGTTGACAGATGGACATCCACTAGTTCAAAGGATGCAAAGGCACTGGAGGGCGGATCATTCTACATCCCTTTGCAGGCAAGAGTGAGGCCAATGGGAAGGTACTGGGCTGCCAGACAGGAGGACTGGACTCCAGCCTCTGTTCACCAGGAACCCTGTATGCAACCTTTGGCAAGTCCTCTCCCTTCTCCAGCCTTCTCTATCTCCACCCAGACCATGAGGAGATTAGATTAGAACTTTGGATCTCCATATGGGCAGTTCGACCTCTATCGGTTGGGCATTTCCAGGGGCATTTTGATAATCATAACAGATGGAAGGGGCACCTTTGGCATTTAGGTGCGGATAGCCTGCAGAACACGGAAGGCATGGCCTGGTGAAGAACTGGACCACACCTGACTTGATTTTGGAAAGTCCCACCTGTCATAAGTGGAAAAAGGCCTGCTCTCATGACCTGAGTCTAGATCCTAGTTTCATTTCACATAGAGATCAGGGAATTTTTGTATGATTTGAAAATACACGGAATTTTCCAGGAATGCAGTTACTATGCAAATAAAGGAGGGATCATTCTCTGTTTTGTTCAGATCTCCACTGTTTCAGAAAAGCACAGCTCTGAAGGCCACACTGCTCATGTATTTGAGTGGCCAATTCCGCACAGTCACTTCGGCTTCCATCAAGCAATCGTCCAACTGCTATTATGTCTTCCGGTCCAGTCATACCCCCTTATTCACATATCAGCATACATATTATTTTATTATAAATTACTTTGCTTTTTATTTTCATTTACTTTGCTGTGCGGGCATTATATAGATTTTTAAAATGAGATGTCTAGGTGGGTTATATAATTTATGAATTCTATTTCAGGATAATAAAGGGAGCATCACAAAATATTAGTCTGGAAGGGCTGAGAACCACTGGGTCACATGACCCCCGGTCGCTTCTAGCCGAGGCAAAGTAGGGGTATTAGGGAAAGAGAAGCAGGCCTGACCACCTGCTGCATATTACAGGTGGAGAATGACAGTAAATTTATCTTGTTTTCCCCAATTTGTCCTCACCCGCTGGATGTCCCTTAGCCATCCACAGAACATACGGTCATCTATGCCACTGAATGCATCCTGCCCAAAGCCCCCAGTGATGAGATTGCCTGGAATCGAGTCTGGAATTCGGAATTGCTCCAGAAAGCTGCAGCTTCATAGAATTGGAGCCAAGCACGTGCTTTTTTAAAATTTATAGTGTAATTGATTTCTTTATAAGCCATTCAGACCTTATTATTTATTAATCCACCTGTCAAGGTTAATTTAAACTACTTCTCAATAAGGCGGGTTGACAATACCTTTGTTTACCAGATTGACAGCCCCCTGGGAGTAAGGTGATGGCGGAGGGGTTATTCTTCCCTCGCTGGAGAGCTCTCAGGAGGAATTTCCTGTAGGGCTGCCCAGCCCTCGCTGGGAAATGCAAGAGTCTTCCCCTCACACTGGGTGGGGACAGAAATCAAGGGCTTTACCCTCCATCCCCAACCACGTCCTAGGCCCCAGGGCTTGCACTGGACACTGCGTGACCACTGAGTCCTATAGATGGTGCAGCCTTGACTTCTCCTGGACCTTCCTCTTTTCTCCAGTCCCACTGCCATGACCTTAAGCCATGGTCATCTTCTCCCCAGACCACCGCAACAATTCCCTAACCAGTCCCCTTGCCTCTATTTTTGTATCCCTCCCATCCATCTCAGGTGATCTTCCCCAAATCCAAGTCTGACCATGTCTGAATCAAGCCCTTCAATGGTCCCCACAAAGTCAAGTTCAAAGTGCTCCGTGCCGTACCAGCCCTCCCTACCCCTCCAGCCTCACCTCCTGCCACCCCTCCTCTGCCACCTTGCATTTCCTGCTCTACCAATGCCATGCAGCCTGCTGTTTCCTGTCATGTTCTTTCCCCTTCCTACAGCCCAGTTATCATGGAAACTCCAGCACTAACCCAGTAGCTGCCCCCTGCTGCCCCTTCGTACTTCTCCCAGAGGAGTGATCACTTTCTGCCTTGCACTTATGCTCTTTAAATCCATGACTGTTGAGTCAGCAAGTAACAAATAGTTACCGAGCATAGAGCGTGGGCTGGGTATGGCGCTGAGCACTGGGGGCACAGCGGAGACCTAGGGAGGCCTCGCACCGCCTCTTGAAGCTCTGGTCCGGCCTGGGAGCTCTTCGAAGGCAGTTGTTTCTAAGCAATCTCCCAGCACGGCGCTGCAGGAAACCCGGCAAGACACGTGGAGCTATGGAATGCAACAACTGTACTTAGGCTCTCCTCTGTCATCTTGGCCACAACCCTACACAGCTCGTATTTTCATACCCGCTGTTAGAGATGAGCAAGCCGGCATCCTAAGAGGGGCATGCCTCACCAACGTTCACCCAGCTCGTCTGTGGTGAGTCCGACATTCACACTCAGGTCTGATTCCAAAGCTTTTACTCCATCTCTTGCTCTCTTCTGCAGAGCTCAGGCCTGTCGATGCTCCATGACGTGCACCGAACATTCTCTTTGTGTTTCCTCAAGTACTTTCCACAGCATCAGTGTAGCATGGCTTTGACTTCAGTGACATGAAGCGGCTGAGTTTGCACTACTGGGCGGGTCCATGACCCATGAGACTCTAAGTCCATGAACCCTAGGACCCAGCCTGCCTTGGGTAACATTAGATTTCTGCCACCTGAGCACCACCTGTGGGCACTGAGTCCATCTGGTTAAATGAGTGAATTCACGAAGTTCCCTGAGAGACTCTGACAGTGAAGCTGCCATTGACTTTGAGTGGGACATCACCTCAACCTTGAGCAAGTAGACCACTTGTCTGATCTAAGTCCTCGTGCCTCCCTCACCTTCTCAAGGTCAAAGAGCATGACTTTGGTCAGATACGTCACAGAAGAAATGTCTCAGCGTCAGCGTGCTCCCCAAGTGCTGAAAATGTTCATAGGTAACCATGCCACAAGCCTAGGTAAAGACAGACCCATTGCCCCTCCCGCAGACCGCCGGCCAATTTGGTCAGCGTGATGCAGTCAGGGGGGGAGAACACAGGCCTGTCCGACGCTTTGAGGAGTCTGCATAAGACATAAAAGAAAGAAGAGGATTTTCATTGCTATTCCATTTGCATTTATAAAAAGTAACTGTTGAATATATAAATAAGCCCAATTTAAAAATAAGAAACACGTTTCAGATCATGTGGCTTGAAATGCGCTGCTCTGATTCCACACCTCTCTCATCCAGGCCTTGAGGTGGGAGCAAAACATGTAAGTGGATCGGTTATTTAAACAGCCCTCCCCAGGGCTCATCCCCCCAAAAGATTTTTTTTTTTTTTTTTTGGACTTGGGCATAAAAGTTACTGGCAATCGAGAGAGAGAGAGAGAGAAAAGAGCAGCAGCAAAGAAGGGCCAGGTCTTGAGACTGTGTGAGCTCAGAAGGCCAATTTTGTCAAGGACAGGACAGCAGCCTGGGCTCAAAGGGACCGTGCAGAAGGAGCACGCAGGGCTCTGGCCACTCTTTGCTAGCCCCCCCCCAAGCCCCAGGAGAGGGAGGCGCCCATCTGACTGGTAGGAACCGGAAGGTCTAGGCCATGTTTCACTGGTGGTCAGGGTGGGTCCTGGCCTGTTCAAGGCTTGCCCTCTTCTCCAGTATTCCACTTATGTTCACATGCAGAAAATGTTTCCATTTCCTCTTCCTTCCTGCCTCATGGCACAAGGAGAGCGGCGAGGTTCAGGAGGGCACTCCGTCCCTGTTCGTCTCCTCACTGGGGTCCTGTGAACATGCCATTCTCCTTGCACATCTCCCTGGCCTTCCTTCCTGCGATGGACATGATAACCAGCCATCAGTTTTCTGGAAGCAGGCCGTTGGGATGATCTAGATAGTGAGGGTAATTTGGGGGGTAAGCGTGGGGGCACCTTGCTCAAATCTCCCGTATGAGACCTCGTTCCACCTTCTTCAGTTTAGCCAATGCGCACTTTGCCCTCGGTATGAGAATCCCTTCACTTTGTAAAAAGTCCACTGTGACTTCCTATTTGCCTGTTGACCTTGTGCCGCTCTGTTCTCCCAGACTCTGGGATTCTGCCAGCCCCTCCTTCACCTCCCTTGCTAGAGGGTCTCACCCTCTCCCGTGGCTTAAACTGCCTATATCTCTCTATCTCACCTAAACACCGGGGCCATATCTGTACATCAAGTATGCATCCCCAGGACATCATTCCTGATCCACTGCCCTTCCAGTATCTCCACTGGAACATCTGAGGTCTCTAAAATTTAACCTCCTCAAATCAGAACTACTGATTCCTATACCCTCCCTCCACCCCCACCTTCATAAAGAGCAGCACCATCCTCCCCCCTCCAAAACCTAGGGTCGCCTTCAATTGTTCTCCCTTCCTTGCACTCCACATTCAATCCCTCGGTAAGTGTTCTGGGCTCTCCTGCCACTATTGTGATGCGGGATCAATCTGAACACCTGTTACCATTTCTAACTCTTCTCTTAGCCACAACCAGCCCTTCTCTGGAAAATGACCCCCAGCCTCCTGATGGCCTTGGGACTCTTGCATGGCCTTCCCACGGCACCCCACAGAGAATCCCATAGGACCCGCTGAAGTCTCTAGGCACACGGCCACCTGGCCAGCTCCTCCTCTGCACTTCCCACTCCCCTCTTGGTCACCCAATTACAGTTACGCCAGCCTTCAGCCCCGGAACCTTCCACCCCAGGTCTTTTGCTTGCTGTGCCTTCTGCGAGGGGCACTCCCATCCCCGCACGGTGCGTGGCTGGCTCCTTCCCATCAGCTAGGAACCAAGTCAAGGATCATTATTACTCTAAAGAAACTACCCCATCCACCCTAGACACCCTGGTCTATTCAGCTGATACAAGCACTAATCAGTACTCAACACTACTTTACAAATGTGAGTATTGTTTGCAGTGTTCGGTGTCCCTCTCCTGCAACAGTGTCAGCCCTGGTGACAGTCGGATGGCTCCAGCTAATTCACTCCTCTGTCTGCAGTGCCTAGAACTGGGGTTGGCTCATGACAGACGTTCCATCTAGATTTGTAGGCTGACCGATGAGAGGTAGGGCTTTGCTGGCTTCATTTTACAGAAACGTGAGGCTCAGAGATGTCAAGCAGCCTGTTCAATGTCACACAGCTAGAAATTGGTAGAGCCAAGGTTGGAAAAATTTGTATCTGATTCTCAAGCCTACTCTTCTAACCACCGCACTCCCTTCTATGAGAGCGTGGAGGCCAAACGCATTCTCTTCGCCTTTCTGCAATTCCTTTCAGTATTAAAATTCCATTTTCTTCTAAGTGTATCTTTGCAAAGGCCATTAAAAGGTCATCTAGCATCTAATCTTCTTTCTTAACTTTGGAGCTAAGAGAGTCCTCTGGTGCTTTCTCAGCTGTAAAACAAAGATAATACCCACCCGTGAGACTTCAAAGACATGCCCGGCAGAGTGCCTGACACACAGGAGAAACTCCGTAACTGTTGGTTTCCCTTCTCCCTGAGACCATTTATTCCACAAATATCCACAGAGCAATGTCCCACGCTCGGTGTTATAGGCATTACAAAGGCCAGCTGGAATAAGAGTCAGATCTTTGGAGACACAAATTCTCAGAGGGGACAGAAAGCAAGGCCCCCAATATCTTTTTTTTTTAATAATAATTTTTTATTATGTTATGTTAGTCGCCATACAGGACATCCCTAGTTTTTGATGTAATGTTCCATGATTCTTTAACATGGGGTAGAATGGGCAAGAGGCCCAGACATCAGAGTCCAACAGGCCCAGGTTTAATTTTTGGTCTCCTCTGACAAGCTGTGTGATGCCCGGGGACTTACTCAACCTCTCTGAGGTTCATTTACTTCGTCTGCCAAATGGAGTTGACACCTGGCCTCAGTGTTGTGAATAGGAATCAAACAAGTTGATACATACATAAAATCCGAGGCAAGTACTCAGTGCATACATGCTGTTAGGATTGAGTTCGCTGACCTTTCCTGAGCTCTTAGAAGGGGCCAGGCTGGTTCCAAGGGCTTTACACGTGAAAACTCACTCCTCACAGTGACCCTAAGAAGTGAGCACACTTACTTCCCTCATTATAGGAGGAAGTCACGAAAGCACAGAGAGGGAAAACGCCTTGTCCAAGGGCTTACCATCAGTTCCCTTCAGTGAGCAAGGCTGAGGGTTCATGCAGCTGAGCCCAGGCCGGACTGCCTGCCCCAGAGGGCTGCCTGGAGGCATCGCACAGAGCAGAGACAGACCCCCTCCAACTGTGTGGTGCTGGCAGGCTGCTCTGGGACGGGATGTGGGGCTCCTGGGTCCCCCTAGCTCCCGCCTCCTCCACATGAAATCCGTCAGAGCCCGGAAGGGCTGACCTCCCCCCTCCAACTCCACTCCTTCCCTCCCGGGTGTCTGGCAGGACTGAGGTGTAATGTTTGAAAATTGCCCAGTAAAGTGTGAGAGCAAACCAGGTGGAATGCTAAAAGACCGGAAAACATAAAATTTAAAAACAGCCTCTGACGCTGCAAAAATCAAGGAAGGACTTTTGCAAAAACAACTCCGTTTCCAGCCAAACGGAGCTTTAATCCGACCGGTGATTTAGTCCGTCTGCTCTCCTTCCCTGGGAGTATAATAAGGTGAAGCTGGAACCAGGCTTCGGTCATGAAGGTATTTCTCCCCGCCCGCAGTGTGCGCGAGGGATGGCAGAGGGGCGGAAGGAGGTCAAGGGCAGCTGTAGGAGAAGTGTCCTTCGGGCACAAAGCCCTTTGTCCTGCAGATTCATCCCCAACCTGTGGTGGGAGGACCAGGGTTCCCTGAGGGGTACAGTAAAGGGGACCCTTGGAAGCTGGGTCCCCACCAGTGGAGAACAGGGGGTCCTGGAGTCTGAGGCCACATGGAACTCAGCATGGGGTTGCGATGTAGATCTTGGAAGCGTTTGTCTGAGGAAAGCTTGAGTTATGGCACAGGCTGCCCGGAAAGCGTGGAGGCCAGAGGTGGACCAGCCCAGGTTCAAACCCCAAGCCTGCGGCTTCCTAGCTGCGTGACCTTGGGCAAGTCCTTTGGCTTCTCTGGGTCTCCCATGAGAGAGTTGAGAAGATCTGCTTTGTGGGGTGATGGGGAGTGAAGTGTCGTGCCATCAGCCAGAGACACACTGCAACGTAGGAGCTCAACCAAAGTCAGGTCCCTTCTTCCCCTGACAGCATTAGCCTGGGAGAATCAGACTGGAGCGGCTTATTTGTTCCCCCAAAATGACCTTCCTGAATGTCTTCCTGCCCCCAGGCACCTTCCTGACTGACAGGGAGTGAGAGGGAGGCCAGATCCCTCCCGGGAACATGCTCACAGAATGCTAGCCTCAAAACAAAATGATTCTGGGAGTTTAACTGACCCAACCTCCAATTCACTGCATTCGTTCATGTGTTAACAGTGTTTAATCAGCACCTACTGTGTGCGAGGCCTTAAACCAGAGGTTCAGACATAAGGATGTGTCAAGAATGGCCCTTGCCTTGCCTTGCCTAGCAGGGGAGTCTGGTATGTGTGTGGATGGGGTGGGGAGTGGCAGCTTAGAGCCCAGAACATTCTAGATTCATGACCCGTATCGGTGGAGTGACAGAACAAAAGAACGTTAAGGGTATGTACAAAATGTGACGGAACCCAAGAAGAAGCGATGTTTGCTATGGACCTGGAGGGTTGAGGATGTTTCGCGAGGAATGAGGAGAGGGGTGGAAAGGACTTCAGAAGGGTGTCTGCCATGGCACAGAGGTCACAGAGGACAAGGGACAATCTGTGGGAAGGTCTCTGCGGGTGAAGAGCTGGGTGTGTGGGGAGGAAGAAGAAACATGGCCAGTTGTAGACAGGCCGGAGTCCATTGTAAAGAGAAGCATGTGTCCTGCTGAGAAATTTGAGTCTAGTTTGCTTGCATGTCTGCAAGGACGCTGAGTGAGTGGCCCCCAGACATGACCGCCATCAACCCCCATCCTGCCCCGTCCTGCTCTGTCATAGCGGCTGTGCAGAGCCACTCAGGTTCCCCTTCAGAAATGAAGGACTTGTCCCTTAAGCCGCTGACAGCGTTGGTGGGAGATGGCACTCAGCTGACAGTTCCTTCTGGAAATTTCTCTCTGCCAAAGAGGGCTTGCCTTGCCTTTCCGGGAACCCCAATCTGTGACGTGGTCCTGGGACTTTCCTCTTGCTGGCCCAGCCCAAGAAGAATCCTGCAGTCTGCTCTTTATGCACCACTGACAAGTCCTGTGCAGACACCTGTAGAGTGTGGGACACTTGGCTGGACAAATGGTCACAGGTGGATTCAGGGGCTCATGGAGAGTAGAGCAAAACACGTGCTTCTTTCCAGAATGCAATTATTTGTGTGAGTTGATCTGCGTGTGAATGAGTCACATGTACTGACCCCCACCTCCATGCACTCGTTGAATCTGAACTGCACCCCCAAGAGGTAGATATTACATCACTTCCTTCTATAGATGAGGACACTGAGGCACAGAGAGGTTACACAACCTACCCAAAGTCACACAGCCCGTGTGTGGAGCAGGTGGGACTTCACCCCAGGGAGTCTGCTCCACAGCCCGCACTCAAGCACTACCCTGCTTCTGGAGACTTCGTTGTTCGGGCTGAAGGAAGAATCCAAGGGGGTGGGAAAAGATAAGGGCAGTGGAGGGATGCTGTGGTGCTGACCCCCATCACACCCTTGGGGGGGCACAGGGAGGAGGCAGCCACTCCCTGAGCTGCTCTCCTAAAGAACCGATGACATGTGGGGCACAGGAGTGTTGTTTTGGGGGTCAGGTGACAGGACTGAGAGGAGGGCAACCCTGCCCTGCAGACACAGCAGGTGGCCTTGGGACACTGGGAGGCAGCATCCATGGTAGGAATCTGGAGTGTTCACTACAGAAACAGCTCAAAGGCCAAGAGCAAACACGCACAGGCTTCTTCATGAGGATGTGGGGACACCCCTGATCTGAGGACCCCTCCAAACTGGGGGAGACCCTGTGTTGGGCTGAGGTCCCGTTGCCCTGTTGGTGAAGGCTCAGTGTTACCAGGGCTTAGAGTTAATGTGGCAACGTGCGAACCTACGCCTATGGAGACCCAGACATACGGGTCACAGGAAGGTCCCTATCCACTGAGCAGGTGAAGCTGTGGACACTCCGAGTCCTGGAGCAGTTTGCCCAGGGTCATACCTCTGCCCCCCTCTGCATCTCAGGTGGCCACCTGCAGGGCTCAGGATGACCTCGTTTCCCCTTCCAGAGAGAAGCCTGGGCTACGATCCTACAATCACGTTGGGGCAGGCCCATCTCCACGGTTCCCAAAACCCAAGAGGACACCCTCAAAAATTGTGATAGCACGTTTCACCTCTTCCGAATAAATATTTGTCTTCTCAGTCATCTCTTCGCCTACTTCAGGCTCAGGATCTGTGTGCTATCAAAATAACAGACAAATAAATTTTCGTCATGAATAATTGAAAGATTAGCGGTCATACCACAGGATCTGAGTTCTAATCCTGGTTCTTTCTAGGACTCTAGAAAGAGTNTGCTATCAAAATAACAGACAAATAAATTTTCGTCATGAATAATTGAAAGATTAGCGGTCATACCACAGGAGACCTGAGTTCTAATCCTGGTTCTTTCTGTATCTTCTAAGACCTTGAGAACCTCCCTCNTAAATTTTCGTCATGAATAATTGAAAGATTAGCGGTCATACCACAGGAGATCTGAGTTCTAATCCTGGTTCTTTCTAGGACTCTAGAAAGAGTCCTTCTCTAGACTACAGGGGCCCCTGGACTAAAACAAGTGGGTCATCCTGGATGATCTGTAAAGACGTCTCCTGCAGGAACACCTTATAAATTGAGATTCATTCATACTAAAGTGTAAATGACTGCTTACTGCTGAAAAACTCAACCTCTGTCATGAGAACCATAATCTAACAAAGACCGACATTTGCAGTTGTATTTGGACTACAGAAAAGACACTCCTATAGCAGTATTTCAGCAACAACAAGAGCTGGTCATCGGGCTCCTTTAAGTGACAAGGAAAAGAATCTAATACGGATTGGACAATTTATGTATATTTCCCTAAGAACATCGTGACCCTCACCACATCAGAAGATGGTGACCACCCATTTTCAGACAAGGACGATCAGGCTCTGAGGCGTTAAGGAACTCAGGCAAGGTTACCCTGTGGCCGAGTGGCAGAGACCTGAGTTGGCCCTGCATTCCACTCTATGGAAGGGGCTTAATGGACACCTGCCATCTCCACTCTCCAGCCTAGAAAGCTCTCCTGTCTAGTTTGCATTGATTTTCATGTGTTTGTTCTTAATGCATTTGCAGAATCTGAGATCCCGGCTGCAAAGAGAGGTCAGGAATGAGAAGGCAGACTCTTTCCAGCAGCTCCAGTATTGAAAATATTTCCTGCCGTCCACACTGTCTTGTTTGGCGCCTCCTTACACTCTCCATGGTAATGGCCGGGCCACCTCTCCAGCTCATCCATTTCCAGAGCCTTGGTTGGAGATGGGTCCTGAAGGTGACCACGGAAATTGGTAGATTCAGAGAGATTAATTTCCAGCCCTCCTCCTGAGTGCAGTAGCCACTTAACTAATCTTCCCACCTCTGGTCTTGAAGCCCCTCCCCACCAACCTATAAAAGGCTACAGCATGAAATGCCCTCAAGCACAATCTGAAAATCTTCAGTGGCCCCTTACTGCCATCGGGAGAAATTCCCCAGGGTGTCTGCGGTTCAGCCACAAGCCGCATTTCAAATCTGAGCTGCTGCTCCCCAGGAATATGGGCCCATCCTGGGGGCTGGAAGGACGCAGCGCTTTCCTCCACTGTGTCCCTTGCTCTGAATTCCCAGCTGAGACTGTCCTGCAGGTCCTGAGCCTACCACAGAGCCATCTCCCACGGGCAGCACCGAGAACCCCGCTTCTTATCTGTGCCTGACACTCTCCTTGTCTCACCTGTGTTGGATCTCTCCTCTCCCCTCCCTGACCCCTGCCCCTGACCCCTCTAAAGACGCTGAGCTCTGCAAAGGCAATGACTTCTTTTCACCCATTTCGGTGTCCCTGCACTTAGCAAAGCACCTAGAACACAGGGGTTCTTAGTAAATGCTGGCGAATGAAGGAAGCCAAGTCATAGTCATAGCCCCTGAGGTCGGAACCACAGTTTGCACAAATGATCCATTCCTCATAGTGTCCTATACTGACCCCGGCAGCAAAGATGACCCCTCGGCGGTGACTAGGGGCTACAACTTTGCTGTCATATCCAAGTGCAGTGTCTGGAAGGTTTTATGCTATACGACTGCTTGTGTCCCAGCCTCCACCCCAGAGCGCTCCTGCTTACCGGCCCCAAGAGGACCTGGAAGCTTCTCAGAGAGCCCACTGCAGACCCCGAGGGCTCACTGATGCCACCTGCAGACTCACCTGTCAGGCTCTGGCCCGCTGTGCCTTCTGGGCTCTGCCTGACAGATGCCAACTGCTACTGCAGAGGGCACAAGAGGGAGACCAAAGAGAGGCGGCGCCCATGCGTTCTTGGCACCTGCCAGGCCGACTTCGTTTCCGGACTTCGCACCTGCAGATGTTAAGATTCCTCAGCCCATCGGTATAACAGGATCAGGTTTATTAATTTGCAGCCTCCAATCCATCTCGACGGCATTCTCGGCCCAGGGGTCATCACCCAGGCACCCATCTGGTGACCCCTTTGAAAGGTCCTTTGACACACGTCTCGTCCTCGAATCTGCTTTGTTCCTGGCAGTGAGCAAAGCCAGCGCTCATCCAGAAAGGTCAAATGCCCGCCCTGTGTTTGTTCACAAGGGTGATATTTCACCGAAGAGCAGAGGCTTCCTACATGATAAATAAGAACAGCAGCTCCGCGCGGGTCTCGGGGGAGGGAAAGTTCTCCGCTCCGTATGCAGCGCAGGCTCCTGCAAAGACTGGGAAGGGAGGAAGGGCAGAGTTGAAGTCATTAGGATACGTGCGTTACGATGAGGTCTCCATCCAAGGAATGGATACTGCACCTAGCCCACGGTGCGTCCTCCACAAGCGCTTGGATATGCTTAGATGCGAACGTGAAGAGCTCTCGTTTATTGAACACTTGCTCTACCCCTGGCAGTCTGCTAAATTCTTAAATACATCTCCTTATTTAATCCCCAACACAACGCCATGAGGAAACAGGCTCCGAAAAGTTGAGCTGCTTGTCCAAGGTCACTCAGCTAATATGTGATGCATGTCAGGCGCGTCTGGCTGCAGGGTCTGAGCCCATAACCACGGAGGTACAAGCGCATGGAGCCTAATAACTCTGGGTCTGGATCTGAGCATTGCCTTGAGCCAAGTAGGTACAGGGTAGGAATTCAGGAATAACCCGCAGACCGAGGAGATCAGCTGCTTGCATAGCATGGAGGGAATATTTCCTGCCTTACAGTCCAAAGACCTGGGTTTGGATGTCATTCCCTCCACTTCTAAGTGTATGAGCCTCACAGAAGTCATGACTTTCTGATCCTCGTATTCCTCCTCTGTAAAATGGGCTCGATGATAACATATCACAGGATTATCATAAGCATCAAATAGGGATATATATAAAGGGTGGGTACACAGTAGGTGTTCAGTAAATGTTAGCACTTAATACCGTGTTTATGAGCAGGACTAACCAGGGCATGGATGGAATAAGTCATGGCTGGAGAGAGTCAGATGACAGCGGGTTTCCAAGACGAAGAATTGTTCTAAGTGTTTGCCACAGACAGTGTGACATCTGCGGAAGGAAAATACCTTCACAGAGCACCTTTGGGTCCCCAGACCAGTGTACAGACTCAGTCTCTTGCTTCATTCTTCCCTTTATACCACGAGAAGCCAAGCCACACACCCACGAAGTGGCTGGCAGCACCCAGCTCTGCTTAGGGGGCCAAGGTGCACCTCTGGGGCTGAGTGGCAGGAGCAGGAGAAATCCTTTCCCCCACCTCTAGATGGCGCTGTGCACTGAACGTGGAGCCGGGCTGCTCCCGCTCTGGGGTCTCACTGCCCCCGGGGGTCTCACAGACATGTTCCAGCTCCTACAGTTCCAGCTGGCATCTCTCCGTCAACGCTCAAACCCAGTCACCTCTGCTCATCCCAGGGGGCAGAGGCTAGAGGCTAGAGACCCGGCCATTCTTCCTTCCCCTTGCTTTTTCCTCCCACGCAGATACCTACACACGGACACCCACACCAACACACACAAACACACGGGCACACGTACACACTCACATGCAAACTCTCTCTTTCTCTCTCTCTCTCTCACACACACACACACACACACACACCTCTTTCTTCTTCTTTCCT